>NC_079161.1:15896564-16500569 GCF_947563725.1 Argiope bruennichi
TTCGCCCATTTTTATCTCACAGAAAAGCTTATGATGCTCAGATAATCATTAACTGGCCTCTCACCGCCGCCTATTTTTGAGATAAATCTAGAAAATATTTCTTCACTCCACGTTCTCTATATCAGTTACAGACCATGGTGGCCTGGTGGTCATTTCTGGGCTTTGAGACAGGAGATTTCCAAGTTTGTGAACCAATTTCCATCAAATAACCATTGTATAGGTAAGATTGGTACACGTTAAATCCGTCCTACTGGTACAAGTTAATGTCCTCCCACTGGTGTGTGAAGAAGTTTAAAGAGGAGAAGCTGGCTCGTGTGTCTTTCTCGTCATCTGTCTGCGATTCAAAATTACTAAGTCCGTCCCAAAATAGCTCTAATGTTGTTTTAAAATGGGTCGTTACTATAACTAAACTAAACTAATTTATGTCAATTAACTAGTGTGAATCCCCCAATCACATTTATAGTACCGGTTTAAACCATTTGAATTTCATGTGACCCCTAGTTACTTCATTTAATTGGTTGCTTAATTTGACAATTTTTAAAACAAATTTAACCATACAGAATCCATCTGTGTTTACTGTGAAAATACAATTTAAAATCAATCTTTATTATTCTTATAAATAGTTCGTCAAAGTTGTTTGGTCTTAATGTGGTAGGTGAACAGCTGATCGCTGAAAGCGGCTATTCAATTAAAAAAATAAAACTAACGCTATAATTACACGGTCTTTTGCTACCCGATATTATGAATACATTAAAAATTGATAGACGATTCAACGAAGAGATGAAAAATCGAAACACGATAGTACTGATACATGAAAAATCGATACACGATAATGCTGACACATGAAAAATCGATACACGATACTACTGACACATGAAAAATCGATACACGATACTACTCATACATGAAAAATCGATACACGATACTACTGACACATGAAAAATCGATACATGATACTACTGACACATGAAAAATCAATACACGATACTACTGACACATGAAAAATCGAAACATGATACTACTGACACATGAAAAATCGATACACGATACTACTGACACATGAAAAATCGATACACGATACTACTGACACATGAAAAATCGAAACATGATACTACTGACACATGAAAAATCGATACACGATACTACTGACACATGAAAAATCGATACACGATACTACGGATGCATAAAAAATCGATGCAGATACTCCGAATGCATGATATGCATTACTACGAATGCATGAAAATTGATGCACGATATTATGATTTCAAGAAAATCAATGTAACATGCTATAAATACATAGAAAATCAATACGCGATACTACAAATACATGGAAAACCAATACTCGATGCTACAAATACATGAAAAATCATTGCACGATACTACCACTATACGATACTATGAACACTTTCTAATATTGAACACTTCATTGCTTATAGCATCTTGCGGCGGAACTTCGATTTATCAGCTTCCAATATCAAGCGTCGAACATTCGCGTTAGAAAACGTTCGGACGGTTGTCGGTTTATACATCAAAATCAAAAGAAGTCTCAGACATTCATAACTAGCAATTCATCTGTTGGGACGTTCGTACGAGTCATTTCAGTAAACAATCATTTTTATGTCACATATCTTACATTAACATATTTGGGCAAGGGTTTACAGCTTTGGGACAACAGTAACAATATTTACTACCTCTCTATCATCCACTGGCCCGCTCAAATCACCAAACGTCCTATAAAGTTTAGTTGTATTACATTTGCACTGAAGAATCATTTCCTTCAAACTTTGGATCAAAAGTTGAGATTTAACACATGCTATTGCGCCGCTTTCACCTCTCATTGAGTTAAAATAAATTTATGAAAAAGAGATTTTGGTGTGTCGGTAGACAAATCGTTGTCTCCTCTGCCCCTGTTTATGTTGTTTATGTCAATTCAATGTGATGGTTGAAGTGTATGGTAATTAATAAGAAAAATTGCATTTTAGTTTGAAAATTTATGCAGTAGTTGTTTTGAATACATGAACATGCCTTGGCCACTTGTGTTAACAAAAGATTTCAAAACTATTGTTTAATCCTGTACTGGCTCAAAATAACCTTTTTTTTATATATTTAATTAAAACTAAATATATTGCCATAACTGGAAAATCTCATAAACTTTATAAGATACAGTCTATGAGTTTTCCTTCATATTAGATGGATTGTAATTTTTATTATAGTCTAATTTATTACAAATCACTTTATATATATGTAATGATATTTAAATTTTAACTTCAATTTAATTAATTTCCAAGATTTTATCTAAATTTAGCCCCTAGTAACTTCATTCTAAAATATTCTCTTATTTCGTGATAAAATTCGACTTTCTCTACTTAATTAATTCAAGAGAAGCTTTGTAAAATTGCTTAATCAGCTAAACGCCAATACTTTCACACGCTCGGCGTGAAGGGGTAAAAAATGTCCAGTAAGCACATTCTTTCTTAAAAAGTCCCTGTGTTTCCCTTACATGTGATGGACAGGCGTCAGAAATCCCTATCAGAATCTTATTAATATATTAGCACTATAAAGAAATATTTTCCCTATCAAAATCATAGGTTATATAAGGCGAGGGATAATTTATTTCGGCCCTTCTTCCCTACTTCGGCTTTTGTACTGCGATGTGGCGGACTTCTTGTCCGCGTCTCTGCTTGTAAATAATAATGCTTTCCCGATGGATATTAAAAAGAATTTAAAAAATCTCTTCAATGTTTTCAAACTGCATTCTGCTTCACATAAAATAATGCTTATATATATATATAATATATAATTATAATATAGTAACCAATTCTAAAGTAAGAAAAAGTTTGAAAACGAAACTAAAATGAAAACGAAACAAAACAGTTTCGAAATCGCAACTAAAATTTATTACCTATTTAAACTAAAACCAAAAAGGAACTTCATAGTATTTAGAGAGCGCAATTGCAGCTACTTCTAAAACACAGATGAATTGATACTAAAGTATTAGAATCAAGTTAATAGGAAAAACAAAAATCAAATAAAAATTAAACCAAAAAAATTATTAAAAAAATATTAAAAAAGAATCCGGCCTGAAGACTTTTTCAAGGGTCACCCTCAGGCAGGGATTCAAATAAAGGGATTTTTTCTGTGAGGACATACAGACATAAGTCTAATAATGATTCCTCGTGACCCGAAAATCCCCTGAAATTATGCTCAAGAGATATACCATTTTAACAGAAAGGAAATACAAAATAACAAATTAGAAAAAAATAACCACAAAGTAAAAATACAATAAAAACAATAACAATAAAAACAAAAACAGCATTAAAATTAAAATTAAAAACGAAAAGGCCAGGACATACCATCCAACAGTGAAGGAAACTTTAAACAATCGATTGTAATTTCCTGTTTTAAAAAAAGTTAACGGTAAATTATGTAAACAGAGGTAGGCACCCAGCGCCATCTATTGAGTGATCCAATATGCAAGTAAAGTTCTATTTTTATTTAAGCCAAAAGATTAATCCCAAACCATACCTTGTTTAATTAAAAAATTGACATTACAGTAATTTCTAGGAAAATCATTTTTAATTAAATTTTTAAGGAGGATATTTGATGCTTCAATATAAGAATTTTTATTATTGCAAACCCTTTTGATCCTGTTAACTTGTGAGAAAATTAGATTTTTGAAAATTTTAGAGTTTAGATTGGAATGGTAGTTACATAGTTTTGTTATTTTAAAGTTGAAATCATCCCTTTTATCGTATATACCAACTATTGTTTTATCATTAGCAATTTCGATTTTTAAATCCAGAAAGGTAGCCTCAAGTTGATTTTTATTTGTATCTTTTAGAATTAAATCTTTTGGATAGCAATTAGTAATAATATTAGTATTGTCGAAGTTAATCAAAAGTAGGTCATCAATATATCTCCACCCGTTTATTAAATTATATTTAATTATTTTTTTCTCATAGTAATGCAGGAAAATATTAGCTAAAGCACTTGAGAAAGCTGTCCCCATTGGAATGCCTTTTTATTTGATTTTTCTTTTTCCTATTAACTTGATTCTAATACTTTAGTAATTATAATATAGTATATGGTCTTTAAAACCACATCTAATATATAAAATTATCGTGTCACAGTTTTCGTTGCCATACTCCTCCGAAACGGCTTGACCGATTTTGATGAAATTTTTTGTGCTTATCCGGTATCTATGAGAATCGGCCAACATCTATTTTTCATCCCCCTAAATGTTAGGGGTAGTCCATTATTAATTAAAAACTAACTTTCCCGCCAAAAAAATCTTCCATTTTTCCCAACGCCAACTTTTCCGCCAAAAAAATCTTCCATTTTCCCCATCGCCAAATAAGTAAGGCATCAGTTGTTTTTTTCTCCCAACAGTAATTAGGCTAGGGTTAACATTTTTCGACGGATTATTTCAAACGATTCTGTTTATTTTCTTAATGTTTTATGCATTTAAAATTAAACATTGTTAATTAATCCATGTTTCACATTCATTCTGAAGTACTTTTGAATTAAAATAACACAGAATAAAGGAAATTAAAAATGTCTAATCTGCATAGCGTTACCCCAACTGGCGTAGAAAAATTTACGCATTTGCGTTGACGTAACTGGCGAAGAAAATCCACGCATGCGCATTGTTCTGATTGTTGGCATGACAACCAACGGACGATTTAAATTATTTTTAGGTTAGTTGCATGCTTTTGTAAGTAAAATGTATTTATGTTAGTTATATATTTTTTGTATATGCTTATAGTTTTAAGTACATCGTTTTTTAAGTAGATTTTTTTAAACCTGTTTTCGACCGATTATTTTAAACGATTCATTTTATTTTCTTAGTGTTTGATGCATTTAAAATTAAACATTGTTAATGAATCGATCTGTTCATGATGAATCTGAGAAATTTTTGTTGACAAATTCTTGAGATATTACATAAATTAAGAAAGATATTCTTTAGTGACCATAAAGTTTAAACGCTCAGTGACTCTATTATCAGTAATCATATTATTAAAAAAAATGCTTTGTTTCAGTAAAAAATATTATATTAATTGCAGATTAATCATTTACACTGTAATTTAAAGCATAATTTCTACGAGGGGTAACAGAAAATTAGAGAGATATATATCACGCTATAACTGAAGGCCTTTATAATATTATGAGTGAATTATATGACTATCAAAATTTGAAGTTTTAAAATATTTTGCTGAAGAATCTATTAAAGTTGGAATTGCGTAAAATGTTTAATGGTACGACCGGAGTTTTATCCCCTGCTTGGCGAAATTTTTAAAAATCGCAAACAACGGCCTTGCGAAATGTTCAAAAGCAAAGAAGCAGATGTTCAATTATAGTGCATAATAAAGATTGCCAGCTTTGGTGCGTTATCGCAACTTGGCGAAGAAGGGGGTTAAACTCCGGTTAAACCTATTTAATTATTAAAATTTAAACGAACATTAAGATTGGCGAACCGGCTGGTCGCCAAAGGCGGCTAGTCTTTATTATAAATTAAAAGATAGGTCTTTTTTAAACGCTTGACTGCTTTGCCCGAGTGCCATACGTGCATCGATTTATCGAATTTTGATGGCTGTAAGCAAAATATATACCATTCATAACGATTATAATTCAGTATTAAATTTATTTCGAATACATAGATGAGTCAAGTATTCAATGGATTTCCATTTGAATCAAAATAAGGAAATAATCCCAAAATAGAAGATGTCATCTTATTTGATAGTAAAGAAAATAAAGCGGTTAAGTGGTTCATATGAATCCGAATTTTTTTTCTGATTTTGACGAAATTTGGTGCCTTGCTTTTCAGGGCAAGAGAAGACCGCCGTTAAATTTCCAAAATCCGAAAGTTAAAGTATAATTTAGTAAAATATTAAGCACATGTTTGCCGTGTTTCCTCCATATTATCTCACAGACATAACGTTTAAATTGTCTTAAAAAAAGATTGTCTAAAAAAAAAAAAAAAAAAAACCTCTATGATAACAGAAATTTAATTTTCTTATTATGATTTCATAATTTTATTTTTCTAATTTTAGTTAATTTTAAATTGACACACAATCCATAACTATTTTCATCACAATGATAAAATTCAAACTAATTTCATTCTTCCATGAAATTATTCAATCACTCATTTTTGCCAATGATAAAATTTAAATTTTAAACTTATTAAATTTGGATATTAACTCCGAAATAGGATTTTGACTTCCGGTTTTATTTTTATTGTATTCACATTTTGATTGCGCGTGCAATAATTTGTAGCAGACGATTTCATTATATTTGTTTTTTCAGTATTGTTAAGTAACAACATAAAATTAAATACGTGAATCCCATATTACTAGTTTGTAATCAGAAATGTCAACATTCCCTGCCGAATCACTGCTTGCCACGAACAGCTAGTTAAAATACTTTAAAAGTAATATTTATTCTTTGTATAAAAATGCTATTATAAAATCTTCAGTGACAGTAGCATGTAACACAAAATGATATTGGTCATTTTGTGTTATTGTTACGAAATTTCCGGGGTTCGTTTGGATAGTGGGAGTTATATGGTGTGGAGAACACTCAATCACCAGGCAGCAGTAGAAAATAAAACAACGACGTTTATTTACACGAAGGCACACAGGACAGCACAAAGACGACAACTATAAACAGCACAAAAGACGATTATCTTCAGCCGAGACGTGCAGCATACACAGCAGCTCTACTCCGTCGCTGCTCCGCTAGTCCCTGGAAGACGAGTTCTTCACCGTCGCTTCCGATTACTCTTCGACTCCACTGGTCCACGACTCGACTCACCGCTCTGGTTCGACTCTTCTCTTTCGCTTCCGAGTACTGAATTCACCACTGGTTCACACTACCACTACTCGGCAGCGGCAGGACTGCTTCCTTTTATAGGCATCAGGAGGCGGGGCTAGAAGCCTCTCAACCAATCAGGAACGTTCGAGGCGTAACTCTGTTCCTACTGGACGGAACGGGAAAATTCTCGATGTTTCGGGTATAATCTATGTTGGCGCCAAAGTCGCCAAATTCATCGCCAAGTCGCCAAATGGTTGCCAAGTTTGTCGCCAAGCTCTGGGATCTCTTATGGAACCCACTATGCTGGGAAGCCGCATCACAGGTTCGTAACAATATATTATAAAATTGTAAACACTTAATTTTAGAAATTTAAAAATATCATCTACCAAAAAAAATGACCAAGCCTTTAAATCTTTTTATAAAATATTTTTAAGTAGTAATAATAGTAGTAATTTTAAATACGATAAAAAGTTTAATAATGTTATTCTCATAATAATGTGTGTGTGTGTCAGAAATTGCTTACAAAATGAAATACACACGTCATAGTCATATTTTAAAAGCATTTTTAATATGACGTCACAATTATTAATTTTATGACGTCATAGCCTTTTAACAAATAGAACATTCATGTCGTCAATCATGCATCATTACGTTGTGATATTCTTTTATTAATATACCAACTTTTTTGCCATCCATATTATTGACTCAATTCTTACAATTCTTCAATCGAACTTTTAACCAAGTCCATTTTTATCTAGATCGACCCTCTGGTCATCTTTTATTCAAATTATTCATCCGCTAGAAACAGTTGATGAATTCAGTGGACGAAATTATTTATCTCATTCCACTTGGGCTAGGGAAGTGTGGGATTCGATTTCCATTCCGTTCCCAGGGCGGCTTACTTTCCTCACAAAATTAAGTTATGAGTTTGACTCACTGTCCCCTGGCTGGTTTGAAAGGCACGGGATTAGAATGGATGCATCCCTAAAGAGTAATTAGCGAGAAACAACTCCATCTTCGTAGCAGTTTTCTGTCATGGATCGCTTTCGTCCTAAGTATCGGCTGTCTTATTTCTGCAATTCCCTTTCCAGTCGCAAGAGATAGACACAGAAATGCTATTAGTTTCACGTGGCAGCTCTAACCTGGAGGCTTTTGTTAGAGTGATAGACTTTGATAGGAGGAAATCTGCGCCGGTTTGTTCTAGATACGCCATATCTAAGTGGCAGTTCCATTTAAGAAGATGAGGAGAAGATGGTCAGTGTTCGATCAGATATAATCGAATGTTATTACGGCAAAGATAGTATATCCGTAAATATAAATTCTGCATTGCTTATCACTAGGTTTGTGGACATTTCTTATACCTATCTCACCGAACACACGCCAATTTAATGCATGAACAAATACATATATCTAATACTATGTTTTTGAAAATTTTATATTCTCTTCTAGACATATTTAGATGATAAAGAAGGTCTTTTTGTCAAAGTAGTATAAAATTGAGTTTCACAATAATATTAATAAGTAAAAAAATAGTATTTTTTTTCAATACTGGAACTAATAGCGACTACCACTTTCAAAATGCTTCGCACTCTGACACAATTCACATTCTGCTTTCCGTTCTTTCTACTGTTGCTTATCGGGCTTGTTTTATTTGAGATAAAAGAATCGAGGTACAGTCGGTGCAATCATATTTATTATTTTTTGTAATTTTTGCATGGGCAAAACTAATTTACTAAAAAATTTATTTACATTAAAATCGCGTCAAATTGACGCAAATCCGTAGAGATAGGTATGCCAGATAGAGAATTTCAATATTTCTAAACTTTTGAAGAAAATAGACTTCTATATTTATTTACCTCATTCAACGGATAAAATTCAGTACAAGAGATGAAATAAAAATGCGAATTGTTTTGGTAATTTTTCTAAAAAAAAATTCCAAATGCGTCAAAATGACGTGTCCCATAAACCTAATGTAATATACAAGTGACATTTTTAAAATGATGGCGTTATTTTAATAGGCTCCTTCTGCAATAAAATTTAAAGTAGCTTTTATGATATAAATATTTCTTATAATTGATGAAATATCACCAAATATACGGTAATGATTAGATTGCAAACCTTTTCCTGGCAGGAGGTCCTGGCTATATCTTAAATTTTGATACTGACTGAAATATGTATCAAAGAAACTTATTGTTGTTGTTTCTAATGGCACTTGCCATGGACAAGTTCGCTGACGAAATCAGTGATTTTTAGCCGAGGGTGCGTCTCTTGTTTTTTAGTAGCGTCAACTAGGGCCAAGAGTACGTCTTAACTACTCACGCATCACATTCGCTTGCACAGCCCCTTTTTACAGGGGGGCACATTCACACATCTCACAGATAGAACAGATGAAAAACATCCATGTCCGAACTGGGACTCGAACCCAGGACAACCAGATCACAGGGAAAACGCGCTACCCCTATGCCAGGACGCCGGCAAGAAACCTATACAGATTAAATTAATATAACAATGTTTAAAAGTTAAAGAAAGTTACTTTCTCGAAACCATTTTGCATAAATACTCTTTAATAAGGCTATTTTACTACCTCCCATCATATGAAGATATAGACCTTAGAACAAGGGGCCTGTGAGCAGGTGCTCAGACTTTTGTTTTTAGAATTCAGCATATGAGTTTTATGCTTCTTAATTTAATAAAGAAAAACGAATATGCATTTTGGGTGCCTTTATTTCAATCGCTTTAAATCAAAATTTGACACAAAACTGCAAGATTATATACTAAGTTTCCTATATATAACTCGCTGCGTTTTTAATTTATGTTTATAAGGATACTGAAATATAAACCGATAGGTCAAGCTTTTCACAGAATTTGTTCAAAATGGGATACGAATCTACACTTTAGATGCTAAATTTGCTCACCGGACTTTAAATCTACACTTTAGATGCTGAATCTGCTCACCGGACTTTATTCATCTACACTTTAGATGCTAAATCTGCTCACCGGACTTTATCCATCTACACTTAGATGCTAAATCTGCTCACTGAACTTTATCCATTTATTTATTTATTTTTTATGATTATTGTGTAAATTTGTAAAACAGATTTCTTTCAACGTATTTATTCAAAATTAGAAATCTACAACTTTTATTTGAAGCCTTCATACCAACTATCATTTCTCTAGCTTGAAATATTTTTGAATTACCGTGTTCACAGACAGACATGTATAATTCTAAAAATATGTTTTTCTGACTCGGAGAAGTCTGAAACTTATAGATTTATCAAAATGTCGAGTCCAAATTTTTTGTCAGTTATAATACTGTATTTTTGTATGTTTCAAGTACAAAAAAGTGAAAATGGAACTTGTTTACTCTCTTACTTCCAAATTACGAAATTAAAAGCACTTGGATTAAAATTTTCTGTTCTTTTATTTGGGCCATTGTGGCATGCCTGGTGGTAGGATTTCGACTTCGGAGAGAAACGGTCGTTTAATAGTTTAGTTGTTTAATATAGTTTAATAGTTTAATAATATTTTGATATGTTTATAAATAATAGTTTGAAATCCGATTCCACCAATGAACTATCAGATGCGCGTTAATATGTCAAGACCTAATATCCTCCCGCTTGAATGGTATAGAAATTTGGAGAAATGTTGACAGCCCGGGCGTCAGCCAAGTCATCTGACTGCGAATAAAAACGGTGAAGTTCATTTTAAAAGCCTGTAGTATTACTTTTTCACGACGCGATAATATAACTAAATCAAACCAACTACTCCTTCAATCAACTATTCTTGAAATTACTAAAATTTTAATGGAAAAGTTATGTAAAATTATCACTTTTAGAAATTTCTAGAAACGTTTCAGTAGAAATATAAATTTTAATGTAGGTACTTTTAAGGTTTTAGAAATTAGAATTTTCTGCTTTGTTTTGTTTTCTCTTTGCTATAATTTTTTTTTATATATATATAAACCAAATTCTTGTTTTAAATTTCTTTCGTGGTAAAATTATTGAAATCAATTCTAAATCTTAATCTAGCACAAATTTGCGTTTTCAACTTTAGTGGTGTAGGCTTCCTAAACTATGTTGGTGTCATTCGGTAAGGGATCAGAAGTTTACGTTCGCGACAATTTGTGGACTTACATTTTCAAGGAAACTAATTAGAATAACTTAAAAATCCGAAATCCATGTATGAGAATGGGAGAAAAATTGATGTTCTCAAGAAATTGATTAGAATAATACTCAGGTCTGCATTTATGAACGCTGAATATCCAACGTTTTAAAGAAAATCATTAGAATAATAAATCTACAACCACAAGGATAAAGCTTTTTTTTCCCTCTTAATATTCTTTTTAGAAAGCAAAATTCTTAAAACTGTCCATGTTTCCAAAATGCTGAAGTGAAAGATAACGGACGTCAAAATATCTGTTCAACACCGTTTACCAGTCCGAATCTCCATAATTCACGATGCAGTAGTACATACACTTATAATAAAAGCATAGGGTACAAAGACTTTCGCTTTTGAGATTTAGTCATATTTAATAAAATATTTTTTGAGATATCAAAACTTTTAATAAGTGGCTTCTGTGACTAAAATTTTAAAAGTTATGATATTTTGTATGTTGTTATTATTATTAAATGAGAACATGATGTTGTTTTGGTTAGGGGTTTTTGAAGCTTGAAATCACGTAGGCAATGAATATTGAAGCTCAAAATCGCGTAGGTAATGAATATTGAAGCTCACAATTGCGTAGGCAATGATTATTGAAGCTCAAAATCGTTTAGGCAATGATTATTGAAGCTCAAAATCGCGTAGGCAATGATTATTAAAGCTCAAAATACGCAGACAATGAATATTGAAGTTCAAAATCGCATAGGCAATGATTATTGAGTCTCAAAATCGCATAGGCAATGATTATTGAAGCTTCAAATCACGTAGGCAATGAACATTGAAGCTTGAAATCACATAGGCAATGAATATTGAAGCTCAACATCGCGTAGGCAATGAATAAAGCATGAATAGCAATTTTCATCATCCTCTTTTAATCGCATCTATTTTTTTACCTGCTTTTACCAGTATTGCATAATTATTACGTATACTTCTTTAACAGCAGATAGTTTTTAAAAACGGTTGACGTAGAACTATGACATGATAGCTGTTATTCCATCTCAAAATCGGTCGAGCTCCAAAACTTTGTTTGCCAGCTAGAAAAATTGTAAATGAAAGTTTAAAAAAATTATCATTATATATATAGAGAGAGGGGGGGGATAGAGACCAAAAAAGAAGAAGTCTCGGGATTGTTTCAAACCTGTTTAAACTGGTTAATGACTTAAATTAATTAAGTAAATAATGACTTAAAAATAATAATATTCACATATAACTTAAAATTTGCGATCGTTGATTTTATTTTAATTTTCTTTATTTTAGAGTATATATTAAAATTTATTCAATGGTCATTTCGAAGACGATTTTGCAATCGCTCCACTGGACTTCTTTGAGACAGTTTCATTCATTTAAAATATTGAAATTCAAATCTTAAAATCTTCACTAAATTAAGCTACAAAAGAATGACATTTTTTTTGAAGAAAATCTAACGTCTCAAGAATATTTGAGGTATTATCTAATGACTCCTATAATTATTGTGATTAGGGAAATCTTAAAAATTAAGCTATAACAGAATTAATTATTGTGATTAGTGAAATCTTAAAAATTAAGCTATAACAGAATTAATTATTGTGATTAGTGAAATCTTAAAAATTAAGCTATAACAGAATTAATTATTGTGATTAGGGAAATCTTCAAAATTAAGCTATAACAGAATTAATTATTGTGATTAGTGAAATCTTAAAAATTATGCTATAACAGAATTAATTATTGTGATTAGGGAAATCTTAAAAATTAAGCTATAACAGAATTAATTATTGTGATTAGGGAAATCTTAAAAATTAAGCTATACAAGAATGACAATTTTTTAAAAAGAAACACTAATGTCTCAAGAATATTTGTGGCATTAACTAATGACTCCTATAATTATTGTGATTAGGGAAATCTTAAAAATTAAGCTATAACAGAATTAATTATTGTGATTAGTGAAATCTTAAAAATTAAGCTATAACAGAATTAATTATTGTGATTAGTGAAATCTTAAAAATTAAGCTATACAAGAATGACAATTTTTTAAAAAGAAACACTAATGTCTCAAGAATATTTGTGGCATTAACTAATGACTCCTATAATTATTGTGATTAGGGAAATCTTAAAAATTAAGCTATAACAGAATTAATTATTGTGATTAGTGAAATCTTAAAAATTAAGCTATAACAGAATTAATTATTGTGATTAGTGAAATCTTAAAAATTAAGCTATACAAGAATGACAATTTTTTAAAAAGAAACACTAATGTCTCAAGAATATTTATGGCATTAACTAATGACTCCTATAATTATTGTGATTAGGGAAATCATAAAAATTAAGCTATACAAGAATGACAATTTTTTAAAAAGAAATACTAACGTCTCAAGAATATTTGAGGTATTAACTAATGACTCCTATAATTATTGTGATTAGGAAAATCTTAAAAATTTATACTACATAATTATTTTACGCGAACCTTTATTAACTGCGGTGAGATTACCAGACAAGATAAAATATAATTTTTTACGTCATTTACTGCATTTTTTTTTCAGTTTAAAATATATACGAAGCTTTGACGGTTTAAAAATTAGCTACTGACTTACAAATAGATTAACCTCTTTTTTAACTTCATTTTGTAGAGATTTTTATCATGCATTATCACCCACTCCACTTAAACAAATCTGACAATCGCTAGTCCTCATTTGGTTAATATTTAATGCTCGACTAGAGAATAATTTTCGCACGTCTTTGCCAAAAAATTCTTTGCCCAAAATGAAGAAGGTGCTGAAAATCTGAGTTAATTAATTATACGCGTTGTAATTACAATTTGATATATTGCCACTTAGGTTCTCGACAGTAGCAACTTGGGGTTACCGTAGATATGTTAATAAGTTCAGTGTCATAAACTGTTCTGATTTATGGGGGCATGTGCAGAGTACTTACATTTTCGAAAAGCTGTTAATCTTTTATGTCAGGTATAACATTTCAGATGCGAAATTTCGGTATTTAGAAAGATTTTAATGTTTTTGTTCGTTTTCTTAATATAGTGGAACCCTTCTATAACGAATTTCTACATATCGAAAATTTCTATATATTGAATTTCTGGAGGACTCGGATTTTGGATAGAAATACCGTTTCTATATATCAATTAAAAGTTACTGATTGAAAAATAATGCATAACTGATATGAATGTAAAATGTTTATGGATTCATTTCATAAAATTTTCAAATTAAATAATAATAATTAAAAAAAACTTTACGAATTATTATTGCAATGGAAATTCTTAGAAGAAAGGAAGTCATTTAAGAAATTGCGCGAAACATTTCAAGTGAATCGTATTTTATTTATAATTTCTGAATCAATCCTTTCAATCATCAAATCCTTTTTTCTATCTTGAAATTTATTTTATTTATCTTGAATTTAGTTTATGGATTTATTTTATCGAGAGTATAAACCAAAATATTTTCATGTAAAATCATCTAATGAAATGCCATAAGTGCAAAAATTCACGTGTGAAAGAGAAACTTAATTTAATAAAAGCCGTTGAAAGCGTAATTCTTATAATAATGAAGAAAAATGAGAGATATTTCTGAATGCTGCCGTTCTACAGGAGAGAGAGTTTAATTTTAGAGCAGCCAAAATTGGCACAAATATGCATTTGGTGGTAAGAATGAGCACTTCGAAGCGATTTGATTTGAAATTTTATTTAAAAACTAAGCTGTATTTTTGCGTTTTTATGAATTAACATTAAAAATATTTCGTTATAAAAATAGATTTTACATCAGTTTGGAACTCAAAACAACTCAAAACCATTATCTTTTTGATAACATTTTTTTTTTTTGCAGAATTATATATTTTTTTCAATTTTTAATAAACTTTTTAATATATTTTAAACGAATTTTAAAGCAATATATTTCTTTGTCAAAGTAATCCCACCCTTTAGTATTCTTATGAAAATTTCATATTGATTTTTTGCATTGTTGATGGCGAAGGTATGAAGATTCTTATTATTTTTGAATGTTGATTAGGTTTTAAGGTATAATTTTAATAAAGATTTTGAATTTTTTTTTATATTTATGATTAAACCCACGGAGGGGGATCTAGAAATGAGGATGAGATGCTTCTGGCATGGTGGTTGGATCTCGCCACCCTGGAGGGTACAAAAATATTTGAGGGATCTGACTCCTCCCATCGATGACGAAACGTACTTCCTTCGGGGAGGGTTGTACCGTAACCGGCTATGGCCCTTAGGACTCAACCACAGTTCCCGCCAGTGTTGCTATTGCGGCGATCCGGTCATTCAGCCTTATGGTTTAAATCCGTGTGCCTTCGTGGCGAGTCGGAGAGTCAGATGGTTGACTTATACTTATGATTAAAGCTACGGATTTTCGTTTGCTTTATCGGTTTTCATTAATAATACATAACATTCTGACATGCCACTGCAATTACAAGGTTGTATAAATAAATACTTTGTAGCATTATTTCTGCAATTCGCGGTCTTACGTACAACTCCGTGGAAAACTCTTCAATAACCAGCGGAAGTGGTCTCTCCAAACCTTTCTCGCATACTCTCTAATACATTTAGCATGCCAGGGAAGGTTTTTCATGGCCTTGGTGTACAATAGTTACGAAATATTTACTTTAGGCGTGATTTTAGCATTTTTACTTAATCTATCACGTCTTGTCGAGTTATTCGGCTATTAATACTTGGCATACTTTAAAAATATCCACAAATCCAATTTGTGTTTTAGATATGTTTTACTCAACCAGTTAAAATAAATATTTGACACATAATTGCACTTTTTAATCACAAATTCTCATACCAAATTTGATATATTTAAGTCAATACGTTTTTGAACTATCGCATTTACATATTTCTGAAAGTACAGACCGACCGACAGACAGGCATCCCGTATCTAAGTTTATTTCATAATGTAATGGGTGGTTACATTATAGATATTAAATCCATATACAAAATTTTATCTATCTAGCTCTCTTCGTTTTGTAGTTATCGTGCTAGCAGATATTCGAATGCCGTCGACAGACGGCCTTCCTCCGAACAGATTTTATTGAAAATTCGATAAAAATCTGCTAATTGTGTGTAAAGACAACATACCAAATTAAAACAGTCTAGCTCAAATCGATTTTGAGTTATCGTTGTCACAGACAGACGGACATTTTTTTTTAACTTGGTAAACTCTGAACAGTAGAGATTCGTCAAAATCAAGAGTTCGAATTTTTTTTGGTGTTTACTATATTTACTATACTAGAAATTAAAAATTGTTCACCTTAAAACTATCTAAAATTCAACAATAAATTTTTGAGTTTGGACAGTAAAATTGACCATACGTATGTCTCGAAGTAAAATAGACTGTAATGTCTTGATCTAGACTGATCAAATAATGAAGCAGAATTTCCAGACAATTCTTTATTTTACAGCCCTATATATACAAAAGAACAACTTGTTCTCATCTTGGTTAAATAAATAGTTATTTGCACCTGTAGTAGGAGATGCAACAGTCAAAGTCGAAGGCTTTCTTGAAACTCAATTGGTTCTCGGACTCCGAACTCGTGGGCGTAGTCGAACAGTCCGCCTGCAATTCGTTTCTTCTCTTCTCCTGAAAAAAACTCTCCGCACTTTATTTCGGCGACAATCACCACCTCTTAATTTACATTGGCCATTTGAGCTCTCTTTCGGCCAATCGGGGTTCAGCAATGTGCTCTGTCAGCTGCGCCAGTCGGTCGTGGGTAGGTCCTTTGTGTGACGCACCTTTCACAACTGACTATTCTGGAACACGGAGTTATCATAGTCCTTTCACAATGAGAAACATTTAACATCCAGATGTTTGGACACCCCTTTTCTCTTTGAAGGTACGATCAATAACTCTTGGGCAAGGAATTCCACATGTGGTCTTTCACTGTAGTCGCTAATGAACAGATGCGAGACTACCCAGATGAAAAGATCCACCATCTGGCTATCTCGAGGAATTTAGTAAGTAACAGCGACGACAGAGCTGGCTGTAAATGTCTTATCAGTGCTGGGAAACGGAGAATGTTACAAGACCAACAAAAGAATAGATTAATCTTACACAGCTTATAATTTTATCAATTTATCATTAATAGACAAAAAATATATATATTCTCTATATTTAATTCTAGAATTGTAGTCATAGGTATTTAGTAATTTACTGCATACAACTCGGACTTTAAATTGACCGTCTACATGCGTCTCGGATTAAAACTCATCAGCAAAAATAATAAAGTTCAGCTTTCATCTATAATATTTAAGTTTCTCCCCCCGCCCAAAAAATCTTATTATAGGGTTGTACTAATACGTATAAGTATTAAAAATATATATTTCCCTATATTTCATCCTAGAATTGTAGTAATAGGTATTTTGTAATTTACTGCTTGCAACTCGGACTTTATATTGACCGTCTACATGCGTCTCGGATTAAAAGTCATCAGCAAAAATAATACAGTTCTTCACTGACTTTCTCCAGCTTTCATCTATAATATTTAAGTTCCTGTCCCCCCAAAAACTTATTATAGGATTGTACTAATAAGGATTCTGTAAAACTTTTTCTGCAATTTGTAGCTGTACGTGCTTGTCCAAGGAAAACAACAAAAATAATCGTCCATCAACGCTATCCAAAACAAAAACACCTTTTCACCGTAGTAATAAACTCTCTATAAGTTACTTTTTTGCTTTTCGGATACTAACTCTGACCACACATCGGACATTAACTCTGACCAAATAAAACAGGTCAACAAAATAGTGGGCTAATCTCAACCTAAAACTTACTTATAATCATTTATCATCTATAGTACAAACAACCTGTTCATCCAATGTCTCATTTCTGAACTGCAGTAATAAGTATTTTATAAATTACTTTCTACGGCTCGGACATTACGCTGACCATACGTGCGTCAAGAGTTAAAAACTCGTCAACAAAAATGATTACAATCCTTCACTAACTTCACCCATTTTTCATCAACAACGCCCGGGAAACATGCCTTTCCAATCTCTTAAAGGAAACACAACTTTCTCTCTCCCACTCTTTTTTTTTTTTTTGTTCTCTTTTCCCATCCTCCATTTCGCAAATAATGCCTCCGTCCGGCAACTTCATTTAGTCCGTTAATGGAACGGCGCCGGATTGTGCCGGATGTTAGGACGTGAACGGGAAATAAAATTTGCTGCAAACGGGACTACTTTCACCGGAAATAAGCGAGCCCCTTCCCTCCGCCTAACGATATCTTAGAACTGCTTCTGTAATTGCTGATGGAACGTACCTAATTCGAAGGAGTACCCTCCTAACCATGGGAGAGAAGGAAAAGGGGTGGGTGGATCAATTGGTTAAGCCTAGTTTTGTCGCTTTATTCTCTTCTTTCTCGTTGTCCCCAGACGCAGAATGAAGTGTACCATGAAAATGGAATATGGTCACCCCAAATTCATTTACGTCGGCAGGCACTTTTATTTAGGTTGATAAGTGCCTTCGGTACTCTTTGCACGTGTACGTGTGTGCTTTTGGGACTCTCTGGTGCTTGCTGTCCCCGTAAATAGATTGCAGTTAGAAAGGTTGGTGTATGTCTGGAATAGCATAGCAGCTGATGACTTCTGGGGTGATGTTATGCTTTTGGTATCATGCAGGGGAAGTTGCATCATGTTTCCGGATATGGAATTATGTTGAGAGGAAGTAGTCGAGTTACTTTTAAGTGCGAATGCATAATTAAACGCTGTTTACACTCTAGTATAATGCATCTGTGAGGTAGTATTAGTAATGTTTGCATCATATCATGATAAAATTCTTTAAAATTGATGCTTTATTTACATAGTACTTCAAGGCCGTGGCGGCTTGGGGGGGGGCGGTAAGATCTTGACTTCAGAACTGGATAGCTTCAGGTTCGAGACTCGATTCCACTGAAGAACCGACGTGTAAGCGAGTCTGGAGCATGAAATCCGTCGGGAAAAACGTCCTCCCGCTGGTGCCGTGTGGAAGTTTCGAGAGAGGAGTGCCAGCTCGGGTGTCGTCCTCGTCATCTTACCGTGGTTCAAAATTAAGGGGTCCGTCGGAAAATAGCCCTACTGTTGATTTAAAACGAGATATTAATATAACTAATCTAAACTGAACTACAGAGTATTTCTTTATTAATAATAAGATAGAATGTTTATTTTTCTCCTCTAGAAGAAAGACCGTTAGACCTAAAGTTCCTAAATACGGCACAAATACACTTTGTAAGATGGAAATGTGTATTTTGAAATGAATTTTTAAAAATTTTATTTGAATTAAAAACTAAACGACCTATTGACGGATCCTTATAACTGCCGAACATATAATGACACAAAGATGAATTTTACACCATCTTAATGTTCAAAATAATATCTTTTCGATGTTAGCAATTTAAATGATGCATAATATTCTTTCTTTGACTGTTTCTAATTAATTTTTGAAAATATTTTAAAGCTTGTTTAACAATATATATATTTATATATGTGTGTGCATGTGGGTGTAATATTTAATGATATGTTTAATTGAAATCCTAATTAATTTCCAAATTTTAATCTTAATTTAGCCTATATTAACTTCATTCTAAAATGCTCTTTCATTTCCTGGTCCAATTCCACCTTTTCATTTAATTAATGCTACACGAGCTTTGTAAAAAGGCTTCGTTTTTCAAGATCTCACGCTCTGAGTAAAGGGATAAAAATCCTTAATACTTGCAACATTTTTTTAAAGATACCTAAAATTCCCTTACCTAAATCGGCACGTGGGAAATACCAGAATAGTAGATTTTGATGGAGAGCCTGGGCGATTAGCCTATAATCTCCGCTCTCTAAATATGCTATTGAAAAAATAACTGTGCAAAAATAATATCACATAATAATGTAGTGCATAGTGAAATAGAGTTTTTAAGAACTTGTTACACGTGGGAAATAAATCCCTATCAGAATTTCATAGTTTAAAATCACCGAGGGAAAAATTTCGGCATCTTTTGTTATTGTATTGCGATGTGAACGGATGCCAGTTTCAACATCGCTTCTTGTACACAATATGCTTTCCGGAATAGAATAAATCGAGTTTTAAAAATTCAAAAGTGCCTTTTCTTTGACTAAGCAATTGCTAAAAAAAATATTATATATATCACAAATTTAAAGCATCTCAAGACATTTTCATCGTTGCTATAAATGTGGGTTTGAGTGTGATATTGTAATCTGATCAAAAAGGAATATATTATACTAGCCGCCTTTGCCGACCAGCCGGTTCGCCAATCTTAATGTTCGTTTAAATTTTAATAATTAAATATTTTACGCAATTCCAACTTTAATAGATTCTTCATCAAAATATATTAAAACTTCAAATTTTGATAGTCATATAATTCACTCATAATATTATAAAGGCCTTCAGTCATAACCTAATATGTATCTCTCTAAATTTCTGTTACCGTTCGTAGAATTTTTGCTTTAAATTAAAGTGGAAAGAATTAATAGGCAATTAATATAATATTTTTTACTGAAACAAAGTATTTTTTTATAATATGATTACTGATAACAGAGTCACTGAGCGTTTCAACTTTATGGGCACTAAAGAATATCTTTCTTAATTTATGTAATATCTCAAGAATTTGTCAACAAAATTTTCTCAGATATATCATGAACAGATCGATTCATTAAAAATGTTTCATTTTAAATGCATCAAACACTAAGAAAATAAAATGTATCGTTTAAAATAATCGGTCGAAAACAGGTTTAAAAAAAACTACTTAAAATAAGATGTACTTAAAACTATCAGCATATACAAAAAAATATATAACTAACATAAATACGATTTAATTACAAAAGCATGCAACTAACCTAAAAATAATTTAAATCATTGAAAACAGGTTAAAAAAAACTACTTAAAAAACGATGTACTTAAAACTATAAGTATATACAAAAAAATATATAACTAACATAAATACAATTTAATTACAAAAGCATGCAACTAACCTAAAAATAATTTAAATCATCCCTTGATAATGGTGGTCATGTCAACAATCAGAGCACAATGCGTATGCATGAATTTTCAACGCCAGTTACAGTAACGCAAATGCGTGAATTTTTCTGCATAGCGTTCGGGTAAAGCTATGCAGATTAGAAATTTTTAATTTCCTTTATTTTGTGTTATTTTAATTCAAAAGTACTTCAGAATGAATTTGAAAGATGGATTAATTAACAATGTTTAATTTTAAATCCCTCAAACATTAAAAAAATAAACAGAATCGTTTGAAATAATCGGCCGAAAAATGTTAACCCTAGCCTCATTCCTGTTGGGAAAAAAAACCTGAAGCCTTACTCATTTGGTGGTGGGGAAAATGAAAGGATTTTTTTTGGAGGGAAAGTTAGTTTTTAATTAATTATTAAAATACTAATTAAACATTGAAAAAAAGGGACCTTAGGTGCACATTCCCGATCTCTAAGGTATACATGTACCAAATTCGGTAGCTGTAGGTCAAATGACCTGGCCTGTAGAGCGCCAACACACACACACATACATTGAGCTTTATTTATAAGTATAGATAAGATAGTTTTAATTAAAATTTAAAAGACGTACACAATATTTAGAACTAAAGAACAATCAAAGGAACCGAAAAATGAGCAATGAAGGCTGACTGTCTTTTACACCAATTTGAAATGCAGAAATCACTTTGCCACGTCAACGCTTTCTAACTCAGGTCACTCTCCTCTTGTTGCCTATTCGGAAAGAATGTATACGCGACACCATTAACTGCGTGTTGCCATTGTGTGGAAATTAAAACCTATCTCACATAAATATGTCATCTTGAATTTTCCTTCCATTGTTGATATTGAAGACCTGATGATATAGTTTTTTTTTTTTTTTTTTTCCGAAATGAGTAACCTTTTATTTTAAGTATGTTTTTGTTAATTCTCCTGAATTTTTTAAAAATTAAGAATTAACTTCATAAACAAACTATAATGAAAATGTTTTAACCCATTATTTAAAAATGGTACTTGGGAGTATAGTTTAAATACGGATTATATCTTCATAATATGACTGTTTTTTCTGATGATATTCAAAAGAGCTGGTATAACTTAACTTAAATAGTAATTAATTAATTTAAACTAAAGGTAGGAATTAAAAAAATATTTAATTAATAATTAATAATTAAAATTTTAAATTAATTAAATGAATTCAATTAAAATATTTCAATTCCTTTTCTCTGGGATTATTCAGCAAAAAAAAAGAACTTAATAATTGGTGCAAAAATAAAGTTTAAAAATTTATGGTAAAATAATTCGGTAAATAAAGAGTTAAAGCGCGATGTTTTATTTTAGCGAATATGTATTAATGTATTATTATTTTTTCTTGGGCCATATATTGTTCCAACAGTTTTAATTTGGCATTATTTCTGGCGATATCTGTTTGGCGGAAATTGTTTGCTTGGGAAATGCGAGGTTTGGTGGCTTGGCGATGCTTCGTTCTCGAGATACTGGGAAATTTCCTGAAAGTTCCATCTCTAATCTCGCCATTTTATAAAAAGATAGCCAACTACTCCGGAGCTTAATTTGATTTTAATTGTTATTGAATGTTGAATGTATTTTTATACTCTTCGACACTTGCTATAATAGAATTACAGTTCATGGCCTTATTACAGTTTAGCTCTGGGTTGCACAAGCATACTTCTATTCACGTTTAAATTTGCGCCTATTGGCGATAAAAAATAAATGTTGATTATTTTAATCAAAGCAATGTGCTTCATCATTTATAACACAGAGAACAACATTATCAAGATCCGAGAAACATTTATCCTAGATAAGAATTTTTATAGAATCGCACGTAAAAATGTAAGTGGGTCATCAGAATTTAGACAGAATCACAGGAATTCGACGAAATGAAATTACATAGTACAAAATAAATAATAAAAAAAGCGAAATATCCCTGCAGTTTCCAGAAATTGCATCCAGTTAAAGATAAGAAAATCCAGAGCTTCCTAATAACATTTTATCTCGAGTCCAATCAGTAAGCGACTCAATTTCTTCGGAGATTTAATAGCTTAATCGTGAGGACATGGCCCGTATCCTTTTCTGCCGATGCAACGAATCTAAACAAAACACAAACGCCGGAGAATATTAGATTATGCCTCCATTTGCGATAAAATCTCTGCGATGCAACAAAAACAGCGCATTTGTTTTGGGGACAAGAAAAAGAGTTCGGCGGCAATTTTTCTTTTCCTAAATTGTTCTGTTACCGGCTTTTGCTACCGATGGATCGTTACGGAGATTTGAAAAAGTGATTGCTAATGTTAAGTGACATTTTCTCCGTGCTGTTGTTTGATACGCGAGAGAGTAACAGGATGTTAAAAAAATGTAGCTACAGTGGAAGTTATTCGATTATTGTTTAGCTCCTCCGCACTTCTTAACTGCGCTGGCTAATGAACTGAAAGAGACCTCTTTGACCTTTACTGATATTTAGCTGATTTAAAATGTACTAGCCGCTTTTGGCGACCAGCTTGTTTGCTCAGATTATTAATTTCTTAAACGATTAATGTTGAACTGTTAAGTCATAGCTTTTATCCATCTGGCGACGGTTAAGCCTATTTTACAGCTTGTTAAATTTTCTATTTGATGCCTTCTAACTATCTGATATCTATTTTCCACCAGTATAATGGAATGCCAGCCCTTTCCAAACCATTTCTAATAATATTTCGCAGCTCTATTAATTAGCGAAACATTGAATAACGCACAACTGTAAAAGCATTCATTGGAGAAGTATGGAACGTTCGTTCGTAAACGATTTGTTTACAATTCACTGTTGCTATTCAACAATAAGTAGTAAGGACGATTTCTGTGCCATAATATGTTTTATATATATTTAAGTAGAATGCAGGTTCGAAGCAGTGAAGAGACTTGGTATTTTTTATTCCGTTTTATCCTCTCTCGGGAGGCAAATATGATTATTCACAAGAAGACGCAGCGCGGCACAAAAGCGGAAGGCAAAAAGGGACGAATAAATGATCACTTGTCTTATATAACATAAGATTTCTGGCCAGGCGCCAATTCAATACACATGGTGACCTTTGACACCTTTTCAAGGGCAACCGACGCTATCACTTTCTCTTGATACGTAGTACTGATGACGCATTATTTTTACGGAGGAATTAATGAAACCGAAAGTGGAATTGGATCACGAAATAAGAGAATATTTTAGAATGAAGTTACGATGGGCTAAATTAAGATAAAATCTTGGAAATTAATTTGGATTAAATTAAGAGTTTAATATATATATATATAAATTCGAGAACGCGCACTGAGCTTTAGAAGACCGGTCATTTGTTTTCATGGAATAAAAAAATGGGCCAAACTCGCGAAATGCTTGTGTCGATTTTTGAAATGACCTTGAGTACATTTAATGTGAAACTAGAATTTTCACATTGAAAAAATGATTTGCTGAAATATATTTGTAAAATTTCTGTGCTTCAGTGACACGATACAGGCTTACACGGATTAATCGCTACAATGTCTGAACCTTATGTGCAATGGCAATCAACTTACTCATTATATATTTATAAAATCAGAAAAATGTTGACTGAATAGCTATTCATAAAATTATTTTCGACAAAAGTTATCAAAAATGTTGTTTGAAGATGAGGCAAGTATGTTTTCGGCGGTCTCCTATGGCAATGATTTGATGGTTCTTGGGAAGCTCCTAGGATGATTAGACTTTAATTCAAATTTGCATTCATATTTCATTTAGCAAATAGATCATTCAAAAAGCTCTTACCTGTCAGAAAGGAATTGGAAGCAACGAGTGGATTTTCCACATTTTATTTCAGAAGCAGTTAGCACATTTGCACAAAAAACAAAGACAAAAGCAGCGCAATTAGACATCACACTATGAAGACAGAGATTGACTCAATATAAACAAAATCCATGAGAGGCGCACAGCACCCTCGGGCAGAAAAAAAACCTTGGACTTCAAGAGTGCAAAAAAAGTTTTAACATAGAATATGTGCCCTTTCACCTTCTGTTCGGGTCGGATGAATTGGTTAGTGACAAGACAATATATTGTTGATCATTATTATCTAAAATATAGTAGTTCAACATATAGCAGATGTATAGGAGAGTACATTAGTCCAATAAAAAAAATAACAAGAAAAAAAATATGAGGACAGAATAATATACATAAACAATTCAAATGTAAATCTTTTATCCTTATTTGTGCATATGCCATTAACTTGTGGTGAATAACATATAATCCAGTTAACAACTACGCTGCACGAGCAATTGCTTTTGCTTAATGGTTATGTTACTGGACTGAGAACCACAAGGTCACAGGTTCTATCCTCTCGCATCACATAAAGCTAAATTGGTGACCTCGGACGATGAACCTTCAGCCTTCGTACAGCTGTTGTGGTGCCATCTAACAGCAACCAAAGTCGTCAGATTCACTTGACGCAGAAACACAAAAAAGACCGCAGCAACCCAAAGCCGTCAGACTCACTTGGCGCATCAGCAACCACAAAACGCATCGGCATTAGTACTTAGCATTTCTTGATAATTGGATCTTGTCCATTCTTGTTGTTTATTCGCAATTGTATTCTATTAGTAGCACAATAGAATTGATTCTGAATGCTTGCTCAAGCGGAACTGCCAAGAAACTACTGAAGTAATTCTTAACTCAACACTGAAAGCCTTCTCAGCATACGACTCGTCGACTAACTGAATAACTCCATATCTATCTTTCGGCATTTTGCCGTTTCCGTGACTGGCTTAGATAGATCTTGAACGATCACATCCCAATGAATCTACAGAGGGATTCAAAACTTATCGTTTAAATTTCGTGGGGTAGCAGGAAATACGTCAGGAAACCGATTTCATACAGGAAAGTATGTTCGCAAATCTCATCTGCATGGATAAAATGGAAAGAAAAGTGAACACAAGGAAACAGTACAGTTAAGTAATAATGAATGTGACTTTTATTCCAACAAGGTAAAGTACAAGTTCACAGTAGGTGCTCAAAATTTAACCTTTTACACGAACGCAGGATTCACAGCGCCGTTACATTGATTACCGAACCATTTCAAAAACGCCTGGTATATCGCAGACAATGCCTACGGCGGCGACAATTGTACTGTCAACGGGTTCTCGTACACATTGTAACATTCCACGTTTCCCAGTACTGATAAGACGTCTACAGCCAGCTCTGTCGTCGCTGTTAATGACTAAACTCCTCGAGATAGCCAGATGGTGTATCTTTTCACCTGGGTGGTCTCGCATCTGTTCATTAGCTACTACAGTGAAAGACCACATGGTGGAATTCCTCGTCCAAGAGATATTGATGGTACCTTCAAAGAGAAAGGAGTGTCCAAACATCTGGATGCTAAATGTTTCTCATTGTGAAAAGACTATGATAACTCCGTGTTCCAGAATAATCAGTTATGAAAGGTGCAGCACTAAAATGACCTTCCCACGACCAACTCGCGCCGCTGTGGGAGCATGTTGCTGAACCCCGATTGGCCGAAAGAGAGCTCAAATGACCAATGTAAATTAAAAGGCGGAGATTGTCACCGAAATAAAGTGCGGATATTTTTTTAGGGAGAGGAGAAGAAAGGAATTGCAGGCAGACTGTTGGACGACGCCCAGGAATTCGGAGTCCGAGAACTACCACTGAAGTGGTCGTGTTGACTAACAACCTGTTAGTTCCTTGTGGTGTTGTTTCTCCGTATTGATGGAGAACTGAGTTTCAAGATAAACCTTCGACTTCGACAGTTGTGTCTCCTACTACAGGTGTAAATAACTATTTATTTAACCAAGAATAGAACAAGCTGTTCTTGTGTATATATAGGGCTGTAAAATAAAGAATTGACTGGAAATTCTGCTTCGTTATTTGAACATCTAGATCAAGACATTACAACATGTTCTTACATGGCCCAGCACAAAAAAAGGACAATAAATCAGGTGACCTGGGTGGCTAAGCGATCGGTCCACCTGCCGATCCATTGAGCTCCGAATGTTCGTTTCTGGTAATCACGCGCAACAATTGTGCTGTGGTCTGGAGCTCCATCATGTTGATACCACATATCTCGGTGGATATGCCACAAATATTGTCTATGATATGTCAGGGGTTTTTGAAGGTGTACGGTGGTCAATGCAACGGCACTGTGAATCCCGTTTTTGTGTAAATGGTAGCAATTTTGAGTACCTACTATAAAGCACCTATTTGTAACGGTTGTACTTTACCTTGTTGTAGTAAAAGTCACATTCGTTATCACTTAACTTTGCTGTTTCTTTGAGTTCACTTCGCTTGTCCATTTTTCCCATGCAGAAGGTTTGCGGTCATATTTTCCAAAGTGAAATCGATTTACTGAGATATCCCCTGCCTGCCCACAAAATTTAAACGATATGTTTTGAATCATCCTGTATAGTGAATATTCCTGTTGTTTCTAGAATTTTCATTTTTGTCGCCAAATGGCCTCCAAGGTCGATACAACATCCGTTTCAGCATCTATCAAAAGTTTTGTAAAAACCTCATCCATACCAATAAATCCACTTGCTCAGGAAGCAATATAACACATTTTTAATGATAGTTTAGTTTGCTTGAGGAATTTAAAATATCAGATTAAATCAATATAAGCTTTATCTTAAAAATGGATTGATGTCAAAAAATAAAATATATAGCGCAAATAATGAGGTGATTTCAAAGATTAGTTCAGAAGTACCATATTCGAAACAAAATTACAACTATACTCTGTTTCACCCCAACTTGGCAGTATTGTAAAAGGCAGAAAATGTGACGCTCCGAGTTCGGAAAGAGTTCCCCATCAATTCCGACTTTATAATAGTTAAAATGCTCAGAAATTTATCAATTAATATCATAAATTACAGAAATCCTATTTTATCAGTATGTATTTAAAATTATTCTCAAGTTAGATGTGTTTGTCTGTTAAGTATTTTGTAAATAAAGCGAACAAATAAAACGAAACGATTGACATAATGAATTCCACTTTGGCTAGAACCGGTCTTCAAGGTCAAATATTTAGCGCCCTTTTCTTTTGCGTCTCCGCCAACTCAGCTTCATTTAGTTCCCAACCATTATCATCTTTCGTACTTTTTTATTCTCGGTTTTTTACCAGCTGATATTTTTTATACTATTAATCACATTAGTAGTTATTAGTTTTGATTGTTGAATATTTATTAGATTCGTCTTTTCTATTCACTTCTAAAATGCCTGAAAAAGAAAAAGTGTTATCACCGAATACGCTGTGCACACCTTCAAGACGAGTGAAATCAACAAAAAGTGCAACATGAAAACAGAAATAAAGGCACCCAGTCCTTTAAGTACCCCTGGAAAGAAGCGACCAGGCTCAGTAGGTAAACATTCAGGTCATCTTATGAAAAAGTAAATATGATGATGTAAAAATTATGATTTTACATTAAAATATGATGATTTTACATTATCCTGTATCTGACGAAAAATCCATGCATTTATTCGTAGAAATGAGATCCCAACATTAGATAAAGTTTTAGAAGATGTGAACGATGCTACAGATATCTTTTCTAAAAACATTAACCGAACTACGCTTTACAGAATATTGAAAGATTTAGGGTTTTCTTTTGAGAAACGATGAAACGAAATGAAATAACTTTAATGATTTATTAAAATAATGTATCAATAATATTGAACAAAATAATGAAAATAAGGAAAAAATTAATTATCTGATTTAAAATGATAATATAATAAAGTTAATAAATATTTACTATTTGGCGAAAAATTCGCGAGATAAAGTTCCGCCAGCGATCTGCATTTCTAGTAACTTTATAGTTTAAAGTAACCCAGTTCCCCTCACAGCGACTGTGATTCGGCTAGCCTAGAACATACACTACTGCCAAGTTAGGGTGAAACAGAGTATAGCGATTGAGTATTAAAATTTTTTTGACGTGAGACATTAAAAAAATATATGTGTGAGGCTCGCTACATTAACACTTTAAAAAAATATATCTCCCTCAATTCTATTACTCATTCTAATCACAGTGAAAAGCTGAAAATCCTGCTTTAATCCTATCAGTCACTGCAATCATTAATCAGTCTGCATCATGGAATCCCGGGTTCAATCAAACTAATCCCTCACCGAGTCCTGCTAAATACCTAACGGCCATGCTTTCGCCTGTACACTGGATACAAAGGTAGCTCTCGGCCGGAAGCGGCCCCATTATTCGGTGCACAGGAACCGAAACTCAGGTATTTAATGAATGGCGTTTGGTCTCGCATGGCCGATTGGGCGTGGGCTTACAACGCGACACT
The DNA here is from genome assembly GCF_947563725.1 of Argiope bruennichi. NCBI lineage: Eukaryota > Metazoa > Arthropoda > Arachnida > Araneae > Araneidae > Argiope > Argiope bruennichi. The sequence continues at coordinate 15,925,802 of NC_079161.1, forward strand.
GCTTATTGACAAATGGGAGGACGCGGATCATTAGTGGGAGGAGACATGGACTGAAATTCGATGGCTTAGAGGATTTTTATTTGTTGTTATTGATTATAATATTGATAGGAATGTGCCATTTTTACTTCCTTGTATATGTAGTATAGATAGTATAGATTGTATATGTAGTATAGATAGTATAGTATAGATTGTATATGTAGTGTAGATAGTATATAATAGATTGTATATGTAGTGTAGATAGTATAGTATATATTGTATATGTAGTGTAGATAGTATAGTATAGATTGTATATGTAGTGTAGATAGTATAGTATATATTGTATATGTAGTGTAGATAGTATAGTATAGATTGTATATGTAGTGTAGATAGTATAGTATAGATTGTATATGTAGTGTAGATAGTATAGTATAGATTGTATATGTAGTGTAGATAATATAGTATAGATTGTATATGTAGTGTAGATAGTATAGTATAGATTGTATATGTAGTGTAGATAGTATAGTATAGATTGTATATGTAGTGTAGATAGTATAGTATAGATTGTATATGTAGTGTAGATAGTATAGTATAGATTGTATATGTAGTGTAGATAGTATAGTATAGATTGTATATGTAGTGTAGATAGTATAGTATAGATTGTATATGTAGTGTAGATAGTATAGTATAGATTGTATATGTAGTGTAGATAGTATAGTATAGATTGTATATGTAGTGTAGATAGTATAGTATAGATTGTATATGTAGTGTAGATAGTATAGTATAGATTGTATATGTAGTGTAGATAGTATAGTATAGATTGTATATGTAGTGTAGATAGTATAGTATAGATTGTATATGTAGTGTAGATAGTATAGTATAGATTGTATATGTAGTATAGAGAAAGTTTAGTAATCAAAAAAAATTAATCAATTTTTGAACAACAACAAGCTAAAGATTGTCTGTCCGTAGGTCTGTACTTTCAGAAGCATGTAAACGCGATAATTCAAAAAAGCAATGACTTAAATGTATCAAATTTGATGTGGGATTTTATGACACCAAATGCTACATTGTGCCAAATTTTTATTTCAATCGATTGAGATAAACGTGTCTGAAACACACATTTGATTTTCGGATACTGTTAATGCATGGCAGGAATGAATCGCCACAAAATTGCCAAGGATGACACGATAGATTCAGTAAAAATGCTAAATTCACAGAAAAAATTAATATTTCGTAACTATTGTACGTCAAGGCCATGCAAGGCGTACAAATAAAATGACATGGCAAGTTTATTAGAGAATATGCGAGAAAGTTTTAAGGAGACTACTACCACTGGTTTAAAGTGGATTTTATACATAAAATTATAAAAAAAAGTTAAAGATGGTTTAGTGTATTTCTGTTATCTATGTAGAAAAGATTATGTGACAAATTGTATGTTTATTCTTTATATATAAATCACCATTAATATCTGACTAAGATATTCTCTGTTCTAAGATACTCTCTGTTATGATAACTCTCTAAAGCGGATGGCAGTGAAGTGATGAAGTATCTCTTCATTACGGAATTTCTAGTGAAATAGAAATGGGTGACATCATGTCAGATATTGAGATTGGGGAGGAGCATTACTTCTTTCACTTTACCAATTATTTTAAATAAATATAAGACATACTTTAACTTTCTTAATCTGTTCTATATTTCATGATATAGAACAGAACGCCGTCTCATGCCCCCGTATCCGTGACCATTCGGGTCACTGAACGGTTTGGTGGGCATGTTACGGGAATTTTATTTAATTAACAAAATATTTACAGTAGGGAAACAAAACAAAAACAATTATACACAGAATTTACAATTATATCAGAAATTATATCATGATGAGATCGTTTACATCATTTTTCAACTTAGAAATATAATTTGTAGTAATAAACTTAGAAATATAGTGCTGAGAGATAAAATGTGTAAAAATATACATATAATCTGTGTTCACTTATTTTTTATGATATAGTAGATCAGGATGGATCAGATGGAGAATAATTTGAGAAATGGAAATAAAGACAATCTCTGATTGATTGAAATGTGTGACAGGAGACTGCGGTGCTTGTTTTTTTCCTTTAGTCTTTTTTGGTATGAGACTTGATGTTGAGAGCTATGGAGGCAAGAATAGGTCTCTATTTTCACTTATAAATTTGATTATCCTGTGGATTTTTTGCCTGGAAAGGAAGTTGCCGGCGACTCTTTTCAGCCATTCCTGTTCATGGCTTGGTGATGGTTTTTTCATATGCCAGGAGATTGTGAGGATGCATTCCGTAGCATAATGAAGTGCGGTGCCTATCCCACCACAACTGCACTGGTCACTCTCAGACAGATTGAACCTTTTGAGGTAGGCAGGAAAAAGGGCCGTGTTCTGAGAAGAAAATAATATCCTCTCTGATCCAGTGAGTGGGATTAAGGTTGACTGAAGGCAGGATATTCAAAAGTTTTCTGCCTATGACACCATTGCTCCAATATCCTTGCCATTCCTCAAGCATGTCTTTCCGGAGGAGGCCTTTTATATGTGCTTTAGGATGCTTTGTTTGCATATAAAATTGCCCATTTTGCGTTGCGTCCTTTGCCAGTTGATCTGCTTTTTCATTGCCTATAAAGCCCTCATGTGCTTTAACCCATGGAATTTTTATTGTTGGTTTTGAAAGCAGGACACCAAAAATTTCTCTTGCTGTTTGGTTTGTGCTCTTTGGATTTGAAGATGCCATGATACTATCTCTATTGTCAACATGTATTTTAAAAGTATTGTTGTTTGAAAACTGAGATGTATATTTTACTGCTTCATGGAGTGCGGTGAGTTCAGCTTGGAAAACCGTATTGTTGTCATTCAATTTGGCAGAACAGTGGTAGGACCAGGAATCATTAAACAGAACACAAAACGCAGCTCCAACTCCATATTCTGTTTTTGAGCCATCTGTGAAAATATTGATATTGTTTATTTGAGATAAATTTATTCCTTCATCATCCAATGAGATTTGGTTAGAATTGAGATGCTGTGAATGGTAACAGCTGTACATTTTAACACTCATGCTTTAAACATATATGTTTAAAGCATCCATCATCTGTTAAGGCATTGTTTGTTAAATATTAAATTATGCTTCGTTTACCATAATACGTTGTTATATCACAATTTCGATTTTCATCATAACCAGTGTAATGAGAAATTGCCTCATTTATATGACGCAAAACTTCGATAAAATATCGTTTTCCTATTTTCTCAAACATTTATACTATATTTTCTCCTTTCCCATTAAAGAAGGAAAAAGGGTGAAATCTGACTAATTGTTGAAATTGGGGGATTACTTCATTGGCTTTAACCAATCGTTTTAAATATATAGATTACGCACTTTAACTGGCTTGATATGTTTTAGATTTCATGATATAGATAGAAAAAAAAACTAGTATTCTGTGAAATAACAGAATTATGTATTTTAAATGTAACATTATATATTTTTACGACCGTTTGTAAAAACATCTTTGTATTTTGCTTTGTACTTTCAATTGTATTTTGCTTACAGTAATAATTTGCTATGCTTCAATTCTAATTTATATTATAAACCTTGTAATGAGAAATTATCTCATCTATATGACACAAAACTTCGATTAAATGTTATTTTCCCAATTTTTTACATGGTAGATATTATTTTTCCTTCCCCATTAAAGGGGAACTTTTCCTAGAAAGGTGATGTCCTTGCATTACCTTCTATTTATAAATAAATGATGTGGAAGAGGTGAGCCCACGGGGCCTGGTGGTGTATTTCAGGTTTCAGACCCGATTCCACCTAAGAACCGTCGTGTAAACGGGTCTGGCGCACGTTAAATCCATCGAAGACAGGCGTCTTCCAGCTGAAATTTGGAAAGGGAGTGCCATCTCAGAATTCGTCCACCTCATCTGACCGCGGTTCAAAATTACAAGGTCCCTCCCAAAATAGCCCTACTATTGGTTTAAAACGGAACATTAGAATAACTAAACTAAATAAGTGATGCGAGAGGTGTATGACATTTGGGGACATCCAACATGTTTGAAGATTGAATATGACTGGAGATTGTGGACTTTATTTTACTTTCCTTTAAAGATCAGACAATATTGAACTGAAAACCTTCATTTTTGTTTGTCAAAACACGAGTAATGCCTGATTCGGAGAAATTAATTCGATTCATTATACATTAAATACTCACAGACAACAGCACTTTCAGATGGCACTTAAAGATTATTATTTTTAATTTTTAATTAAATATGCATGGATACTATAAAATAAGAAATGCATTATTAATATTCAAGATATACAGTAAGTATGATTTTTATAATAAAAGTTGAAATTTAAAATGTAATATTATTGTTTTTAATAATGCGTAGAAAAATACCAATACTGTCTTAAATCTTGAAATTAACTTTATATTTAAAATAATAAGGTAAATCAAAGTATCAAGCCGTCGGTTCCAATTACTGGTCCGATTTCTGCAATTTTTCTTTATATGAAATATAGTGGGCTCTAGATATCTCATCAATGGTCGTCTGATCCCCATTATTTCCGATGTTCAAGAAAAAGCTTAAAAAACATTATTGTGCAATTTCTATTTAAAAAAAAAAAAAAAAAAACTTCTACAATGTCCCCCAGCCTCAGTCATTGTACTAGTTTCACCAGTTTTATTTTATTGGAAAGTTTACGGCAATTATATAAATTATTAAGGATCGTCTGCCCTTATCTGAACTTCATTTTCAAAGATACTATAAAATAAAAACATGATACAATTCCTGACAACTAGATCGATTTTGTCAATTTTTTTTTTGCTGTTTTATTTTTGACTTTGTAGTTAATAAATCAGAATGTTCGATGTCCATCGCGAAAGTATAACTTGAAACAGTATTTTCAATTGTTTGACATTAATTTAGTTATGTTATTAACATGCTAGCTAGGTAATTAATTTATATTCAACTCGTTCCACATTGAAATATTTCGTCATATCCATTTAATAGATTACGTTCATTTTTTTGACATTAATTTGTAACATTATTAATCTGTTTGCCATGCATTTAACTTATATTCAACTCGTTTCGCATTGAAATATTTCGTCATATCCGGTTAACAGGTTAATATTAAAATCTAACAGACTATCACCAAATGCGAGTAATTAATTATGTTCATTTATTTGACATTAATTTAGTAATGTTATTAATGTGTTAGCCAGATAATTAACTTATATTCATCTGGTTTCACAGAAAAACACTTCGTCATATCTGATTAATAGGTTAACTTGAAGATCTAACAGCTGACAGCCGAAAGCGGATAATTGCGTTCACTTGTTTGACATTAATTTATTCACGTTATTAATGTGTTAGCCATGTATTTCGCTTAGATTCAACTCGTTTTGCATTCGTCATATCCGGTTAATAGGTTAATATGTTGGTTTAATAGTTTATTACTGAAAGACAAAGATTGTCTTTATTTGTTTGGTATTAACTTAGTAATTCTATTAATGTGTGAATCAGATAATTAACTTATATTCAACTCGTTTCGCATAGAAATATTTCGTCATATCCGATTAATAGATTGATATGAAGACCTGACAGCTGATTGCCGAAATCGGATAATTGCGTTCACTTTTTAACATTAATTTATAATATTTTTAATGTGTTAGCTATGTAATTAATTTATATTCAACTCGTTCCACTTTGAAATATTTCGTCATATCCAGTAAATAGGTTAATATGATGATCGAACAGCCTACCGCCGAAAGCATATAATTACGTTCACTTGTTTAAATTGTAATGTTATTAATCTTTTAGCCATGTGATTAACATAGATTCGACTCGTTCCTTATTGAAATATTTCGTCGTATCCGGTTAATAGGTTAATATGAGGATGTAACAGCTGATCGCCGAAAGTGTATAATTACTTTTAAATGAATATACATTAGTTGTATTCAATTCCTAATAAATAAATGTAAGTTATTGATGAAAGTTTCATTTACAAATATATTAATTTATTCGTCGTTCTACGTTAGGGCTTTTATAAACTATAAACAAAGATTTCGCCTGCTTACTTCACTTTAATTGTTAAATTATTTAGAATTAAATTTATAATGTTTTATTATTTAATCAATATTGGCATTAATGAATAAGTCTCATTAGTCTTTCAACCACCTACACATTCGAGCGCGCCAAGAACAGCTGATCCACACCTCCCCTCTCCAAAAGTCGTTCTGCACAACTGCTTTACTTTAAATGGCTTTATTTAATCACCCCTCCCATGAGATCGTTTGAGCGAATCCTGTTGCCACATGTGACGAAGCTAATTTTACCTGTAATTGATATTTTTTTTTTTTGCCTCAATTAGTGACCCTGTCTCATTACGAGTCGAGTTGAGAGGTAGTTTCAGGAAGTAAAGTGTCCAATTAAGGCTGAAAAGAAGTTAAGTTTTTGTGTCCGGCCGAATGGCAATTCAACTTTTCGTGATTTGTTTCTGTTGTTAATACGCATTTAGTTGTTATATAAGAGTTAGCTTTCTGTCTTTGTTTTTTTTTCAACCTAAGGAAATTAAACAGCGACTGAATTAATGACTAATTGTTTTGCGAAATTAAATGACGATTAATGAAGGTAGCGGCAAATTATTTTATTTTTAGATTCTCTCTCTTTTTTTTATCCATTATTTAGATAGCGGATAAAGGTAGTTGATTTGGATGATTGAATCCAGAGTAAAGATAGTTTCTTAGGGGAAAAAATATTTCTGTATTAAAGCATAATTATATTTTTCTATTCTGTGTTATGTAACTACTTGCTTTTCCAGCTTTTTGTGTGTTTACCTGTTTCTTAATTAAATGGGTGGAAAGTTAGTTAATTGTGTAATGCATCGAAATAACGTTATGCAGATATATTTAATTAAATCCGCTGTGTATTTTTGATAACATAACAAGCATTGAAAGTGTTGAAATAAATAAATAATAAAATATAGGGTGCTTTATCAACATTTTCTTTAAAGTGATTTTTTTAAGAAATTCATATAGGGCATCCTTTTTACTTTCTCGTATTCGTAGTACGGAGAAAGCATATAATCGCCAAAAAATTTGAACTCAAATTTTGTGGAATCTCCACGTTTTAGACTTAAATTCCCTAAGTTGAAAAACACAATTTTGAAAAATGTCCGTTGGTCTGTCTGTCTATGACAAAGATAACTCAAAACTTCAGTGAGCTAGGTGGTTAAAATGTGTAGTATGGTCTTTATACTGAATTTACAAATTTCTATGAAATTTTGTGTAAAATCTGTTCAAAAGAAGTCTGTCTGTCCTGCTGTTCGAATATTATTTAACGCGATAATTACAAAACGAAAAGAGCTGGATAGATAAAATTCGGTACACAGATTTACCATATATAGTGTAGATACCTATCAAATTTTGAGCCAAACCCAATAATGGGTTAATTGACTGTCTGTTGGCCAGTAGTTTCAGAAACATTTAAACAGATTAATTTACAAACGTCACGATTTAATTTTATCAAATATAATACGGAATTTTGTGACTGGAAGGGCAATTTTGTGTCAATTTCTTATTTATGTTGAAATCTCCTGCCAACACTGTTTTATAATTTATATGGTTGGCATCTAAACTGTCATCAAAAATATTGAAAATGTCATCACCTGAAGACCATGGTTTTGCACATAAAACGGCTATAGAATCTTTGTTTTAAAGTTGACAACCTTAACGTGAACACCCGTATCGTAATTTGGGAAATAATCAACCTCTTCCACCACAGATTGGAATTTCTTTTTAATGTAAAGGGATGCACAGCTAAGATTTCTTTCTGCAAGATCACTGAATAGATGATAATGATCGAAGAATAAATTTATCCTTGGAAAAGGTGGTCCGTGTCTTTACAAATAGTGAATATTTTCCGTGAAAAACTAGTTTAAATAGGTTTGAAACAGTCACGAAACTATTACATTACGCATGCGCCGTTATTAAGAAAAACGATGAGTTCCCCCCCCCCCCATCTCAAAATCGTTCGAGCTCAAAAACTTTTTTGCCAGCTAGAAAAACTGAAAATGAAGATTTAAAAACACTCTTTATTATATATATTTTCCGATACCTCTTCTCGCTGTTTCGCGTGGATTCCCGTTTTCTTCGGGCGAAAACTTCTTACGACCCTGCCTTTTATTTTCTGCCTACTATTTTGAGGCTTCAAAATCCCAAACTACAACAACATCGTGTTCTCACATGATAATATAACAACAATGATGCTTATTTATTTTAAAATAACTTTTTCTATAACATTCAATCATAATCTTCAGATCTAAAAATATATATCGAAATGGTGCCTTTTTTTTCTATTTGTATTTTAAGTGTTAATGATTATTATGAAAATTATTCTGGTGTCATAAAAAATAATTTATATTTTAGTAAAATGAACTTTTTATATTTATTGCAATACAAAATTTACTTTCATTTCAGTAATTTAACGTAAAAATTGTAAAAATAATCCATAGCGTCCAAAATTTATAATTACATTGTTATATTAAACTTTAGTAAAATATTTCTACAATTTTCTGTAAGTGGAAATTTTTTATTCGGAGCTTAATAATGAATTTAATAAACATTAGTCAAATGCTTTTCATTTAATTTTAGTGGTAAATTTGATTGCTAATGTTTTAGTAAGATTTTTCGTACGATTAGTAAATATGTGCTAACTTGGTCATTAAAAGATAAATCGATAAATTTAATCCCTTTGTTAAATTTTGTATCATAAATATTCAATGTTACACTTTTTTAGACATATTAGAAGTTAACAATGTCGGAAGTTAAGTCATTTACAGTGATATTTAAAATTTCTGTATGACGAAATAGCATTCTAAAGATACTTTAGTAAAAATAATCGCACATTAATACAGTTGGTCATAACATCAGAGGAGGCGTATCTTTTGAAATGGAGTAGCAAATAAGAATGCAAAGTGATTAACATTTTGAATCATTAAAATTTTAATGTTAGAGTTAAGAAAGTGAATGATCCATAAGCTTCTTAAATATTATAATAGGCGATGAAATATGGATTAAATAAAAAAAAATCTATATCTGTCAAACACGTGTATCTTATTATGTATTAGTTCATTAGAAATTTAAATGTCTTTTTTCTTACTTTGAGTTTTTGTTATGAAAGTTTCAGTATTTTATTTTCTTGAAGTATATAAATATAAAAATAGGACGTGTTTTTCCCTTCAGATAAAAAAAAAGAAATGTTTTTTTTTCTCGTATTACAGTATATTTTATTTATTTCCTGCATAAATTGGTAACAGCTGTTGTCTAAAACATGTTGGAAGATCTTTTTTCATCGTTAAACAAAGAACTGAAAGTGTTCATATAAAAATTAAAAAACAAAATTATATGGCAAGTAATAGAATAAATTATATCAACACCTGATTTAAAAAAAAGTATGTTTAAAATTTAGAAACATTAATAATGAATTTATTTTTCCAAATAAATGAATAAAAATCCAGATATGCTAAGGAAATTAAGATAAATTAAATTTTCTTTATTTAAAAAATAATTTATAAACATCAGATGCCTATTTCTTTTTCTTTTCTTGGTTTCTCTTCGTACATAAATATGAATGCCGTAACATTTATTTATATGTTTGTAAACTTAAAAAAAAATATTTTGCTTAAATGAAAATATTTGCTTAAATAAAAAATATTACCTGAAAAAATATTTATAAAATTGTATATTTATGAACTAGTAAGCAAATAAAATAAATTTATTTATTCTGACAAGTAAGATGAGGTTTTTATTATGGAATACAAAAAAAAGTAACATTTTTCTCTTGGAATAAATTTGATTCCTTTTTTTTTAATTCAAAATATCTGCGTACAAAGCTAATATTTATTAAACATTTCATATGAATATTTAATGATATGGCATTACACTGTGTTTTTGTATATATTAAATATTTTTTCATTAAAGTGCTATTTGATTAGTTTTCAGTACATATAACTATAATGCAATTATTTACTTTTGTGTAATCTAACTGTTTTCTCATGAAAAAAGCAACCCAAAATGAAAGCAGACTCACCCCCAAGATGAAACCTTAACGAGATTTTGAATCTTTAATAATTTACTTAAGCATGCAGTAGATATTCCTATAATGCAATTATTTACATTTGATTGTTACAGCAATATTAACCAGTAAATAAAGGCAATCAAAAATAAAAACAAACTAATCTAAGAAAATATCTTAGCAAGCTTTTGAATCTTTAATAATTTACTTAAGTATTAAGTATGCAAATAATAAATGTTATCGAAACATTTCACATCACTGCGAGAATTATTTTAACACTTTAATCCTCGGATCATTAAGTTCAAAATATCACATAAATGCTTTAGATGGGGTCGTTTTAACTTTGTAAATACTTATAATATTATCAAAAAATAAAATATTGCTATAATACTGACAATAAATATGTATAATTTATATGTTTAAAGCATCAACATCTGACAATAAATATTGTTACAAATCTGTAATTTTGCTACCCGGCCCGAATAGTGTCATCGTAAGAAAGACAATTGTACGATCTGTCCTGTGCATGTTGAGTGGATGCCGCGTCAATAACCTCGGAGCTTGGCGACAAATTTGGCGATGAATTTGGCGAGTTTGGCGACTAAATGGATCATACTGGAAAGTTCGAGAACTTTCACGATCCATCCACTAAGACCCAAGATACAGCCAGGTACGCCCTGATTGGTCCGAAGATTCCAGCCCCGCCTCCCGGAACTATAAAAGACGGGCACTCAGAAGCTACGAAGTCGCCGTGTGTATCGTCAGAAGTGTGTGTATAGTCAGAGGCAATGGTGTTTGAGAGTGATCGGAGTCGCCGACACGTAGAAAAGCTGGAGAATTAGACAGCAAGAAGCTGCTGCACTAGCAATTAAATGCGCTGAGTTATTACAATTGAGTGGCGGTATTTGTAGAAGAAAAATTTTGTAACAATATATATTTTGTGACTAAAATCACATATCAAATTGAACATCTTTTTCAGACTTAATATTCAATATCAATATCATATCTTTTTCAGATTCAGTAAAAATGTCGAATTTCGCTAATAATTAATGTTTCCTAACTTTTGTTCGCTAGTATTCTGCAAAGTATTCGCAATATTACCCTAGACCCTGAAACGTATTCAGGAAAATAAGATTTTAGTTAAAAAATATGCGAGAAAATTTGAGGGAGGACCCCCCCCCGATTTAAAAATTTACTTTATATATTTACAAATCTGAATAAATTTTAAATGAATTTCAGAAAATTCATCTTGTGTGTCATTGAAAGAACAATAAACGGATAAAATGCTATTTGCTTAGAATGTCTTAAAATTACTTTTTCTTTTGAATTACTTACTAGAATTAATTTTTCTTCTAATAAATTAGAAAGATAATACATCAATTGTTTGATAATTTCTATTTTTTAAATAATTATTTAAATAATATATTTATAGACAGGTTAGTTTAAGTCTAGAAATTAGATTTTTAAAAAAACATATTATTACTTTAGATAATTATCACTTCAAAATTTTTATTTATAAATTTTATGTCTGATAAATGTTTGTTGCAGAATGACCAAATCTGGTCCTTGTGGTATAAAACCAAACCAAAACAAATCAAAATTTTTAATACAAAAAATTCCGACTTCCAAATTTTTAAATATTTCCAAACTTCAGAATTTTTTAAAGCCATTCAAGTAAAATCTAATATATAAAAATCTCATGTCACGGTGTTTGTGTTCGAACTCCTCCGAAACGGCTCGACCGATTTTCATGAAATTTTTTTATATGTATTAGGTAGGTATGAGAATAGGTCGTAAAGTATATTTCACAACGCTAGGTAATTAGGGTGTTCCTATCCACGTTCACCGTGCGATAAGGAGATCAATGCTTGCTTGAAATCATCGGCACTGTGACATAATATTGAAAAAGCCCAGCTAAAAAGAAACACGCGCGTCCAAATGCTACAAGATCCATCTGCTGACACATTCTCGGACCAATTGTCAGATATCGGTGACGGAAAAGGTGCTGTCTAAGAAAATACTGGATGCATAAAATTGCCCACTCATTTCTACACTATCGTTGATTCGCAAAATGCTCTCATTGACCGCATATTTCCCGATATACGCACATAATATATAAATCATGCGTGGTTGGCAGAAGGAGCCATTTTGGCAGCAAAAAATGTGGACGTCCGATTTAAACTTCATGATACAGCAATCGTTACCAGGCGACTTGGTATCATACAAATTGATCGATACAGTTTGCGATGCTATCGAAGCTTTAAATTATCCAACAGAGTTTTTGAACTCACTGGATTTGCCAGGCATGTCACCACACCTTCTACGACTGAAAGTTGGATCTCCGGTTATTTTACTTCGGAATTTGAACCCACCATGGCTGTGCAATGACACGCGATTGGTCATTAAAAAATGGATGAAAAACGTTATCGAAGCCACCCTTTTGAATGGTAAATTCCGAGCCGAAAATGTTTTGCTGCCACGGATTTCAATGATTCTCACAGACGTGCCAATCGAATTCAAACGCGTTCAATTTCTTATTACATTCGCATTCGCAGTGACAATCAATAAGTCGCAAGGCCAAACGATGTCTGTTTGCGGCTTAGATTTGGGCACACCATGTTTTGCACACGTGGCATGTTCTCGAGTAGGCAAACCATCGAGCTTATTTGTGTTGACTAAAGACGGACTGAGAAAAAATATCGTACACTCAATTGCCTTCGAAATGAATATTTATTTTCTTTATTTCATTTTTATACTTTTGGACAAAAAAAATATATATATTACTTTTTTCACTTTACGTTTAACTTTTAAGAGATCAAACAATGTATATGTTCGCTACGTTATTGAAATACATTGTATTGAGAAAATGAATGTTTGGTGTTTTTTAGTTTTTATCGGCGATCATCGTCTACAGTGCTCCATTCCTCTTTTTGTCATAAATCCCATCCCCACGCACTTACAATGCATTCGTTAACAACCAAAATATTCAATAGAAATAATTTATAAGGCAGAACAACGTTTGCCGGGTCAGCAAGTGATATTATATATCTATCAAAAACTAGATATTTAAACTCTAGATCAAGACGTGATCCCAATTATTCGCGGAAATCAAGAAATTTATGAAGTTTATCAGTAAAATTTATACTTCTATTTTAATTTTTATATTGATGCTCATGCAGATGAAAGCAGAACTTAATACAGTTATAATATATTATGCCGGGTTTACACTCGGCCAGTTATAAGGCGGCAAGTGGGCAGCGAATGCGTAGAAAGCTTGAAAAATGCTGTTCGATGGATGGCAAGTAATTGTCCCAAAGAGTTAACATGTCGCTGCATTGTATTTTTTTTTTCTTACTGCGCATGCGTCTGTAGAATTTAGCGGTTCTTTTGGCTTGAAAAAGATTATCACTTATCATAGATTATTTCCGATATTTTTTTTTTTTTGCTCTTTATTTTTTGTGCTGTGAGGTTGTGTGGGGGTTTTATTTTCATTTTATTTGACATTTTTTTCTTATAATTTTCCAAATTTAGACATTCTGACCTTTTTCTTATTTCACCATGCTTTTTTTGTACAAATATCCATCATTTTAATACGATACTCAGTGAAAAAGAAAAATGCAGGGATGCCAAAACGGCAATTTATAGACAATTCTGGAATATCTGAATCTGTCTTATGAAACTGAGACAAACATAAATCTGTCCTTTCTGAGCATGCGTTGCTTATTATATGCTGCTGTCTTATAACTGGCTAAATGTAAACCCGGCATTACTACCATTTTCTTCATTAAAATGTCTTCCGAGTTTTATTTACTTCTGTTTTTGTTTTACTTAAGTTTTAAATTTACTTAAAATCTAATATAGCCCAGGAATTTTTATTTAACTGATCTTTAATCTGAAATATTAATCTAATTTAATTTCATAAATGAACTATTAAATAAAAGTTTTAGCTTACTGTTTAGAAAATTAAATGGCAGAAAAGGAAATAAATTGCAACATATCATCTTCTTGTTGAAATAACTTTCTTATTCTTTAGCATTATTTTGAAAGAAAAATAAAGGACAACATATCTACATGAATTGTTGGAATTATTAAATATATTAAAATTATTAATTATATGAAAAAGCATTAAAAATCTAATTCAAAATTTTGATTAAAAATGTTATTTGAATAGAACATTATGTATTTATGTGTATCATAAAAAAATATTTACTTTTTAATAGAACAATTTGACACCTAACATATTTATCTACAGAAAATGCTTCTTTAACATTTTTAAATGACTTTGTTCTAAATTAGATTTCATAAAGATACAAATTTCTATAAAAAATCATTAAATGGATAGAAAACACTTGATCAAACCTTTATTCACTTCTTAACAAAAGCAATTTACTTAATATCTTTTCCATTTTCTACTAAGCGTTTAATAATTTTAATGAACCAAAGACATTTCTCGAGTCCTTTGCTGCAGAAAATTCTGTCATAAAAATAAAGAAATGTTGCCATTTTTTCCTTACATGAAATTTATACTTTACTTAACATTTTCCAGGGCTTCATTTATACCGGGAAAAGGCTGTTAAAATCTTATCTCCAACAAGTTTCTCCGTATTTTATCTGTTTTCCAGAACGATTAAGATGCTGCGTTAACTTTCCTAAACGGCTTATCGTCTTTCTTTTTTTCCCGCTCGAAAGGCCGCCATTTTTTATATCGATGCGCATTTGCATTATCATCGCTATCGTTCGCCCACGAGGGCTCAACAAGCTAAAAGGCAATATTTTCTTTATAATTTTCTTCGCTTTTTTTTCAGTTCATTTTTTTCCCGGCGTTTAAACATTTTATCAACTCGCTTCGGTGGCAACGAATACAAATCGTTTTCTTCTGCACAAGCTATTTAAGGAGCAAAATTTGCCAGGATAAATTGTTAAGAGATAAAAGTAAAAAATGATTATTGAAGCGGATTTTTTTCAGCCCTATATGGAAGTGAAAATGGTGAAGAAAAGTAATTTTATCAGGTGGTGATATTTAATATCTGATGGGAATTTATTTGCGAAATATATTAAGAGAAAGTTCCGAGTTCAGCGAAATGTAACGAATTATTAATTTTTTTTTTCTTCAAGAACTAATGAGTAATATATTTGGTCTTCTGATATATTTTTTATTGGTTGTTCCAAATTAGATTAATAAATTAGGCTCTCTGAAATATAATCTTAACTGCACTTTGAATTATGAAAATCTGTTATTTTTTTAACTATTATTTATTGTTCTTTAAAATAATTTTTCTTCATTTGAGAATAATATTTATTATTATTATCATTTGAACAATTTATATGTCAAATACATTCATATAAGTTTGAAATAAATATTTCTAATAAACGATCTTTAATTTTAATCTTTTAAATGTGTACTTTGACTTTGGTTTATACATTCATTTGGTTTATACATTTATCCTGAATCCTATACATTCCCTCCAAGAATTATTTGAACAGTTAAAATTATGTATTTATAAATAGAAATTTTTATTTAATTATATTTGTATGCGGGCGTCTTCATTGCTCAAATAAATTTTCAAATTAAATTCGATAAATTTATTTGACATATAAGCGTATCTTATATTGCTGCTCTAAGGTACCTCGATAAGCGAATTTCAAAACTTAATATAGAATTTTTTTTTTCTGTTTAACATCTTTTGTTTGTGTTTTCTTATATAAGCACTTTTAATAATAGTACAAAATGTGGTGTACTATTGAAGAGAATAATTAACTGTCGTTCCATAGAAATGTGCTTCGCTCAATGTCACAATATAATAAATTTCGAATCTTTTAACAAAAATACTCATATTCCCGAAAAATTTTAAGAAAAATTTCAGCCACGATTAATAATTACATTTTTACATCCGACATACTTATTCCATTACCTCTTTTAAATATGGGAGAATCCTTATTCGAACTTTGTATATTCTTTAATAAAAAAAAGTTCTAAATACATTTTTCATTAATTATTAATTAATTGTTGTTCTAATGAGTTCGAATATTTGCTTCACTTTTCTTCTCAGCAAAAAATATGGATCCGCTTATAGAAGCATTAATTCTTCTCTGATTTGGCACGGTGCCAAATTATGAGATGAAAAATTATGAAAATTATTATGTAATTTAAATTTTAATAGCATTCTGATTTAATTGCACCAATCTCTATTTTTAAAGTAAGTCTTCTTTTACAGTTCTTTGTTTCAATTTTTACCGTCTGTAGTTCAACAGGTGATACAGTACCATAAAAAATAATTTATTAATAAATTTATAAATTGTCTTTCTAATTATATTTCCTTCAAAATCAATATTATTTAGTTTTACTTTATTTTCATAGCTATATTTTGTGTTACCGTGTGTTTGATTTCGCTGACATTTATCATATTAAGAGAAAGGTAATAACAGTTCTAATATTTTTTTTAGATATAAAACTAAGATATTTATGTTTTAAATCGTTGTTTCGAATCATTCTTTTTGATGCTAAAATATTACATTTATTTAATTGAGTCGATTTTTCTGCTTTGTAGCCATATGTTAAATTAACTGCGGCAGGCTGTCTAAAATCTTATTGCTTGATATCCTATGCCGACATCACTTCCTGTTTCTGCTTGCCAAAAGTAAAACAAAAATCAAAATTAGATAGATGTCATATGCATTGTTACCAAATTCAAAGTAAATTAAAATTTGATTTTTAAAATCTTAAATGCTCTCAAATTACTCAAAATTCCTAACAAAAGAAATTAAAGAGAAATTGGTTAGTATATCTGCTAAAATATAACGTGGTACAGTTCCTTTAATGTAGTGTTAAATTCCACAATAAAGTGTTTTATTTTAGATAATTAAATTATATTTTCCTTGTTATAAATAATGAAAATATTTAATTTTAAATCAGCATAAAGGAAATATATCCAAATTCTATTCTTTAATTCTTTTTCTATTAAAAATGTCTATCGATGTATGTGTAATCTGATAGTCTCGTGATTGTTTCAAACCGGTTTAAACTGGTTAATGACTTAAATTAATTAAGACAATTCGTAAGAATTCAGAGAGTGAATAATTTGGAAATCAAGTTGTAACTTTAGTTGGCGATAAATCGCCAAATGTGGCAACCTTCTGCATTATTTTCTAATAACCCAAAAAGCGAAAAACTGATGCCCCAAAGGCGATAAATCGCCAATATGTTGCCTACGCATTTTGAGGTTTCAAAAATTTGTTGTTTACGCATTTTGAGGCTTCAACAATTTGTTGTTTACGCATTTTGAGGCTTCAACAATTTGTTGTCTATGTATTTTGAGACTGCAAAATCCTCAAACCGAAACAACATCATGTTCTCACATGATAAAAATACTATGTTTTACCATTATAACGTTTTTTGTATTTCTGTTATATACCTACAATTTTTTATATATCACAATACTAAGCTTATAGCGAATTTAATACATTGCTTAAAAGGGGAGGGCTTTAAAACGATTTTGCGCTTAAGGCTAATATTATCGAAATCTATCGTCCTGATAGTATTATTATTTTTTGAACAACTTAACAGTTTATTTTTACCAGTTTTATTTATTGCATATATGAGCAGACCATAAAATGCTCTGCAAATCTTTAGCTATTTCAAAAATAAAAGCCTGTGCTTTGGATTAGAAGAGCTTAAATTATGCGGCCTGCTAGAAAATTGAGAATAAAATATGATATTTTATGATCAAGCTGAATGTCAACGTTATTTTTCAGTATTAATCATAAATTACAAACAAATATTGCTTAAATTTTCTATGATTTTGAATAAATTTGCCTAAGAAGTCTCTTTCAGAACTGCAACTTGAATTTGAGAAAAGAAATAATTCTATAAATGGAGCTGGAAAAAAAAATCTTTACTATTACTTTCTACTAGATTTATGCGATATGCCAACGCAATGCCCACATTTCAACAAATCGAAAAAAAAAGGAGTAACAACTCCAGAAAACCTCCCCAAAAAGCAGACCACACACGCATACAAAAAAGAAAACCCGCTCAACCTCCAATCCTCATAAATAAAACCTCTGCCGGATCAGAAATCAACAACAGATCCTACGCCAGGACGGAAAAGACGACGACTTAATTTCCGGAGCGCCTTCACAAAAGCCTGACAACTTCTCCTGTCGGGAATGGCAACAAAAGAAGGGAAAAAGGAGGGAGGGGGGAAGTGAAAGTCAAAGGAAAGAAAAGAAAAAGTCCCAAGGAAAAGACCTTTAAAGTTGGGAAGGGACCTGCATCGAGGAACGAAAGGGACAATTGTTGTATCTTTTTCCATCATTCATGAAGGCGGTTCATCCGGCAAAACTGGATTCTATTTTTGCTCAGTCCGGCTGAATTGAAAATCCGGGCCTCACGGTTGAAATGGGTGGAGGGGGGGGAGGAGTTGATAAATTGAAGTGAATGACTCGGTTACCTCTTCGGAATGGGTTAAAAGGAAAGGGAAATTGTCAGAGGAGAAACGCAGTATGCCATACATTGTCTCTCCAATTTGAATGCATTAAGTTGAAAGAGTGGAGCAGCGGGAATTGGACGTTGGAAGTGTTTATAGCAAAGAAATATTCGAAATAGTATAAAGATTTATGAGACATGATATAATAAAAGGTAAAGTGTGTAATATGGCACTATTAAATAGGTCTTTTCATATAGTTCTTGAAAATGTCCGCTGAATTCTTTTATTTCAGATTCGAAATTATTCAAAACTTTAACAATTCATCCTGATCTTTCTTCTCTAAAACTTCTGTGACAAGATTTGTGATTTGCTTTGTCTAAAATATTGTTCTGTGTTATTCTAAGTATAAGGAAAAATGCCTAAACACTGCTATTCAAGCAAAATATGCAACTCAAGAAAAGTCTGATAAAACTACTGTTCGGCATTTCGATGAAGTGACGTCATCTTCAAATAGCTCTACTCATTTATCGTTTGGGTTT
The DNA here is from genome assembly GCF_947563725.1 of Argiope bruennichi. Taxonomy (NCBI): domain Eukaryota; kingdom Metazoa; phylum Arthropoda; class Arachnida; order Araneae; family Araneidae; genus Argiope; species Argiope bruennichi. The sequence continues at coordinate 15,944,830 of NC_079161.1, forward strand.
CTTTTATTTTTAATTAAGACTTTTAAATGACGCAATTAATTTATCGTTTTTTTATGTTTAATTAATTAATCACATGCCATAAAAAATCACTAGAATATCATTTGGTGTTTCCGAACTTTTTTTGTGTGTTTTAATTATCTTACTCTTGTCTTCAGTTAACGATTTTTTTCTATATTTTGTAACTGTACTTTTACGACTTTAACTGCACTCTTAGAAATTGTGTTTTTCAAAGAATCCATAAATATGGTGTGAATATTAGAATATAATTTTAAAATCTAGTTGCAATCTGTTCATTAGATATTACCACTTATATGATAGTGTTATGAATTTTTAATGTGGCTTCCTGCACAGATAATTTCAATGCAAGAAAAACAGTTCAACTGATTGTTCTATTGATTGTTGTACGGATAGCAAGATCAATGACCCCTGACCTTGGTGATAAATTTGGTGATCATTTGGCGAATTTTCACACAAAATGGAAAATTCTAAAATCTTTAGAAATTTCAACGATAATTCCATTAGGACACGATTTAAGATGATATTTCCAGAACTTTCTCTGCCCTGTATCAGGAACTATAAAAAGGCCGAACGAGAGTCAGTCATTTGAGTTATTTAGTACAATGAGTTGGTTATTTAGTTGGAAGAGTCAGTTATTTAGTGTAATGAATTAGTTGAGTTATTTAGTTGAATGAGTTAGTTGAGTTATTTAGTTGAATGAGTTTGTTGAGTTATTTAGTTCAATGAGTTAATTGAGTTATTTAGTTCAATGAGTTAATTGAGTTATTTAGTTGAATGAGTTAATTATTTAGTTGAATGAATTTGTTATTTAGTTGAATGAGTTCTCTCTCTCTCTCTTCTTATCATTGTTGTGCTGCTTGCGTTCTGCTGTTTGTTGCTTGTATAAATTTTGTCCGTGTTTTCTCGTCTTGTCTTTTGGTGTATTCATATTAATAAACGTCGTTGAGATCTGTTGACTGTGTCACCATACACCTACTACAATGAAGCCGTAGACTTTACGGAGTTTCTGGTGGAAGCTCCGTAAAATTATTCCAGAATATTTCAGTAATTGAAAAATTGTACTCGAATTACTTATTATAACTTACTTATTACTTTCAACTACTGCAACGTAACATAATCGACAACTGCAAAATCATTTGGATATTAAAATTAAATCACATCGATTAAGCTTATTAATTTTCTTATCAATTTGCTAATCATTTAAAAACCTATTCCTTCAAATCATCTCAAATGTTGTATGGACTTATTGTTAATGATGATAAGTAAGAATAGTAACCCCGTGATTGATTGAAGAAGAACAGAGATCTTGCCTTCTGAATATTTGAAAAGGGTGGTAAACTACTTTAAAGTTTCTTCGCCAAGCTAATTGAATTAAAAGAATATTTCAACTTTTAACCTCACACGTAAACTGAAGATAAATGGTCTGAAGACAATTAAAAAAAGACAAACAGTTATTCGGTGGTAAGAGGCAACAGTTTTTTAGTATCCAAAGATCAGAAGAGCGTGAAATCACTTTCATATTTTTTTACCTTAATCATCATCATCTGAAAAACCATTTATTAAATTTCAGATATTTTGAATCAGATTTCAGAATTTGATTGAAACGTGATAATGCACTTAACAGTAGATTTTTTTTGGCTTTATTTTAGCATTTCCGCGTCTTTTAACTTCTTGACTTACCAATTTATTTAACGTACTAATTAGATAAAATATACTATGTGAGATATTTATTGCCATTTATCTTAAGATACTTAAACGAGAGTTAAATAGCTTTGTCTTGTAAATAAATTATTATTTTAATTATTTATAAGTATAGAAACTTCTAAATTTGCTGTAGAGGCAGATGCATAATTTTCAGCCAAGATATTAATATTGTATTTTTATATATTACTCTAAGAGAAATGTATGACTTCATTTTCCTCATAATAACTCATTATATATTCATTGAGAACTATCCATCATTTTTCTGTAATTTATTGAGTACTGTCTAAACATAGCAAAGATATATCGCAACAAACATCCTGAATTAAAAGTTTAGTATTTTAGCTCATCCCCATTTTGATTATAATGTATCCATTGCAAAATTTATATAATTTTTCATTTCGTTTTCATGATTAAAAGGCATCGCATCAAACATTCTGTTGAAAAAGGTTCAGTGCTTCATCTTTTCTTCTCCGGCGAATCTGTAACCGTAACTTTATACAACTTTACAACATCAAATTCCTTGATTAATCTACGTCGTGTATTTTCGCTCATAATGTATCTGTTACAGAATTTATATAATTTTTCAACTCTTTATTATCCATGGTCTTTTCATTACTAAAATGAACCGCACCAAACATCCTGCTGAAAAAATAAGTTGGAGCTTCAACTTTTCCTCTTAGACGAATCTGTAACCGTAACTTAATAAAACTTTACAACATTTACTTCATAGATAATTAATCTATGTCGTGTGATCAAAACCAGTTCACAGTTTGACTAATAGCGATCTTCACCTTTTATGTTTGTTCTGTGCTATCTAATAAATGACTTAGGGCTTGCTAAGCCGGGACTTGTCAAGGTGAATTATTAGAGGCAATATATATTCTTATGACTAGTTTTATTCGGTGTCGGGAGATACAGGTTTTCTTGCTACCAAAGCATTAGTGAATGTTTCATATCCGTCACGTCGTTTTATCATCATATCCCGCACAAAAGATCTATGTCGAAGGGATTGGTTATATTGTGGTGGTATATTTTTGTCATGGTGGAATACAAGATCTCTGTTATTTCTCCGAATTCTTTTCGAGTCTTTGTTATATATATTTTCTGTGGGCTGAAATACAGTACATTTGGAATTAAAAGGGCGCTATTTAGCATGCAACGATGAAAAAAATTTAAGAATCGCAAATTTTAGTTGGATGATTTTTAAAAATGAGGAACTGAACCATATTAAATTCCAAAATTAAATTCCGTGAGGAGATAAAAAAAAAGGAACGGGTTTCTTTGCTGTCGTTTGGCTAATTCGAACATAAAGCAGCATCAATAAAATTCAGTTTCATTTGATTTATTAAAAAAGAAAAGAGCTGCAAAAGGGCGTAATTATTTTCTGAATAAAAAGTTAACTAAGGAATTATTTTTAAGTTTTAATAAAGTTTTAATAAAAATTATGTATTAGAAAAGTGACAGTAAAGAGTTTTGGCAAAAATGTAAAAATAATTATAGTTAAATATATAATAAAGTGTGTCTAAAAATTAAAGCAAGATTTGATTTTACCACCATTTGTGCAGTAGAGTTAGTGACCCTTTTAAAAAAACCATTTCATACCTGATAGTTTAGGGTTGGAAAAGTGGAGCGTTACACGATGGAACAACGTGTCTCTTTATAAGATTTGAATTACATGAAAAACAGAGTTTTAATTCTTTAACTCTTAACTGAGGACGTGCGGTCTGTGAGACCGTTAACGATGGATTTTTGGTCACCCCTATTATATCTTTAACTCAATTAAATGGATTGACCCTGCAGCTTCCTGTTTTGTGACCTTCAATACAAGTGCACTTTTTCAACCGATTTCAGCTGATGCTTTTTAAAATTCAGTTATTTCTTTGAGCGCGGTCTCTAAGACCGCACCCCCCCCTGTTAGTGTCCCAGTGATAAACAAGGCTTAGCAGATGGCGCTAAAACGTGGACCCGAAATATCATTCAGTTTACTGCTCCTATTATGAAGCAGTGCTTAAGACACTTTGAAATGAAGCAGAAAGTGATTTTAATGATAAGGATATAATTGTACAGAAGAGTTTTTCGATGAAAGTTCGCATTCAACAGATTCTGATATTTGTGTTCAAACATAATTCATTTTTCTAGTGATAATGTATTTTGAAAAATTTATAAAATATATTAATATACCAAGAGATATATATGCAGAATTATAGGTTCATTTTTATACTAGTTCTTAACCTGTATGTTTAAAATGCCCTAGAAAACCGTGCTATGAAAGTCACACAAGCCGATAAAAAAAAGAGCCAATTTTACACATTGTCATTTTTTTTTTATTTTTCATATAATTGTTAAATTTTACAATATATTTTCTTCTATATACCTTTATATATTATAAAAATAAACATGATTTAAAAAGTAAAAAGTAATTTTTTTTTCAAGAATATTATTTATTGTAACATGTCATTTGAAAAGAAAATGTATGTTCCAATGCGTCTACTTTTTTTAATGATAATATATTTTGAAAAATTTCTAAAACATATCTATATATCAAGAAAAATATCTGCAAAATACATTGGCAGTTTTTCATACTAATACATTCATTAGAAAATTTAATTTGAATGTAAATGAAATGCGGTCTCGTTGACCGCACCTCCCCAGTTAAGTCCTCAAATTTCAACCTCTTTAGTTAAGGGTTAAATTTTTATCTTTTTATTAAGTCTTAAAGTAAACAGCGTGAGGTTATGTGTGGAATAAAACATAGGACAAATGACCTCCGTAACTTTGCTGGCATATACGAAATCATTTGTTGAAATTTTCCATGATCATTTGGCATAAATGTGACTGAATTTCTTTGACGCAGCTCCTTCAATCCACGCATGTTTGTGGGCGTGTTGGCTTAGATTTTGGCTTCAAATAACCTGAGTGCGGTTAAATCACACGATCTAGGAGGCCAGAACTCCAATGTTTGAACTGTGGCCACCAAACTTTCCTTAATTTTGAAATATTGTTCCACAATGAAAACACGTTGTTTTATCGAGTAATGCTCCATTTTTTCTAATCCTAAACCATCAGCTTCCATTTTTTTAAAAAAAAATAGGGTTGGCAATACTTTACTGCACGGATGGCGGCAAATTGAAATCTTGCCTTAATTTTGGGACTCACTTTATTTTAAATGAGTGTTTGTAATTATTGAACAATATATAAAAATTCAAAAGCAACACATTTGAATGAAACTGCTAAATATTCGGTTCAATTTATATTCATTAAACGTGTTAAAATAGATTTCAGAAAAAAAGTCTGCATTTTTTAAATTATTCCTTATAGTAAATACTTTGTGATATAAAATAAAACAGAGTGGAGAACACCATATATGTTCTTATTAACAATACAGAAATAAAGCAATTTTTAAAATATCTTTTAGTTTAGTTTTAGATTGGCTAAATAAATTTGAAGTGTAAAACAAATTTTAGGATAATGCTAGTAATAAATTATAGAGAGCGCAGAAAAATTCAAACCACTAACTTATTTAAATTAATATTCAAATCAACCGAGTTCAATTGAATAATGATTCCCTCAAAGTCAAAATTCGGTCATGGTCCTGATGCCTATTAGTACGGACTTTCAAATGCATTAGACTGACACCTGCAATAAATTTCCATATGCCAATTGATAAATATATATAGGAAACATTTTAATAAAGTGTGAAACGTTAATTTTTAGTCTAGTTATTTATTTTTTTTGTCTGATTATTTTCATCAATTGTTTCTGCTTGTTCTAAAATAAATAGTATAACTATTTGTTCTTTCTTGCCTGCGAAATGTAAAAAAGCAAGGAAATGTTTAAATTATACAGCAAATTTTTATAGAATTATCTCTTTCTATCTGGAAGAACGATGATTCCTAATCGCTTTGAGCTCGATGGACGAAAATTGTTATTTGGCCTTATTCATCTGAAAGATGCTCCAGATTTGGCCGCAAAAGACCTGAAACGTTCTTACTTTTTCATATATGAAATATACAAAGAGAAAGTATTGTAAATGTCAAAACAATTATATCTCGAGATTTTAACAAATATCCGTGTTTCAAATTAATCTGAATACGAAGAATACATTTTTGGATTATAGTCTGTCTGTATGTAACTGTATGAATCTGATAACTGAAAAACGCCTTCAGTTAGACATATAAAATTCCGCAGTCGTTTTCCCCCCTTTTTTGTGCACCATTTTTGATCAAATTTGTGCACCATTTTTGTAGATTTCTATCAAATGTTGTGCACCATTTTTGATCAAATTTTGTGCACCATTTTTGTAGATTTCTAGCTAATTTTAAGCACCGTTTTTGATCAAATTTTGTGCACCATTTTTGTGGATTTCTATCAAATGGTGTGCACCATTTTTCTGAATTTCTATCAAATTTTGTGCACCATTTTTGTGGAATACTATCAAATTTTGTGCACCATTTTTGTGGATTTCTATCAAATTTTGTGCACCATTTTTGTGGATTTCTATCAAATTTTGTGCACCATTTTTGTGGATTTCTATCAAATTTTGTGCACCATTTCTGTAGATTTCTATCAAATTTTGTGCACCATTTCTGTAGATTTCTATCAAATTTTGCACACCATTTTTGTGGATTTATATCATATTTTTTGCACCATTTCTGTAGATTTCTTTCAAATTTTGTGCACCATTTTTGTGGATTTCTATGAAATTTAGTGCACCCTTTCTGTGGATTTCTATCAAATTTTGTGCACCATTTTTGTGGATTTCTATCAAATTTTGTGCACCATTTTTGTAGATTTCTATCAAATTTTGTGCACCATTTTTGTGGATTTCTATCAAATGTTGTGCACCATTTTTGTGGATTTCTATCAAATGTTGTGCACCATTTTTGTGGATTTCTATCAAATGTTGTGCACTATTTTTGTGGATTTCTATCAAATGTTGTGCACCATTTTTGTGGATTTCTATCAAATGTTGTGCACCATTTTTGTGGATTTCTATCAAATGTTGTGGACCATTTTTGTAGATTTCTATCAAATTTTGCGAACCATTTTTCTGAATTTTTATCAAATTTTGTGTACCATTTTTGTGGAATATCTATCAAATTTTGTGCACCATTTTTGTGGATTTCTTTCAAATTTTGAATGATATATTCTCATGATATATTCTATATGTGTCAGTACAAATTAACACTATAATGTAGAAAATGTAGTGAACGAAATAGATGAAATTTGGTACACACATTTGATGTTTAAAGTATAGATTCGTATCAGATTTGAAACTAAATAGAACAAAATATTGACAGTCTGTCTGTGCTGCCTTATGCATCTAAACGTGATAACTCGAAATCACTTGGAGTCAATGGAAGTCAGAATACAATTTCAGCATTTAACTCATTGACCGTTGACTATTCAGCATCTGAATCTTCGTCACCTCGAAGCAGTCGTAGGACAATTTTCAGAAGACGTTTTTCTACGTGTCAGCCGATTATAGGGTAATAATCGAAGAACAATTTTCTACGTTCGAGCCGTTACAGGAGATATTTGTTGTGATGACTTTCTACATTTCAGCTGACTGAAAGATTAAAGTGGGCATCTTCATCAACTTTTTAATCAAATCTGTCAAAGAGTTGAACATCTATCTCTTTGTACATTTATATACAAAACACACACACACAAAAATTCATAGATTTGAATAAATTAATTTTAATATGTGATTTTATTTCAAAAATTGTAATTCTGTTACCAAATTTTGGTTGGAGAAATGAAGCCAATATATATATATACATATACATATATATATATATATATATATATTTGGTTTTCCTTATTATATTACTAAGCACTCTTCTTTGCGAAAACTGTCATGTGTGAGACTCGAAAAATAAAACTCTTAGCATTTCGTGGCGTTTGTTGTTTTGCCCAAATTATGAAGGGTCATTTTATTCTGGAACGAGGAATACTTCCTTTTATTAGATAGGACGCGAGAAAGTTTGGGGTGGTCGTTCTTGCAGGTTTATCTTACCTACAAATTTCTTATAGTAACCTAATAAAATATTTCATTAGCTCCTTTAATTTGTCTACGTCGTATATCCATAGACCAATCAATATTTAACTAATGTCGTTTCCTATTTTTCCTGTAGTATGTAATATTAAAGTAAGTCTAACCAAGACTGAATTTGTCAAGGTCTTCTATTATTGGTAATATATATTTCAGCATCCGTAGTAGTTCTGTGTAGTGATCAGACTGAGATACTGCATTTTTTATAAAGGCATTTGTAAATGTTTTATATCAGACGTATCAGGTTATCATTATATCTTATAGTAAACATGAATATTATATATATTGGTTGCAAAGTGATTTTTTCCCCCCATTATGGATATCAACTGTTTTGCTAAAGCCTAGACCAATATTCTCTGTCTTATCCCTTCTGAAATAACTATTAATGTATATCTAAATCAATATTTACTAATGGATTTCTTTTAACTGCGTAACGAGATGTTTAATATAGAAAACATTGAAAGCTCCCTGTATTTACTTTTAGTTTCTCGTATATGAAATATATGTAACATATTATTTTTGAAAAGTAGAAGGCAGTTTTGAGGACATAGACGAGGCGTTGTATTTTTAATTCTCTTTAATATCCATTCCGGGAAAGCATTATTGTTTACAAGCAGAGACGCGGACAAGGCGCAGCGCGGCACAAAAGCAGGAGTAAGAAAGAGGCAAAATGGCTGAAACAAATGATCACTAGTCTTATATAACATGGTATTTCCGGCCACGCGCCATATACATATGTTGACATTTGACAAGGACAACGGAAGTATCACTTTCATTTGATACGTAGTGCTGATGGCGCATTAGTTTTGCAGAGGAATTAATTAAACCGAAAGTGGAAGTGGATCACGAAATAAAAGAATATTTTTTGAATGAAGTTACTATGGGCTAAATTAAGATAAAATCTTGGAAATTAATTAAATTGAAATTAGAATTAAAATATCATTACATATATAACAATACTGCAGTGCTTAAAAGAAATGGAATTCGAGATTTTGACGAATCTTCGTGTCACAGATTTCCCTAAGTCTGAAAAGCACATTTTCGGTATTATATTTGTCTGTCGTCTGTAAACATGGTAACTAGAAAACTTCTCCGCTAGATGGATGAGATTTGGATTTTACATAAAATTTAGAAATTTCAATCAAATTTTGAGCGGAATGCATTCAAAATATATTTGTCTATTCTGCCGGAAGAATACAAACTACCACAGCCACAAAATGTAAATAAATAAATACGTAAAATTTGATACAAATGTTTAGCATCAAAAATGTGGGTCTGCATGAAATTTGAAAGCAAATCTGTTTTGTCTGTTTCGTACTTTTGCATGCATGTAAATGTGATAATTCCTAAATGTAAAGATCTAGATAAATGAAATTTATTTCACCGCTTCAACATCTATTTTTTAGACTCTTATCAAATTTTAACCTAAATTTAATCATATAATTCGCCGTCCATATGTCTATATTTTCTCATGGATTTAAATGCAAAGATTTAGATAAATGAAATTTAGTACGTGATCTTGATAATGCAGATGTAATTTTATGTCCAGTTTTGGTATCAATCAGTAAGTCATATCACTGACTCTCCGACCGACCAGAAAGCATATGGATAATATTACTGAATGACAGGACCACCGCAGCAGCAACACTGGCGGGAACTATGGTTGAGTCCTAAGGCCCATCACCAGCCATGGTACAACCTTTCCCGAAGGAAGTACGTCTCGTCATTGATGGGAGGAACCAGATCCCCTACTTTTTTGTGTACCGGCCAGGGTGGCGAAATCCAACCATCATACCGGAAGCATCTCATCCTCATTTCGAGGTGCCCCCGGGGTGGTATCAATTAGTAAAAAAAGGCATCCAATATACATGCATGATTTTTTTGAATCGTATATTAATCCCAAGCCAGCGATTAATAGCTAAAAATTGATGCTCAGTTCAAGTTAATGGTGTACATTTTGCAACTATTATTTTTCAATTTCATGAAATTATTGCACAAGTACCGATTTTTATAAGTTATGTGACGAAACACCCAACACTCATGTGTGGATCCCTGTACATAAAAGTTGAGCACTTGTGTCATTTCCGGTTTTACCCAAGGTCCGCTATTTAATGCTTAAGGAGGGGGATGGTACTTTTATTAGAGAATATACCAACAAATTTTTTGGAACCCCCCCCCCGCTTCTTTGCCGCCCTATTTAAATTCTATATAAAAGAATAACGCAGCAAGGGTCTCCCCAAAACTTTCTATCATGCCCTCTAATAAATGTGTTATCCCAGAAAACACCTTACATGACAATGACATACAATAGTTACTAAATATCAACCTTTGGCGTGATTATAGCATTTTTACTGAATCGACAGTGTTATCCTTGGCGAGTTACTTGGCGATTAATCCTTGGTATGCAGTTAATGGTATCCGGAAATCGAATTTGTGTGCTATACAGTTTTTCTCAACCGACTGAAACAAACATTTGGTATAGAATTAGGATTGTAATTACAAAATCCCATACCAAATTTAATATATTTATGTGATTGCGTCTTTTAAGTAGCACTTTGTATATTTCTGAAAATACAGACCGACAGAAAGACAACCTGTCATTGGATTTGGAAACGTGTCTAGACTATAGATGTTAATAGTGTGTATGGAATTTTATCAACATTACTCTCATTGTTTTGTAGTTATAGTGTTAATTTATATACGAACAGCAGAGCAGACAGACTTTACTTTGCTCGAAATTTGATTTAAAGACCTTATACAAAATTTCATCCGTCAAGATCAAAGATGAGTTATCTTTGTCATAGACAGACAGACATATGGGCATTTTCCAAAAATGTGACGATTACTATACTTTCTCTATACTATGTATAAGAGAAAGAAAAAAAAATCTATAAAAAATACAACTATTTTTTTTCTCGAATATATGAGATTTTATTACTTATTTGTTCATTAAGATTTTATTTATAATGAGTGACAGAAAGTTACTGTACTTTCTGTAACGCAACATGATTCTTTACGAATGTCATATTAATGACAACATGATGAATTAAATCACTATATGCTGCCGGCGTCCTTGCATAGGGGTAGCGCATCTTCCCCGTGATCTGGGCGTCCCGGGTTCGAATCCTTGTTCGAGCATAGTTGTTCTTCATCTGTGCTCTATCTGTGAGGTGTGTGAATGTGCCCTCCTGTAAAAAGGGGCTGTGCAAGCGAATGTGTGAGTTTCATCTTTATATGAGCTAGAAGTCAGACTTCTGTCCTCGGGTGCTCAGGGGTCTTTACCCTCAGAAGCTACCGCACCCCTTTTCGTGGCAACGCGGACACGAGATCATAATCATCATCACTATATTCTGAAAATATCAATAAAAATACCGGTATTCTTTTATACTCGTCTTTTCGACATTTTATAACTTACTAATTCAGAAGGTTTTCACTTAGAATGAGTGACTGTATTTTTTGTAACACAATATGACTTTTGCAGACTGGTTACTGCATTGCTTCATATAATCATTACATGCTGTTATTTCTAATCAACACATTCTTACATGCACATTTGTATCTTATTATCCTATTTTCATTTTTTTGTTTTTTGTTTTCGTATTTTGAATACCCACTAAACAATATATAACCTCAAAAAGCAGATCTCTCTGACAACATTCACCTTTTCACATTTCAGAATGCACAAAGTTAACCTTTATAAAACTTCCTTTACTAGCATAATGATTTTACATTTTTCCTACTGTATTTCCCCTTTAAAATCCACCCACCTGTTAAAATCCGATACCAGTGCGCCTTCCCTTCGCTTAACGATATATCGACCTTACGTCTTGGTATTAACCGATTAAAATTACCATTCCAACACTATCGATTAAAAGGTATCGGGGGAAACTTTAGCTTCTTCCCTTTTCCTGTGCAGAGCTTAACGATCTGTCCAATTAAGAGGACGTCGTATTTATTTAAGACGACGGGACGCAGCGTCCAATGTCAGAACTGTTGACAGGTCCACCCTTTTCGTTAAGATTAAGCTCAATGGCGCTAATTGGAAGCAGATTCTTAAGCATTTACTCTCCGATGTCTGATGCAGATAGAAGTCTCGCCCCTTGTTAGAACGGAATGGAAGACTCGTTAGGGAAGCCATTCGATCGCGTTCGAAGCGTGCGATGATTCGACTTAATAGTGAAATCGGTCATTAAAAAGTGAAATTCCGGACTGATTGGGTTTATCGACTTGATTTGGGGAAGTTTTGTGGAGTTAGCTTTGTATGCTTTCGTTGTTTTAAAACTATTGACGTATTGGTATTTTTTTTTCTCCTTTAAGTGTGATGGATCATGGGAAACATTAATCATTGCTTCAGGGATTTCGCATTTTCTGTTAGGTTTTATATGTTTTTATCATAAAAATCGTAAATATTTTAACCTTTCTAAAAGCCAGAAATTGAAATCTGCATGAAAGTTCACTTACTTCAGTGAAGTAAATGAAACTATATATAGCCGGCGTCCTGGCATAGGTGTAGCGCGTCTTCCCCGTGACCTGGGCGTCCCGGGTTCGAGTCCCGGTTCGGGCATGGTTGTTCTTCATCTGTGTTCTATCTGTGAGGTGTGTGAATGTGCCCTCCTGTAAACATGGGATGTGCAAGCGAATATGTGTGTTTCATCTTCATATGAGCTAGAAGTCAGACTTCTGCCCTCGGGTGTTCAGGGGTCTTTACCCTCAGAAGCTACTGCACCCCCGTTCCGTGGTAACGCGAACACGAGATCATCATCAAACTATATATAGGATTAGAAAGTAATAAAAAAATATATTTCATTCCGTAATCACAAAATTCGTCATATCCACAAAAGAAATGAAATTACGAGGGAAAGTCAAAAGGTAAATGGAATTTTGCCATTTCTCTTTCCAGGATTTTGTAGCACGGCCAGTATTACCACTAAATTAGCCAGCAATATTTTTATGCAAGGTGCCGCTCTTATGCCCAAGTTAATCGTTGGGATATGGCAAACTGTTAAATATGGTAGCACCACAAACTGTTAAATAGGGTAGCACCACAAACTGTTAAATATGGTAGCACCACAAACTGTTAAATAGGGTAGCACCTCAAACTGTTAAATAGGGTAGCACCTCAAACTGTTAAATAGGGTAGCACCTCAAACTGTTAAATAGGGTAGCACCACAAACTGTTAAATAGGGTAGCACCACAAACTGTTAAATATGGTAGCACTACAAACTGTTAAATATGGTAGCACCACAAACTGTTAAATATGGTAGCACCACAAACTGTTAAATATGGTAGCACCACAAACTGTTCAATATGGTAGCACCACAAACTGTTCAATATGGTAGCACCACAAACTGTTCAATATGGTAGCACCACAAACTGTTCAATATGGTAGCACCACAAACTGTTAAATATGGTAGCACCACAATCGATCTGCAGTAATGATGAATTGAGGGCGGAGATTCACTTTTTGTTAACAATGAACATTACTGTTCACAAAAAGCGCGTCGCGAACTAAATTGAAACCTGTAATCACATCCTAAAGTAGTGGAAAACGGCAAAAAGGTGTCATCCTGCAGCAAGATGACGCGGCCGAAAAATAAAAGAGTTGGGATTCGAAGTACTGGAACATCCGCCATACAATCCAGAACTGGCTCCAAGTGATTTTCATACTTTTGGACCATTGATGAAAGAGATATGGAGAAGAAACTTTGCAATCGATGAAGAAATCATTGACGTAATGCAAAATTGATTATAGATAAAACCGATTTTTTTTTTCTAGACCGAATAAAAAAACTTGTGAAATGTTGCGAAAAGTGCATTGAAGTCCAGGGTGGTTATGTCGGAAAATAATGTATGTTTCAGTTTTCTATCAATAGAATATACGCATTTTTTCTCAAATGTTCCTTTACTTTCAGCCTCTTCCTCGTATATTTCAATAGAATTTAATCTTTCAATACTGTGGCACCCGAAACACCCGCTCATGTAAAAGACGAATAGTGTTTGAATATGTATGCTTATATTAGGCTTCTTCCTTTAAAAGTAAGTTTTTTAACCACTCTCAAAGACTTCCTAAAAAAACGTTTACTACCCTTTTTTTCTGCTTAAAAATACGAACTGTTGTTGCAATTTTTTAAGTGTGTGCGTGTGTTGAACGGGTTATTTTATCTTTAAAACAGGAACTTGGATGTTTCAATATTATGAAATCTTCGAGCTCTGAGGTTAATAAAAGTCGGTGGTTTAAATGTATTATATGTGCATGAATGATTTAGATAAACTAAAAAAAAAAAAAAAATAGCTGTGCGAATCAAAATCATATCTGAATTTGATGTTCTCGACTCAGAGTTCAACGGAGTCTATATTTTTCCCTAGTTAACTATTCATATTGTAATGTCTTGATCTAGACTGATCAAATAACGAAGCAGAATTTCCAAACAATTCTTTATTTTACAGCCGTATATATACAAAGAACAACTTCTTCTAATCTTGGTTAAATAAATAGTTATTTGCACCTGTAGTAGGAGATGCAAAGGTCAAAGTCGAAGGCTTTCTTGAAACTCAGTTGGTTCTCGGACTCCGAACTCGTGGGCGTAGTCGAACAGTCCGCCTGCAATTCGTTTCTTCTCTCCCTTAAAAAAAAAATCTCCGCCTCTTAATTTACATTGGTCATTTGAATTCTCTTTCGGCCAATCGGGATTCAGCAATATGCTCTGTCAGCGGCGCCAGTGGGTCGTGGGGAGGTCTTTTCACAAAGAGAAACATCTAGCATCCAGATGTTTGGACACCCCCTTGTCTTTGAAGGTACTATCAATGCCTCTTAGGCGAGGAATTCCACATGTGGTCTTTCATTGTAGTTGCCAATGAACAGATGCGAGACCACCCAGGTGAAAAGATCCACCATCTGGCTATCGCGAGGAGTTTAATAAGTAATAGCGACAAAATAGCTGGCTGTAAATGTCTTATCAGTACTGGGAAACGTGGAATGTTACAATATCCATGTTATGTGCTTAAAGTGATGCATTTTCTATTAAACTTAAGAAATTATGATACGGCCCGTCGTGAATCTACGTTGGTTTGAACGAACCTCTTAAACCTTTATATATTATCAGTCCAGTCGACGTTGCTTCGTAAACTGGTCACTTAATATAATCAAAAATAATTTGAAATTAATTATAAAGCAGATTTCTTAGTAATCCTTATCTGGTGTCAGACTCAGATTGAAATCTCACTCTTTGTTAAAGCGAAATTACTGATGCGATATCGTCATGTGAATGATCCAAATTTATAATGGAATTACTTGATAAAACGTAGAATTCCGAACTAATTGGGAATATCGGTTTCATTCATAAAGTTGTAGTTTTGTATGGTAAGGATTGGAAAATACTGAAGAATTTTTGCTTTCTTTTGTTTCATTAATGCCTGCTATTTCGTCTAGTGATAAACATTATTAATTACCTAACATGATTTAAATTTTCTTCTTTAAAAATTAATTTAAATTCTTATTTTTTTAAACTTATATTTGAAAACTAATATCTTCCCATAAAAGGGAGTGTTTCTCTAAAACGCATTAAGCAATAAATAGCATTAAGAAAATATATACTATTACATGAGCAATTAGGATATAGTACATAAATTTTTACGTTATTTGTGAAGTGTAAGAGTTTGTGAGTTATTTGATGAATTCTAATTGCTATCTGTTACATTTTTCGGCAAATTTTCATTAAAATTTTGCAAATACATTCAATTGAAGTTATTTAAATTTTTATGATCGCAAAGGTATATAATTGTGATGAATGATTAACTATAATTATGATGAATATTTGACTATAATTATGATGAATGATTACAATTATGATGAATATTTAACTATAACTATGATGAATGTGTAACTATAATTATGATGAATGTGTAACTACAATCATGATGAATGTTTAATTATAATTATGATGACTGTGTAACTATAATTATGATGACTATTTAACTATAATCATGATGAAAGTTTAATTATAATTATGATGAATGTTTAATTATAATTATGATGAATGTGTAACTATAATTATGATGAATGTTTAATTATAATTATGATGAATGTGTAACTATAATTATGTTGACTATTTAACTATAATCATGATGAAAGTTTAATTACAATCATTATGAATGTTTAATTATAATTATGATGAATGTGTAACTATAACTATGATGAATGTTTAACTATAATTATGATGAATGTGTAACTATAATTATGATGACTATTTAACTATAATCATGATGAAAGTTTAATTACAATCATTATGAATGTTTAATTATAATTATGATGAATGTGTAACTATAACTATGATGAATGTGTAACTATAATTATGGTGAATGTGTAACTATAATTATGATGAATGCTTCAAATTCTGAAGAATCATTTAATACATGTGAAAAATATGTAATTCAAACAAAATAAAACTTTTTGTTCATTGACTTCAATTATAAAACCTTCATTAACTGCCAAGAATTTTCATTCATATTAATTAAATCGAGATATGAAAACTTGATATATGTTATTGTTGTTGTTTCTTATGGCACTTACCATGGACAAGCCCGTTGTTACAAAGACAGCGATTTAAGCCGGGGGGGGGGGTCTCTTCTTTTTATAGTAGCGCCAACTAGGGCCAAGAAAAAGACTTTGCTACTCACGCATCACTCATTCGCTTGCACAACCCCTTTTTACAGGAGGGCACATTCACACATCTCACAGATAGAACAAATGACAAACAACCATGCCCAAACCGGGACTGGAACCCAGGATACCCAGATCACGGGGAAGAATCGCTGCCCCCTATGCTAGGACGCCGGCAAACGTGTTATATAATATACATTGATTATTAATTTAATAATTACTTTAATCCTGAATTTATTCCTAGACAGAAGAATTATTATAAGAATTTTTAAATAATTTATTAATAGATTTAATCATTTTTCTATAAGGATTTAATCATTATCTATAAGTATTTGAATATCCTCCAAAACTTTGATTTTCCCTTTTAAGAACCATATTCACACAAAGTATAAATGTATCTACAGAATCAAGTTGCATTTTAGTTACAGTCGTATTTTTAAATCTCCATGTTGGTCATACAAATGCTACTCATTTTAGTATTTTACGAACGGAGGGTTTTCCTTTGAACACTTTCGTTTTCAATTTATTTATCAAATGTAATATCATTATATTTGAGTGTAATACAACCGAAAAACAATGACTTCCATCATAAGTATAGTGTCCCCTGAGCTCATAAATTCCTTTTTATTCTTCTGAGAATAGACTTTTGCATAATTATCTCATCTTTCAAGAGCCTTTTATAAAGACGCATACTTTTATAGTGATGTTTAATTAATTTATTCTATTTTTAACGTAAGATAACTGTTATCTATGTTGATTCCTTCATGTCTTAAGGGCCGTGGTGGCCTGGTAGTAAGGTCTCGGCTTCGGGTTCGAGACCCCATTCCACCAAAGAACCGCCGTGTAAGGGGGTCTGTTGCACGCTAAATCCGCCAGGGCCAAACATCCTCCCGTTGGTGTGGTGTGGTGTGGAGAGGGGGGTGCCAGCTCAGGTGTCGTCCTTGTCATCTGACAGAGGTTCAAAATGACAAGGTCCGTCCCAAAATAGCCCTAGTGTTGCTTTACAACGGGACGTTAATATAACTAAACAAACAAATCCTTCATGTGTTAAGAATATATTGCGATAATATATGTTTTCCGGAGTTTATAAGTTTCATAGCAGCGAATATCTGCGAATGCATTATGAAATATCGAAATAAAATACCATTATGTCATGTATAGATTTAAGGGCCACTGAGACCTTGAGAAATTATTATATTTTCATTATTTATTTGTGAATGAAATTTTTAAAATGAGGGTCAAATAATACTGGTGGTTGATATAAGAAGATTATGAAATGTCTGACGTACATTTAAAGGAACATGGGAACAAATAATTAGATTTAAGCATGTGGGGAAAGGACACATTGAGGATTTACAAGAGACTGTCTTAAATCTTCTGTGCAGCTTCAAATAAAGATAATATTTTGATCATTAATATGCAAATGATCAGTGCTTTTTACGTTTATACTCGTAGATAGTGGATCTTGGATCAAAATTCAGCACCTATTGTTACGGTAGTATACTGAGTTTATATATATTTGTATATTGAATGTAGGAAGACCATTTATGCAATGCTTGTGTATCATAACGCTTCTGTTGACTCAATTTCGAAAAAATTTCTGCATATCTTTTTGGCATCACACCTCTCTATTCTCTGGAACAAAAATAGTTAGAACTTTTATATCTATATAAGTATATGTGGGTGTGTATACCGCTTTGACAATGAGGAATACATTATAGAGACAGTGAAAATCCTTTAATTCCTATACAACTGATAATAGAAAAATAAATTTATATTAAACAAATTGTCATCTCACCATAACAAACAACTTTTACTCTTAAAGTTTTGCGGTTGTTGCAACTGCATAGAAATAAATTGAATTTCAGTCCTTAACTTTAACTGCTTTTTAATCTATATTAATGATCCTCGTTAGTTAAGTTATCGTCTGTTATTTTCTTTTTGTTCCATTCTTTTCACTCTCATGCCTCAATGAATTAGAGGAGGATGGTATAGAAGAGAACAAAATTACTTTTTCGTTGTATCTCTGGCAGAAAGGAACTTGCGTTTGGTTTCTGGATTGAAAATAGGAATTTATTATATCAGACTTAATTTATATATGTATCAAATGATATCTTGTAGAAAAGACAATATCCTATGCCAAAAGACAATTTTTTGTCTATTTTCCAAAATGGTTATCAGTTTATCTTAAAAGATGCCTATCTTAATAATATGTCTTTCTATGTCGAAAGGAGCGAATCGTGTATAAAAGATATGTATCTTTTAAAACACGACCTATCTTATATAAAAGGTGCTCTTCTTTGCCAAAAATGTCTATTCTGTATATACCATTTCCAAAAATGTCTATTCTGTATATACCATTTCCAAAAATGTCTATTCTGTATATACCATTTCCAAAAATGTCTATTCTGTATATACCATTTCCAAAAATGTCTATTCTGTATATACCATTTCCAAAAATGTCTATTCTGTATATACCATTTCCAAAAATGTCTATTTTATATATACCATTTCCAAAAATGTCTGTACTACATGAAAGGCGGTTTTCTATATCAAAAGATATCTATCTTACATGAAAGATGATTTTCTATATCAAAAGATATCTATTATTCCCAAAGTATTCTTTTCTGTATTAAAAGAAACTTATATTGTGCCAAAAATGCATTTCTATTTTATAGATGTCAATTTTATTCAAATGATGCCTCCCTGTGCCAAAACATACTTTTCTATGTCCTATATTGTATAAAAGATGCTTTTCTGTGTCAAAATGTGCCTAGTATAGAAGTGCCTTTCTGTGCTAAAATATGAATTCTGTGTAACTGTGTCCAAAGATGCTTGCCTTGGAGGAAAAAAAAAACCTATCTTACAAACCTTTCTGGACCAAAAGGAGCTTATCTTTCACAGTAACGTGTTTCGAATGGCTTTTGGACCATATCAGAAATTGCATTTTACATATTAAGAGTACAAGGCGAACTCTGAATGTGATAAATAAATGCAAACTTCTGTTCATTGTAAGATAATAATGATGATTCATTTATCCATGCAGCATCTGTGATATGTTTGAAATTATCCAAAACTGGGACATCTAAGGAGTTTAGCAATACTTAAGCCTGGAAATGTATCCTTAGTACATTCGTTCTCTGTCTCTGCGTTTTAAGAATGTCAGTTCCAAACATTTAATTCGTAATAAAATGTGTGCATTTTATTTCTCTTCTCCTATTCCTATACTTTAAAATCCTTTTATATATATAAAAAAAACTGTATTATGTCTTTATGTAAACATTTTATATTTTTATATTCACATTTTTGTTCAAAAAAAAAAGTGCATTGATTTATCATTCCGAAGACTGTTTGCGTTCTGTCTGTGTCTCTTTTTCTTTATTTTCAAATAATTTATATCAACTAGTTTTAAGTATTTGATTACAAGAGTGCAACATCCAAGAGTGTAAAATAAAAGTAAACTGCAACATAAAATAAAAAATAAAATAAAGGAATATTTCTGATTTAAAAAATTGGTGAAGTTGACCAGTTTGTAACTATTACACGTTTTTTTATTTAAAGGAACATGGTGATTATTCGGAATTTTTCCTATTTTAATTATTTCTAAGAAAATTTTAAGAACATTGTAACTTTTTTATACGAACAATATACTTTTTAATAAAAATTAAATATAAATATTTCTTTAAAGCTTTTTTTAATTTTTAAGTTTTTATACTTTGCATCTTATTTTTGTTTCAAATATATTGTTGTTGTAAGATTTTATTGCACCTGATCATGCATTTATTTTTATATATAGCCAATATTTCTTTAATTATATGCCTTTCAAATTAAGTATAACGTAAAGTGAAAAAATATATATTAATTATTTTTTTTTCGAAACTCAAAGCCAATTTCATGTGTTGTTTTCACACCTTTTTGAGATTATATATATGCTAGCATTTTAAAAATTCTAAATTCCTTAACATTTTTAAACATGAAACCAAAAAATAAATAAATAAAAGATTGAACAGTGAGAAAGGGTGATTGAATTTTTTTTTTCAGCAATAACAAAAACAAATTTTTTGATCATTTTGATACTTTGGCGCAGCAGTAAAAAGGTGAAAGCAACGGGATAAGCAAAAATTAAAATTCGAAATTTTGGGCAATTTTTTAATGTTGTGCATCTTTAAATACTCCCGCCTCTTTTAGTGAATTTACAAAAATCGAACACTTAGATTATGAAAAATCTCTGCTTTATACAATCCAAATACCATCTTTATAGTCGCTGACTATAACTTTCATTTTCTCATTCACAGATGCCAGGAGGAAAAGTACGACGACGACCTGCCCCCCACCAGTGTAATCATCTGCTTCCACAATGAGGCGTGGAGTGTGCTCCTGAGGACAGTCCACAGCGTCCTCGATCGATCCCCTCCCCACCTCATCGAAGAGGTCATCCTCGTCGACGACTTCTCGGATCTGCGTAAGTACCTTCGTTTTCTTCATTGGTGCTTCCAGGGATAGTGAAAGCGATCTGATTGGCCATATATGGAATTTTTTTTTCGATTTGATTGGTACGAAGAAAGCTAATCAAATAAAATGAAATTATTTAAGACGCAATTATATGAAATCCTATAGGGAAAAACATGATAGTCATATACTGTCTCATAATTTTAATAATAAAAACGAAAACTAAATCAGACTAAATAGTTTGTATAGTATTTTGCAATTCCAATTGGAGACTTAATCCTTAAACAGCGATTGTTGCCGTTAAGCATCATGCTCTCTTTTGCTTAAGCACCATGGTTTTCCAGACCAGTGCTTCAAGGGATAATGAAAGCGATCTAGTTGGCCGTATTTATAATTGTTCTCTTTTGCGATTTGATACTGCGAGGAAACGTAATCAACATGAGGTTATGTAAGACAAAATTAAAAGAAATCATATAGGGAAACCTAAAATTGTGATATACTGTGTTATATTTTTAATAGTAAAAAATGAAACCTGAATCAGATTGAATAGTTTTCATAGCACTTTTGGATTCCAATCGGGAATTTGACATTTAAATGCCGAGTATTACCGTTAAACATCATACCCACTTTTGTTATCTAAAATATTTTCAAAATAAGATCAAAATTCTAGTATATGTTTCTTATAAGTACATGCTGAATATGTTATTAAATATATTTATGATATATAAATCTCAGCGCGAGTATTCATTAAAAAAAGATATAAAAATATTTTATAAAAAAATAATATGCACTTTTGATTAATTAGTGCAATTGTGAATACCATATTTTATTCTTCAATGTTCAATTAAAAATTTCTATTTGAAAAGTAATAAAATATGTCCATATTTATCACCGTAAATATTTCGTTTTGCTCATTCAAAGGCCAAACTTTTTGTTTGGCAATGAAGTTTTCTTAGTCATAAACCATATTTAAAACAAAATATGATTTTTTTTAAATACAGTTTTCCCATGATTTATTCAAGAAATGAAAGTAAGAAAAAAAAAAACTATTTTTTTAAAGTAGGGCATTTAACGATTGAAATAAGATTTTCTAAATTTACGATTTGATAACAGAGTAATTGCTCATTTGAATAAGTTCGAATTTTGGCCTTTACGAACTGCATGAAATACCCTATAAAAAGGAGGGTCTTAGTGGGAAAAAAGAACGTTATTACTAATTTTTCTAAGCCATTCGGAAATTTGATTTGTTCTTAATTTTGATCAACTGAAATGTGTCAATTTTTGTGTTTCATTTCTTATATTAAATATATCCTAGAATATGTGGTTATGCTATGAAAGAAAAGAGAGTAAATATCTTTAGAAGGATAAGAAAGTCACTCTGATTAACACGGTAAAGGAATCATGTCTATAAAGCCTTAAAGGTATGATATATTACTAAAAAGCTTAAAGTATAGGACTAACTAAGTGATAGAACTGTCGCAGAAAATTACACTGCAGCTAAAAATTTGGTAAAATAAATTACATTTGGCTGATGTAAAATGTATCTCATTTTGACAATTTTTATGGTAAATATTTAATAAAATTAGCAATGAGCGCAACAGTTGAAATGGAAATAAGAAAATCAGAGACCTGCTTAGGTTTCAAAAAGTAATGGATGTCCGTATATATATATATATATGAATATGCTCCCAATTCTATTAATAGAAACAGTTCCATTTATTCTAGTAGAGATCTTAAATCATTGTTTCAAC
This sequence comes from Argiope bruennichi, assembly GCF_947563725.1. Taxonomy (NCBI): domain Eukaryota; kingdom Metazoa; phylum Arthropoda; class Arachnida; order Araneae; family Araneidae; genus Argiope; species Argiope bruennichi. The sequence goes on from NC_079161.1 coordinate 15,967,467, forward strand.
TGCAGTGGTTAATATTTGCACCAAAATTAGACTTAAGAAAAAAGCCGGTGACCAATAAAAACGCTTCTTTTATAGAGATAAATCAGTCAGAACTTTCATTTTCACATTAAATTAACAGTAAATATGAATATAAATGCAAAGATGCGTAAGAATTATTAAAAAAATTACAAATATCAAAAACAATAATATAAAAAAATTATAAGAATTCTGAAAGAATATTAAAAACATCACGAACAAGAATATTAAAAAAAAAATATTTTTAAAAATTCTGAAGAACACACGGAATTATTTTTAAATCTTTTTTAAACGTTGCAGACGATTTTTGTTTTTGTTTTTCAATCTGGATTTATATCGATATTATAAAAAAAATAATGAAACCTGTCAAATAAAGGACTTTATCTTCTGTCTTGAAAGCAACAGAGTATTTAAGTATACATTTGCTGTTAAAAGATAATTTAAAGCACATAAAAATGATCTATTTATCATGATATTTTAGACATTTTTCAATTGTTGAACACAAGCAATTTTTGTCTACCCAAATTTTTCATAGACATACAAAAAAGGAGAGAAAAGAATAATACTGAAATGAAAAATATTAATAGAGAATTTATAATGGAAAAATTCGTTTCACACATCGGTTTAAAATTTGATGCTTCAAGAAATATTCCATTATTTTTAACGGTTAAAAATATTATTAAAATTAGAAAACTCTTTTCTAAGCATATTTTCCAAGTCATTATGGAATTATTCAGCTCAAAAATTTTAGTTGATTTGAAATTAAATATAATGAAAATGAAAGCCTCTCTTTTTTTTTTACGTATTGGTACAAAAATAACAATATTTAAGCATTTAGTTCTTGAAAATTTTATTAATTACTTATAGATAGTGTTTTTATTTTATTGAAACTGGAGATGTTTTTATTTTTTTTAATTTCGTATTAATAATTAAAAAGCATAAAATGTATTATAAGAGCATTAAATTTTTACAGAACGTTTTCTAGAAGAATATATTTAGTTCTGCTAATTAAAATTTATCGTCTGTGAATTCGGCGCAATTGCTAAATAATTAGATTATACAGAAAATTGAAAAAAAGCAAGGATAAATATTTAAATATTTAATTTAATTTAATCATTACTTATGCGTTAAAAGTGTATAGTAAAAAAGATAATTGTGGAAATATTTTATTTAATATGTTCATTAAATAATCATTTTAATTCTAACTATATTTGATAATTAAAAATATAAATTTTCTACGACTAAATCTATTGATTCGTAGGTATTTTTTTTTTTTTGAATCCTGAACAATTGATATAAATCATAAATATTTTATCAATATTTCACTAACTATAATTTTTTAAGAACAAAAGAATGTCTAGAATTTAGATTTCCTTATTTTTTCAGAAGTACATTTATAAACTGAAACGAAATAAAGTATCATTTAAGTTTTCCAAATTTTTTTTGAAAGTAAAACTAAAAGATGAATTTTAGGATTAATTATATGGATACTTATTTAATATTTCTTTGAGAAATTGCACAAATAACAAAGAATACTCTGTAGTGCACATAAAACGACAACCCTGAACGACTCCGTTCCCGGCACTCACATTTTGACTTTCTCATATATGTGGGACAGTAATGGTAAGAAAATCGATAAATCTCCACGTTTTAAATCTCTCTCAGTTCGAAAAATTAACTTTCGGAAAATGTCCGTCTGTCTGTGACAAAGATAACTCAAAGCTATTTGAGATAGATGGATGAAATTTGGTATAGGGTCTTTACGTCAAATTTGCAGATTTCGGTCAAATTTTGTGTAAAACCTGTTCAGAGGCAGTCCGTCTGTTCAAATATAACAAAATAACTACAAAACGAATAGATCTATATAAATAAGATTCGATACACAGATTTAACAACTATAGTGTTGACATCTGTCAAATTTTGATCCAAATCAATGTACGGGTTGATTGTCTGTATGTCTATACTTTCACAAGTACGTATACGTGGTAACTCTAAGGACACAATGATTTAGATATATAAAATTTGGACAGTGATTTTGAATTGTAGTTCTGAATTTTGGTTCAGTCTGCTGAAAAAACGCGTCTGGAAAAAAAAATACGGTTTTCGGTTACTATTAACATCTTGTCAGGGATTAATCGCAAATAATTCGCCAAGTATGATACGAAAAATTCATTAAAAATGCCAAATTCGCACCAAAAGTTCATATTTCGAGACAATTATACGCCAGTGCTATGCAAGACGTTGTATGGCATAACAAGTTTAACATAGAGTATGCGAGTACGATTGGAGAGACCACGCCTGTTGGTTAAGAAACATATTTCGTTTCAGCAAAAATGATTTTATTATAATTGTTTAAACATTTCTTCTTTATCTTCCCCGTGATCTGGGCGGACCGGGTTCGAATCCCAGTTTGGGCATGGGTGTTCTTCATCTGTGTTATATCTTTGAGGCGTGTGAATGTGTCCCCCTGTAAAAAGAGGTTGTGCAAGCGAATGCGTGTGCGAATGCGAATGAGCTTGAAGTCAGACTTCTGCCCTTTACCCTCAGAAGCTACTGCACCCCCTTTCCGTGGTAACGCCGACACGACGTTATCATTTCTTCTATAAATTAAAGTTCAAACTTTACAGAAACTGGCGGAAAATTTGAGAAATTTATAGTAAAAATATTAGAGCTACGTAAGGCTTCTATAATAGCAGTATTTGTTCTATGGCTATCATAATTTGAAGTTTAAGAATATTTTGTTGAAGAAGCTACTAAATTCCATAAAGTATTTAATAAAATATTTTAGTTCCGCCGAACTAATTTAATAAAATATTTAGTATTAACTCCGCCGAACTAATTAGTAGTCAAAAATAGTTAGCAAAAAAAAAACACAAATTAAAAAATTAAAAAAAAACGTTGTATTTAATGTTGTTGACCATATATTTACAATTTTTAACTACATTTTCCGTATTCCGTTCAATTACTATTTTCCATTTACTATCATAATGAGTTTATAATATGTTTTCCTTGTCATTTCATTTCTCAGTCTATAGATGAAAAGGTTTTCATTGGAATAATTTAATACTTTTTTTCCGTTTTATAAAGAAAAGGAAAAAAAGTATCTTATCCACAAATATCTCATTATGTTAGAAATGTATTTTTAAATACAAAGTTATCATAAAAAGTTTATGCACTTTTGGATTTTTTTTCACATATTTTTATTGTATTATCCACCATTGTTTGGCATTATTGTGTGTAGAAAATCTTCTTTTAAAGCATGGATCACAATAAATGTGAAAATAAGGGCAGAACTATTAGTATTAGTATAAAAAGTAACGTTTCAGAAATGCTAGAAAAAAAGGGGTAAAAATAGTGACAGGAAAAATAAATCTGAGAAAAAAAATCAATTTTTCTGCTGGATTGTTCAGAAAGAAATAAAGTGAATTAAAAACAACTTTTTTTTTCTTTTTCTAATGTAACTTTTCCTTTTTCGCAGTTAAAAAATGAGTTGTAGATCCCTAAAAATAAATTCAGAATTCTAAAACTCATTTCAATAACACTGATGGTAGGCGTTTTTTTTTTAGTGTATTCATAAATATGTTGTTGAAATTAGTTTCATGTAAAAAAAAAAATAATAATTCGTTGAAAAAAAACCTTCGTTTCTTTCTGAAGAAAATAACAGTATATTTATATGATAGCTAGCAAATAAATGGTGTATAAACTTGAAGAAAAAAGACACAAGAAAAATTTACGCTTTTATATTTAATAAATTTTTTGTCAAGTTTTATTGGTTGAAAAGAGCAATAAATTATATGAATTATTCTTAAAACCACAGACGAAGAGAAACATATTCCAAATATCAAAATTTTTATGTTATCAGATGAATTTGAAAATTATTTTTAAGAAAAACATTTTAGGAATTAAAAGAGGGAAATATTTTAAATGCATTAACGATTCACTTTTATATAAAAACGTAATATGTTCCATATTATTTAAAAATATTTAATTAATCATATTTTTGTTGTACAGAAGTGAAATGGTTTTGCATGATATCTACTAAATTTTATAATTAGGCCTCTTTCACGTTTTAATAAGCTTTCCTATATATATAAATCAAAACCGTCATATTTCAAAATAAAAATGGCTGTATATATAAGTATTGGCTCTCTACATGTCAGATCTTTAGACTTAGAGCTTTTTTTTTTTAAGAGAGAGTTTTTTTTCCAAAACTTTTAATTAAGTAATAAAATAAACATTTTAAATATTTTTCACATAATTTCAGAAATTATTGCAGTGCAAAAATGAATTTTATGAAATTTACGTTTTCAGTGATGCAATTTAATTGTAGTTCAAATTACTATCCATTTTTAATAATGTTTAAAAACAATTAATTTTATTTATAATCAATATAGTTTACTGTTTTTTTTTCAACTGAAACAGTTTTCTGGTTGCTATGACTATTTCCTACCATATTTTTCTTCCATTGTTGATGATGTGATTATGAAGACATGGCTTATAATTTCATTAAAAAAAAATAAGTTTCTGCTTAAAGTGTAGTTTTATTATGTTTTTCATATTTTATTGCAATTAAAATTAAGGTTTAAATTCAGCAATTTTCTAATGCAATTATTTTTAAAGTTTGCTACATTTTGCAATAGTGTAAATGAATGTATAAAAATATATTATAATTCTTATTACTTATTGTAATAAATTGATTTTTATATTGAGTCAGAGAAATTTTATCGAATCATCTTCTGAGCTATTGCTTAAGTAATAAAAAGGAGAAAGAAAAAAAACCCATAAAAAAAAGATAAGTAATGAAATAAAAATTATAACAGTAATAATAAATAAAAATGGAAGAATTAAAAAAAGAATAATAAAAAATTAAACAATCACAAATCACTGCTAAAAATTTAAGACGGCTCAGACCAAGGCAGAATTCGCATATGAAAAGAAAAATTAACTGTTTCAGACAGTGGTAGATTTCTTTAAACAGCGAACTAGATTTTTCAGTGAAGAAATTCTTCCGAGAATAATATTCTTAAATATTATTCTCGGGATGAAAGACACATTTCTAATTTTTTTTAGCTTCAAGTGTTAAAGGATCATTAAAGAGTATAAAAAGAAGTTTGGCTTAATCAAATATTCTCTTCCTTAAGTGATTAGTAAGAGGATTCCACAGAAAGAAAATTACAGACTTCTGTTCATCGATATTTGCTACAACGCAACATAAAAATTACAAATGATACGTAAAATTTTAGATCCATAATGAGCACGCACGCACACACACACACACACACACACAATTGGACAGGAATCGACAGGAATATTTTTTAATTGTACCTAGCATTACAGACGGCACTGCATAATTATATATAGCGCCTTGTATTATTTTTTAACTCTTTCTAGGGCCGTGGGAAGTATGCTTCCCACCAAATTTATCAATCTTTGTATGAAATTATGTAGGTTAGCATAAGTTCTGACAATTTTTTTTAGTAAGTCAGAAACTTAGATGCTTTAGTTCTTTATCTCAGACAAAATGATGTGTCTTGATTTGTTACTTAATTATTAATAAATCAAATTAATGAATTAATCCAATTAAATTTATCTAATAAGCTAAATGAATTCCTTTTCTTGTTCTTATTTCAAGCCTAGAAATATTTTAACATAATATGACTAGAAAAAATGGCCCTTTAAAAGGGTTAAGGAAACTTACAAGCAAGCAGAGCATCTCTATTTGGATGTAAAAAGAAAGAACAGAATTCCTTAATTATTTTGCTTAGAGGAGTTTACAAGTGTGTACTTAAGTCTAAGCAATACATCTAATACATTAAATATTTTGAAACTAATTTAAATTAGTACAAAGAATGGATTAGGTTAAACTTGCCTACTGAACAGGGATCATAACAAAACGTGTAAATCCTGTTATCAAACGATAACGGCTTTACTGTGCATGATATCCCGCATTTAAACGCGAAAACAATTTTAGATATCCGTGGTAAAAACTGCCCAAACGCACTCTTCTAAATTCACCCCGCATCTAAACAATTCTCTGCTTTGCAATTTAGGCGGATCGAAGAATTTTCCCTTCGCATTTGCATAAATTGCGAGTGGAACTCTCCTGGGTATTTCTGATGACGTTCATGATATTTCGAATATGTTCCGAGCTGCCCTTGTTTAGTGTGATCCCCAACTTTCGGAATGAGTGCGAGAAGGGGGACCTTTTGGAAATTGAATTCTTTTATTTATTTCGAGCGAGATCGGAAGAGGATTCTCTTTCCGGAAATGGAATTGGGTGCTTTGGTACAAAATTTTCATAAATAGTCTCATACATGAATGTGGGGAACTGTTCAGTTTTGGATTCTTCTATTTTGAACTCTGGGAAGGATTGTAAGAGGGAAAATTTAATGCTAGTCACCATTCAGAAAGGAAAAAAGGTTTTACTGAATAAGGGTCATGGTTGTTATTTCATAAATGGTAGTGTAGATTACTTTTCCTGTTCAAAAAGTGCAATAAGAAAAGAAAATTGATATTTTCTTTCACAAATTTTAAGTTATCATGTGAGAATATTATTTTTTAAAGTCATGTGGTATCAAACTAACAGAAAAAAAATCATGTTCTCACATGACTCGTATTTCGTAGTCACCAACATTTAGAAAAGCGATGATTTTTCACTATCTCAAAATCAATCGAATTTTAAGATTTTTTTTTCTCGAGGCCAGATTTTCTTTCCCTTGAAAAACCAGTTAAAACCGGTTTTTAACAATCACAGCACTATCAGATTACGCATACGTCGATATTTAAAAAGTGGTGTTTTTTTGTCGTTTTTTTCCCCATCTTAAAACGTTCGAGCTCCAGAATTTTCTTTGCCTTCTAAAAAAATTATATAAATTTCTATACCTTTTCTCGTTGTTTCGCGTTCATTCCCATTTTCTCCGTGCTACTTCGGACGATAACTTCTTATGACCCTGCCCTTTATTGGCCAGACAGGAAAATTGGCGATTAATCACCAAATGTCACAACCTTCTTTATATCTAATAATCTTAAGAGAAAAGAATGATACTTCAAAAAGGATAAATCGCCGCTTTTCTGCCCGTGCATTTTTTGGCTTTAAAAATTCCAAACCCAAACAACATCATGTTCTCACATGATAATATATTGTAATCTTCAAAAGAGCTCGACTACGATAATTTCATACATCTCTGCCTTTTATATCTTCTAGAGCCGGAAAAATCCATTTTCAAAATTAAATGTTATGTCTGTCTTTGAACAAAATAAATGAAAGTCGTAACATTAAAGACTATTTAATTGACGATAGTAAGCAATAAAAGATTAGTTTCATTTTTTTTTTTGCAGTCAAGTTATTCATATTTCATTGCTATAAAATTTAAAAGATAATATAAACTCCCCTAAATTTTATTGATAGATTTTGGTAATTATATAATGTAAAAGTTTAACTAAGCAATCAATTAGTTGATAATAATATTCTAAACTTTAAAGAAAATAAATTGTTATAAAAAAAAGACAAATGCATGAAATTTTGATTCATAAAGGAAGAAAATTCGATTTATAGAATTCCATATTTTCAAACATGAAATGCGTCAATTTAATAGATATATATAAAAACATTTACAGTTTTACAAATATGAGTGTTTAATATATGTACGAGCAAAATTTATTTAGAATTATAATAACATAAATTAATACATTACTTTGTCTTTAAGAGAATATAATTTTCTCATTGCATAAAATTCTCTGAATTATAACTATTTAAAAGTATTCATTTATAATTAAATGGGGGGGGGCATAGAACGAAAAGTGAAAAGCTATTTGTTATAAACTACCACTTTCTGTCATAAGGTATGGTTCGTCGAATTAAGGAAAATAAATAAAGCTCCCTTTTTATTTCGTATACAGATGAATATAGATTTTAAATTATTCCTCAGAAATAGGATTTTCTATTTATCCTACAATAATTAGATTCTAGAATAATTAGAAATTCCTGTTTTCTAAGGAATGATGTAAAATTTATATTCATTTGCAAAGGATTATTTAAATTAACTATATCTTACTCTTCTAGAATTTATAAAAACTAACTTTAAATATGACCTGGAAGTCCAACGTACGAATAAGTTTTCTTTCTTATTATGTAGTAAGCTTGTATCTAATTATAATACGCTTGCTATATAAGCTATTTTTGTAGCTTATTATTATTAATTATTATTAAAATTACCTTATTATTGTACTAGCTTACTTATATGATAAACTTGCCTTATTACATTTAACTAAAATATTGCTTTGTTATATTTAATATATGCTCGATGGTAACCTGATAAAAAATGTAATGGAATGCGTAAAACATATGAAGATGACGTTAGTTTGTAAAATGATTTAAGGTAACATATATATAAATTTATGTAAATATTAAAATGATTCTTTTTATAAATGGCTATAAAATTGTGCTTTATTCATTTTATTCTAAACGGCTGCAATTTTTTTTCTTTTTATAGTTGTTTATGAAAAGACTATATTTCAATAATTAAATATTAATATGTGATTTTAAATCATTTCACAGATGAAATATCCTATTGGCATCTTTTATGTATTCCATTACAGTTTTACACTCGTTGCCACCTTGTACCTTTCAGATAAAATATTAAACAAAATTTTAATACGTGAACGCGAACTTATTCACATCACACTCGGGAACACATCTGACTTCCGGTTCGCTGGTTACAGCTTGCAAATGCCATTTACAATTTCATATAGTTACTTCCTGCTCTTAGAGTTGTAAATTAATTTGAATATATGTGTTAAAAATTGTTTTCAGTAGATTCTAAAAATCTCTCGCGTGATAATTCAAGTGAATCGAAACATTTTCATTTCGCATTTGCATAAATTATGGACGGAGTTCCCCTGGGCATTTCTGATGACGTACGATTCCTCCTCATATGCTACAGACTGCTTTTGTTAACAGTAATTCTGAAATACCAAACCCACAGGAGTGACTCTTTTCAATGTTTCATTCGTTTATATCTACAGGAAGATTATTTTGTGGCATAAAATATCGCATGCTTCTTTTGTTACAAATTTCAATAAACGAGTTCGGACACGAATATGAAATGTATCTAATTTCCGATTTTAATACTTTTAAACTCCTTCAATACTAAAATGTCCAAAATTCCCGAAATTTCCATTTTTCTGAATACCTAGACGTGTATTTTTTATTCGAATGACTTATAATTGGCATTCTGACCAAATGTAACGTCACCCGTTTCCACGCACATAGTTAAGTGCCTATGGACCGCCAGATGGGGATCCTCTTCACCAGTAGAGACATTGTGTCTGGTCATTTGTTGTATCCAGATAAAGGGCCACAGATGTTTCGTCATTTCAAAGAAATCCACCATATATTCAAGGGAGAAGTACGTCAAACTACCCAGATATTAAACTTTGTTCCCATTATGAAAGGACTCCTCAAGTATTCGAGAAACGATCCATCACCAGCAACCGCTGTCATTAAGTGTCGAAGTCAGGTCGACTTTAGTCGGTGTTAGCTGTGAATTTAGTATAATTAACATTTGTTCGGGAAGGGTCAGCTACAAGGATGGATCATTAACAGACATACCCACGATCGACTGGGGACCATTGAGGAAGCATTGCTGAACAGCTATTGGGTGGTAAGGAACTCAAATTCACCAAAGAGGAAGTCAAGAGGCGGAGATCTGACGAAAATAAAATGCGGGTTTTGTTTGTTTGGAGAAAAAAGAGAGAAGTTAGGAGAGCAGTGAGAGGCGTGGAAAGAGAAGTTCGGAGAGACGTCGGGGCTCGAAGAAGGTGTTTTTGATTTGGTGAAAAACTCCGCGTAATTTGGGTTTCTGTGTTAGGATTCACCCGATAAAGATCGGTGGATTTCTGGAGCGGCTCTCCTGGAATAGCCGTTTGAGCTAACAGCCTGTTAGCATTTTGTATGGTGTTTATTATCCGAATTGATCGATGAACTATTTCATGATTAACTTTCAACTATTTTGTGAATTTTGTAGATGATATTTACCAAGATGAGAGAAAGTTGTTTGTATACATATATAAAGCTGTGAATAAAATAATTTTTTTTTCACTATTCTCTTATCTGATCGCATTAAGATATTAAAAGTCGAGTCTATTTTCTCGTTCAAATCTCTCTAATAGCTATAGGTCAAGTACAAGCCCCCATGTGAACATCAGTCCTTTAAGAAGACGAGCCAATATTGTAGTTTTTGCGGTTGGTGGGTAATTTGTCTTATCTTTGGAAAATGATCTGCTGCGACTTAATGTTCTGAGATCCCTGGTCTTTAAGAACTGCTGGGATTCAAGGGTTAAATAATTATGAAAGAAATTATTCTTTTTTTCCGAGGAGGGTTAGCTAAAAACTTAAGGTTAAAAACATGAATTTTGAGGGAAAATCGCATTTTTTTTTGAATTTTTTTTTTTTTAAATAGGTACGTTTTTGTCTCCAGTGATTTCTTCAATTTGTCTCTATGTCAATTAAATGCCAAGTAGAATTATTCTTATTTTTATAACCATTTTTATTTTTAAACTTTCATATTGCTGGAAATCGTTTGTTTATACACAGTGCTAGAAAATACGCCAAAGAACTGATGAGATTTTAAGTTTTACTAATTTCATATTGACTGCAATAATATAATTGCTTCTGTAGAATTTCGAACTTTTTTTGAACATCTTATGAAAGTTCACTGAAGATTAAAGAAATTTAATATACTGTAGAATGTCTTTTCTGTCTATTAAAAAAAGAGAAAAATTCTTTTTTAAATCATCATAAAGAATTTATTTCTTCTTTGATACTCCATGAAAAGAAGTTTTTATTTTCTCATAAATGAAGATAAATTACCGTAATCGTCAAAAAATTCGCCCTCCTCCTCTTCTTCTTCGACTTTTGATAAATCTTTACATTTCAGTTCTCCCTCAGTCATAGAAGCATATTTTTTTAATTACATCTGTCCTTCTGTCTATTTGTTCTGAATATGGTTCCTTATAAACCTTAAAAACAGACGAAATTTAGTTCATGAGTTTTACATCAAATTTGTAATTTTCTGTCAAGTTTAGTTTAGTTATATAAACTTCCGGTTTTAAAGAGACATGAAGACTGATATGGGATGGGAATCGTAATTTTGAACTGTGGTCAGATAACGAGGACGGCACCTGAACTCGCACCTTCCATCTCCAAAATTTCCAGAGATTTCTATAAAATGTTGAAAGAAATTCTTTTGCATAAATTTTGTTTATCTCTTTGTACATGTGTAAGTGAAAACAATATTTGCAAAACGAAAAAAAATCTAGATAAATGAAATTTGGGATATAGTTTTAGCAACTAAAACGTTGTTCGTATCGAAATTGCAACTAAATTCACTTATGAACTGGTCTGTCGGTCTTACATTCGCATACTCAGTAATTAATAAATGCAAAAATCAATAAATGAATTTTGGTATGTAATCGTGTGACCTAAATTCTAGTTCTATAATAAATTTTGATTTCAATCTAACGTTAAAAAGACGTCTAAAATGCAAATTCCGTTTTCTTAACTACGAAGAATAAAACACCCATATACGGACTGTGAAAATAAACCCCTAACTTTCATGTCCAGTTTGTATCATTTTTTGTGTGGGGAAGAAAAAGACAGTGACACATTTAATAACCATAATGCGAAAACGCTTCGCAGTTTCTTTCTTGTTCTAAATTTAAAAGTAAAGAGAATGAAAGCCAAAAAGCATTACATCACTGATTTAAACTATATAAGAACTTTCAAAATAGTTTCGGAAACGAAAACAATCATGCATTTTAACCTAGTTTTAGTTATAGGCCTAATTTTAGTAATACAAATTAGTAATTCTACATATCTGTATTTAATATTTTCCTTCCATTTACTAAAAATACGTAACTATAAAGTATTTCATGACAAATTCAAATTACATAAGAAATTTCGAATTTTTTTAACAGAAATGAATCGTGTACTTTAACCCATTTTTAATTATAAGTCTTATTTTAGTAATAGAGAATTATTTATTCAACATTCTTGTATTTAAAATTTTCCTTAGTCCTTTCTGGCTAAAATGTAATTTGTAGTAAATTTAAAAAAACATTCCCTTTCAATTCCTGCTTTTCCCAGTTTTATACCAGTCTTCTTTTAAACTCATGAAAAATATAAACGCGAAAGTAATATTGTATTTAGTCACAATAATTTAGTCAATACCAAAAAATCTAACTTTTCGCAAATGGAACTTCAATATGTCATTATCTTTTTTATTTTGTTATTAATCTTTTAAAGAATATCTTAAGAAACTAAATGGATTAAAACAAACGGAATGTTTTTGCACTTTTAATAAATGAATTTTATCGAGAAATCTTTTGTTTTTTAATAATATCTATGATAAATTACTTTTCATATCAGAATCGAAAAATAATATATTTTTGCCTTAATACATTATTTCCGAACAAATTGTTACTAAATAGCTTAAGGATATTCATATTTTTAATAGCTTATCTAGCCAACATGGCGTTTTCCATTATATTCTTTTCATACATAATTAAAATCGTCATTTACTACAGAATTGAAACAAATAAATTATATGGAATTAATTTTTTTTTCTGCCTTAAGAAGCAATAAGATTTTTGCTTTTCAATGTTTGGACGTAATTATTATTTCTGCAAATAATATGATTTTGAGTAATTTACCTAGAAGTTGTTTTTCTTAAAAATCCTTTCTAAATGTAATTAAGGGTATTTACTGATGAAAAACTGGAGGCACCATTTAATTGCTTAATTATCTCTTAGAACTTTATTTTTTTAATCCCACCTTTTAACAAATCTAACCCCAGTAATTACATTTAACTCAAAAGAAATACCTATATTTTAAAAAGATTTATTTTTTTACGATAATAAGCATAAAACAAATAGAAACAAAACTTAAAATTTGTTTCATAAAAACGAGTCTTAGTAATTCTTAAGTTCATAAAATGCAGTAATTGAAAATTGTTGACTCTTTATTACAAGATGGTCGTTAGTTTCGATTAAGGGAACGCTTTATATGTTTGTAAAAACAAGATCAGTCAACCTACTATAATAAATTTAAAAAGGAAAAAAAATTAAAGAGAATTCTTTTCAAACTTTGCTTGATGTATTTTTAAATAAAAAGCTGTGTAATTAAAATTAAATGGGCTCTTAATTTTCAGCAACGTACCTTTCTTCATTTTTTTTTTCTCTTGTAAGCTTAAATTTATTTGCTCATGCAGTTGTAATTAAAGATCAAAATCATCCATTCTTCATGAATTCTAACCAAAAGATTATTCAGCGTGTATTTTTTTGCTATTGTCAGTTGTAAAATATTTTATTGCACATCTTAAATAATAGGGTTTATTTTTCTTGAGTAAAATAGCAGATAATTCATCAGATGGTTTTTATCATATTTTTCTACTTTAATATTCTCATCATATAACAATATATATATTTTTTTCTTTATAATTAATCAGACATTTATGTTTATATTAATAAGAAAAAGTTAAAATTATATAATTAAAGATCAAAATCATTCATTCTTCATGAATTCTAACCAAAAGATTATTCAGCGTGTATTTTTTTGCTATTGTCAGTAGTAAAATATTTTATTGCACATCTTAAATAATAGGGTTTATTTTTCTTGAGTAAAATAGCAGATAATTCATCAGATAGTTTTTATCGTATTTTCCTACTTTAATATTCTCATCACATAACAATATATATTTTTTTCTTTATAATTAATCAGACATTTATGTTTATATTAATAAGAAAAAGTTAAAATTATATAATTAAAGATCAAAATCATTCATTCTTCATGAATTCTAACCAAAAGATTATTCAGCGTGTATTTTTTTGTTGTCAGCAGTAAAATATTTTATTGCACATCTTAAATAATAGGGTTTATTTTTCTTGAGTAAAATATCAGATAATTCATCAGATAGTTTTTATCGTATTTTCCTACTTTAATATTCTCATCACATAACAAAATATATATTTTTTTCTTTATAATTAATCAGACATTTATGTTTATATTAATAAGAAAAAGTTAAAATTATATAATTAAAGATCAAAATCATTCATTCTTCATGAATTCTAACCAAAAGATTATTCAGCGTGTATTTTTTTGTTGTCAGCATTAAAATATTTTATTGCACATCTTAAATAATAGGGTTTATTTTTCTTGAGTAAAATAGCAGATAATTCATCAGATGGTTTTTATCGTATTTTCCTACTTTAATATTCTCATCATATAACAAAATATATATATTTTTCTTTATAATTAATCAGACATTTATGTTTATATTAATAAGAAAAAGTTAAAATATATAATTAAAGATCAAAATCTTTCATTCTTCGTGAATTTTTAAGAAGGGATTAACAAAGAATGTATCTTTGTCGTTGTTGTTGTTGTCAGAAGTAAAATATTTTACTACATACCCTAAAAAATACCTTTTTACATTCAATCAATGAATCATTTCAATGAACAGAATATTCATCAGACGATTTTGATAATATTTTCTAATTTTATATTTTGTTATGTGATAAGAATATTAATTTTTTCTTTCTAATTAATAAGACATTTATTTTTGTATCTAGACGAAAAACTGAAATTATTTAATTAAAGATCAACATCTTTCATTCTTCGTAAATTCAAACGAAAAGATTATTCGGCATGCAATTTTTGTTGTTGTGGTCAGCGGTAAGATATTTTTATTACATATTTTTAAAAATATTTCTTTCTTTCACCTTCAGTCATAAGCAGAATATTCATCAACTGATTTTGATCATGTTTTTTGCTTTATATTTTGTTATGTGAGGAAAATATTAATATTTTTCTTTTTTTAATTAAAATATTAACGTATGTATCTCTAAGAAAAGATGAAATTATTTAATTAAAAATTAAAATCTCCTTCGTAAATTCTACTGAAAAGATTACTCGGCGTGTATTTTTGCTGTTGTTGTCAGCAGTAAAATATTTTATTACATGCTTTAAAAAATAAAAGCATTCTGTTACATATTTTTAAAAATAATTATTTTTTCTTCAGTCATGAGAAAAATATTTATCAGATGATTTTTATTATATCTTCTTGTTTTATATTTTATTATGCTATGAGAATATTAATTATTTTCTTTATAATTAATAAGATATTTACATTTGTATCTATGCGAAAAAGTTGAAATTTATTTAATTAAAATTTAAAATATCTCATTCTTTGTAAATTATGTTGAAAAGATTACTCAGCGCGTATTATTTTTGTTGTTGTTGTTGTCAGCAGTAAAATATTTTATTACATGCTTTAAAAGATGCTTAGCTTTCAGTCATGAGCAGAATATTCATCAGATAATTTTAATCATATTTTTCTGCTCTACTTTCTATTATGGGATGAATATATTAATTTTTCTTTTTAATTAAAAAACCATTTATGTTTGTAACTATAAAAAAATGTTCAAATTTTTAAATTAAATAATTAAAATCTTTCATTTTTCGTAAATTTTAGCGGAAATATTACTCGTCATGTGTTCTTTTTGTTGCTATTGTCAGCAGTAAAATATTTCATACTTTTAAAAATAATCCCTTTTTTCCTTCATTCACGAGCAGAATATTCGTCAGACGATATTGATCATATTTTCTTGCTTTATATTCTGTTATGTCCTAAGAATATTAATTATTTTCTTTGTAATTAATAAGATATTTATGTTTGTAAAAATAGGAAAAGTTGGAATTATTTTTAGAAGTTTTTCTTTTTTGAGGTGGAGTTTGCAATATATTGTGACCCAAAAATATAGCTACACTTCTAAAAATTCATAAAACAAACTGAAGAAGACAGACTGTTAATTTTACCACATCAGCTTTGATTCAATATAATATCTTATCGCAGGAAACAAATAACACATATTATTTAGTGATATATCAAAATGATATTTCTAAAGAAGATATGGCTATGTTATAAGATTACTTGTAATTTTGGACAATATGTCTGAATTCCCATTCCAAAACGGCATTGTGTGAATGATAAAAACAAATCTCTCCACCCAAGTCATTACAATGGAATTGCTTTTATTACATGTATAAATCCCTTTGCAAGACTAAATAACCAGTTAAAATAAAATAACCAATTACAGTGGTAGATAGTGAATAAAAAATTGCAATAACTTTCATTCGTCACTGTGCAAGGGCAGCTGTCAATCAGTATGAAATATCCAATTACAAAGCAGATAACCAATAATTTATGCGTCACTTTGCAAAAGTAAATATCCAATCAGAATAAAATAACCAATCACAGTAGGTAGATAGCAGATAACCAATCATTTTATTCGTCACTTTGCAAAAGCAGATATCCAACTAGTATAAAATGACCAATCATAATAGGCAGATAGCAGATAACCAATCATTTTATTCGTCACTTTGCAAGAGTAGATATCCAATCAGAATAAAATAACCAATCACAAAAGAGATATAACCAATTACAATTATTGTGAAAGTATAAAGTAAAATGGTACTTTTATTTTGTGTGAATTTAAGTTTTAAGTTAAGTTTTAATTTAAGTTTTTTTTTATCCCGATTACAAACGTCGTTACAATATATCGAAATATAAAGTTTTACTATAAAGTTATAATATAAAGTCAAATTATAAAGTCTTTTAAGCAATATTTTTTGTAAAATCAAGGGAAGACTTTATATTCAGAATAAAACTTTATAAAGATCTTTATAATATATCGAATTAAACGTATGCCAAATTATAAAGTTTTTTTATACAATACTTTCTTTGAACAATCAGAAAAGAAACTTATAAACGTCATTACAATATATCGAAGCAAACACAAGCCACATTATAAATGGTTTTTATACAATAATTTTTTTCTAGAATCAGGAAAAATACTTTGTAATCAGAAAAAAAAAAACAACTTTATAAACGTCATTAAAATATAGAGAAATAAACATATGCCAAATTATAAATGGTTTTTATACAAAAAAAAAAAATTGTAATCTAAAAATGATTTAGTGATAGTCCTGTAATACTAGTATCATTTTTATAAGAAAATTTATTGCTATAAAATATTTATAATTGGTTTTATACAATACGTTTTTGTAATGAGATAAAAAAATAGAGAGATCTCTTTACAATATACAGAAATAAACATAAGACAGATTATAAAGTTTTTTTTTATATATAATAAATTTTTGTAGCCAGAAAAGCAACTTTATAAATCTTTTTACACTATATCGAAAGAGATATATGCCAAATAATAAATGGTTTTTATACAGTATTTTTTTGCAATAAAAAAAGAAACATTTTACGATAGCCATGTAATTTTAAACTTATCTTTATAGCAAGATTTATTGCTCTAAATATCTACGCAAATTATTCAGAGGAAAGTATCTTTTCCGTTCTTTCAACTAAAATCTAACAGATTGTTCTTAAAGCTGAAATTCCTATGAATAAATAGGAACGCTGCTTTCACATTTAATTTCAAGAACACGAAAATATTGCTTTTTAAAAATTATTACTTCCACAACCCCTTTAAAGATAAAGAAATCATTTTAAAAAACATCGCAAGCACATTTTCCCATTGTCCTTAAAAATAGTGACATATATTCTGAGAGTTCTTATTTTTCAACCCAATTCTGGCAATGCAAAGAAGTAAAAACGATTTGAGAAGTGTCATTCAGATACGCCAGAAATTACATTTCCTCGTGGGGAATGCATTCGCGGCCATATTTCACGTCACCGCTGACAGTTTTATGACCCCTTTTACAAGGGGTGACGCGCTCCCTAGGAATGGTAAAGATAATGTTTTATTATTTATACTTTCATATTAAACAGTGGCCACTCTGTGATGCATAAGTTGGCAATTTCTAAAAAGTCACGAGGATTTAAAACTGAAACGCGATGGCTTCAATTATCCTTGTAATGAATTATTTAGCAAAATGATGTAAAAAAATTCTGGCTTATGTAGGTTGTATCACTAAAATTCTTGTGTATTTTTAGAGTCTATTGCGAAAATTAATTCACTAATAATGTAAAGTGCTTTTTCCCAGAAGTTTTAATAAAAACTAAATTCCTTTTTACATGGTCCTATATAAAGTATTGCAATTGTCAAAAAATTGAGAATGTCAGTTGACAGTTGATTGAAGCGTCAAACTTGAGATTTTGACGAATCTTGACATTTTAGACAACCGTGAGCTCGAAAAACTCATTTTTGGAAATATCCGTTGGTGACAAAGGTGTGGTGAAAGCTTATAAGACAGTTAACAGCTACGCTATCCGAGTAATTGCTTTTGTATTGAGGTCATGTTACTGAACTGCGAAACACTAGGTCCCAGGTTCTATTCTCGCTCATACCAATTCGCCACATTGGTGACCTCGGACGATGTTGTGGCGCCATCTACCTGCAACCTGCAAGTCGTCAGACTCATTTGACGCAGCAACAGTATCAGCAACCACTAACCCACACACGCTCGCCATAACGCTTGGCGTTACTCAAATGGGTACAGGCGCATTAGAATAAACAGCAAATACATCACCACTCAACAGCCGTATCATTCGTCTCACCTCCGACTTACTGGAGGGAGAGTGCTGTGATGAAGCTTATAAGCCAGTTAACAGCTACGCTACCCGAGCAATTGCTTTTGTATTGTGGTCATGTTACTGGGCTCCAACCACAAGGTCCCAAGTTCTATCCTCGCTCATACCAATTAGCCACAAAGGTTTGAATATGCGAATGAAATTTTGCAGGAAATGACGGAAGGTATTTACACCAAATTTGTAGATTTTTACCAAATTTTGTGCTAAATCGATACAGAACAAGTCTCTCAGATTTTTCGAATGTAAGTTAACATAATAACTACAAAATGAAGGAAGCTAGATGAATGAAATTCAATACAAAGGTTTAAAATCTATATTGCAGACACTTTTATCAAATTTTGTGCTAAATCCAACAAGGGATTGGTCATATGTCGGTTTATATTCTTAGATAACGAAAAAACGCAATGATTTAAACATATCAGATTTGATGTGTGATTTTCTGATTACAAGTGTAGTTTCTGTGTCAATTTTTAGTTTTTTGTTAGGTTGAAAAAAAGGCGTGTAAAAAATAAATTCGTTTTTCGGGTACTATTTCATGGAAGGGATTAACCGCCAAAAAATTCGCCAAAGGTGACACAACAAATTCTTTGAAAATGCTACATTTACGTGGAAGATTAATATTTCTAATACTTCGTAACACTTGTATTTCAGTGCGGTGCAGGACGCTTTACCCAAGGCCCACTCTTTTTATACGGGATGAGGATAACGCCTTTTAAGAGTATGTGAAGCTGGCGTCCTGCATATGAGTAGCGCGTCATCCCCGTGATTTGGTCGTCCTGGGTTCGAGCATGGTTGTTCTTCCTCAGTTCTATCTGTGAGATGTGTGAATGTGCCCCCCTGTTAAAAGGAGTTGTGTAAGCGAATATGATGCGTGAGTAGTTAAGACGTAGTCTTGGCCATAGTTGGCACTACTAAAACAAGAGACGCTCCCTTGGCTTAAAGTCGCTGCAAGTGCCATTATAAACAACAACAAGAGTATGTGAAAAAGCTTTGGGGAGATTGCCACCCCTTGGTTTAAATATAAAAAAAATGTAAGACCTTTTCTATATTAGAGGATTATGGCTTTTCACAGTTCATGTCACATTCATAAAATTAATAGTTATATTAACGTCCCGTTTTAGAGCAACAGTAAGGCTATTTTGAGACGAACCAAGTGATTTTGAACCGCGTTCAGCAGACGAGAACGATGTTTAACCCTTTAAAGGGCCATTTTTTTCTAGTCATATTATGTTTAAATATTTTTAGCTTGAAATTAGAATAAGAAAAAGGATTCATTTAGCTTATTAGATACATTTAATTTGATTCATTAATTAATTTGGTTTATTAATAATTAAGTAACAAATCAAGACACATCATATTGTGTAAGATAAAGAACTGAAGCATCTAAGTTTCTGTCTTTCTAAAAAAATTTGTCAGAACTGATGCCAACCTACATAATTTCATACAAATATTGATAAATTTGGTGGGAAGCATACTTCCCACGGCCCTAGAAGGGGTTAAACTGGCATCATTGGTCATTCCACATGCTTAGCTAAATGAATCGAAATTCTCTAAAACTTTTTGCACAATTAGGGCTTAAAATTTCATTAAGATGATGTCTTTTTATTTGGGTGATAATATGCTGTTCATCCATGTTGTCTGACATTATTGAATTAAAACTTTCACTAAAAATTGATGAGCAAACCGCTGAGTACCGAAGTCGGCTAGCAGTCGACAATTACCTTCAAAAATTATTGAAAAATGACAAAAATCTCTGTTATAAATAACAAAATCTAACGCATTAAAGCTTTAATTAATGATTTGTCTTTAACGAATACATTACATTACTTTTTCTATGAATAATTATAAATAAAATTTTTCTTACTTTTATGCATCATTTTCCAACAAACTCTGTGCAAACTCAAAGATATTCATTTCTTAGAAATAGAAGGAACCAACTCGTCATTTGCTTTCTTTCTTATTGATAATTAACGTCATCATTTGCAAAGGAAGGAAAATAAATAAATTATATGTACAGGGTGTATTTTTTTTCTTTATTTCTTAAGGAATAATAAAAATTTGGTGTTCTGATGTTAAGAGACATAATTGTTAATTCCGCAAATAATATGATTTCCGGTAATTAGCTTATAGGTTTTTCTTTTTTCTCAAATGGTTTTCTAAACGTAATTAAGGAGAATTAGTTCAGAAAAGTGAAGGAACCCATTTAATTCTTAATTATCTTTTTAACGCTTTTCCTCCCCCCCCCCTCCTACATTATCCTTTACAAATTCAAAGCGAGAAATTTCGTTAGAGTCAGCAGAAATATATATTTAAATGGATTCATTTTTTCTTCGAGTGAATGGAACGTAATTACGGAACTAATTTTAAAATTTTGCTTATGTAGAAAAGAAATTAGAACATCTAGTAGCCATAAAATTCAATAATTGTCATAATTAACTTTTGTATTTTTTTTTCTGGATAGTATTATGTTTTTAATTTGATGAAATGTTTTCCTCTCTTAACCTGTGGAAATGACCTAATCGAAACTTTTCCCGCATAATCTTTAATATAATATCTTTCTTGAAACATAATCTATAACATAATCTCTTTCTTTAAACATAATCTATAACATAATATCTTTCTTTAAACATAATCCATAATATAATCTCTTTCTTTAAACATAATCCATAATATAATCTCTTTCTTTAAACATAATCTATAATATAATATCTTTCTTTCGGCATTATCTTTAATATAATCTGTTCTTTTTCGCATTATCTTTAATATAATCTGTTTCTTTCCGCATTATCTTTAATATAATCTGTTTCTTTCCGCATTATATCTTTAATATAATTTCTTTCTTTCCGCATAATCTTTAATATAATTTCTTTCTTTCCGCATAATCTTTAATATAATTTCTTTCTTTCCGCATTACCTTTGTATGATCTTTTTCTTTCCGCATTACCTTTGTATAATCTGTTTCTTTCCGCATTACCTTTGTATAATGTTTCTTTCAGCATTGCCTTTGTATAATCTGTTTCTTTACGCATAATCTTTAATATAATTTCTTTCTTTCCGCATTATCTTAAATATAATCTTTTTCTTTCAGCATAATATTTAATACAATCTCTTTCTGTTCGCATAATCTAAAACGTATCTCCACCATCATCCGCATAAAAATAGGGAACATAAGTAAGGTTGTAAACGCAGCGAGTGTTCACATATTTTTTTTAAAGAAACCCGTACATGAGAGTTTTGTACTTTGTAATACAATAATGAGAATCGTATACGCATTTTGGATGCTTTTTTTATTTTCTCATATGCGAAGTATAAAGAAAGTATTGTTACGGTAAAAAAAAAAAAAAAAAAAAAAAAAATCGAATTCCAGATTTAGATGAATTTCCACGTTTTAGACCAACCTGAGTTCGTAAAACACATTTTAGCTTTTCCTCTATCTGTGACAAAGATAACTGAAAAACGTTTTGATCTAGACGAATGAAATTTGTTATATGATTTTATATCAAACCTGTAGATTTCTATCAAATTTTGAGCGAAATCTGATCAGAGGAAGTCTGTCTGTTCGACTGTTCGGATATAACACGATAACTGCAAAACGAAATGAGTTAGAAAAATAAAATTCTGTATACAGTTTTAACATCTGTAGTATAAATACTTAATGAATTTTGCTGGAAATATTTGATAAGGGTTTGACCGTTTATCGGTCTGTTTTTTTCAAAACATCCAAACGTGGTAAATCAAAAACGCAATGATTTAAAAACATCAAATTTGGTAAGTGATTTTGTGATTACACGTACATTTTAAGTGCATAGCCATGCATAGTTTTAGACAGTGAAACGATTATATGAAATGCATTTTTAAACAAATTCAACGCGTTATCTCATACGACTGAATAACATGGATTTAATTGAATTAAAAACATCCGGAAATTTTTAATTAATAATTAATGTTTTAATTTTTAAACATTAATGTTATGATGTTTAAAAACATCTGGAAACATGAAAACATTATTTAAGACAAAAATCAAACTTAATGCTTTAAAAAAATATTATAAATGAATATATGTATATATATTGAAACGAAATTGATATTATTAAATGGATAATTTTTGTATAATAAGAGTATTGGAAGACATAAACGTCAGTTTCCATAGGCAAATCAAAGTAATTATCCATCTATTGATAGTTAAGCTTATTTTCGCATTCGATTAAAAAGTTCGGCGCTTTTTTGTATCGTCTTGATTTCTTTTGCATTTTCTTTCTTCTGACTGAATGGAGTTTTCTGTGAAATGACAAGTCTACACCTGATATATTCTAATAATATTTTACCGTTCCATTAATATTTAAGCGAAGATTTCCATAAAGAGTAACTGTAAAAACTTTTAATGAAGTAGTCTGAGAAGATTGTATGACGCTTTTACGCCATTCGATAATATGTAATAAGAGCGAATTCTGTGGCACATATTAACGTTTTATATGTATATATATAGAGATAAACTGTCCTGTTTGTCAGTTTATTTTTTATCTGTGACCGCTATTCCTCTTAATGTGCTGTGATAATTCATAATTGCTCACCAGTGTTGCTGTACTCCACCAGTGTGGGTGATCTCAGTTGCCGATCACCTACTGCTCTCTCTGCGAATGTTCCTCTCTCGGCAAGTTTCGCAGCGCCTCTAGTACGTTCACAGCGCCCTCTGGCGTTTGCCTTCACAGCGGAGAAGGATGTATATCGCTTGTGGATTTTCAGATTTGTTTCGAGATTTCAAATATGGAAGTCAGCCGACTCTTTGGCAAAAATATAAGTTTGTTATGGAAAGGAAAAAAAATATATTGTCAATAAAGCTGCAATGTGAAGCTAAATTTATTTAATTCGGAATCAAATGAAGGAAAAAATAATCGCTTAATCTTTTAAGAGTTAACATGGAGGCGGAAAATGATTGCCATTCCATCAAAACATATTTTATCTTTTAAAAAAATTCGAAATCTCTTTTTATCTTATAATTTTCAAGCAGTTGCAGCTATCGAAAAACGTTCAATAAAAAAAAAAATTGATAAAGCCATTCCATTTGATATTATAAAGCCGTGATTTGGTTAGTCTGAATTATTTTTCTATTTTTAGTCATAGAATTAAGAGAAAGAGAGATATTTCAAACTCCCATCATTTCCACTCTCTTTGAATTACAGATCAATCAACGGCGATTTCAGAAAGATTTATATTTTTACAATGTATCCCCATTTTAAATTCAATCTAATTCACTCTACTTGTTTTATTTTCATAAGTAAAAAGTCTAATATATCTACTGATATTAAAGAGATTGTATCTGTACTTCTGTTAGAACTCTGCAAATCGGATCAAGAATTATAAAATTTAGCTCAAGCATACACTTAATAGAATAAGAATATTTTAATTATTATGAATGGAAAATGGGTATTTGCAGCTTTATACTAGAAGCGTGGGTGGAGCAGATAATTCGGAAAAAATCGGAAATTCTTTTTCAATTTTCCAGTTTAAATTGCATTATCAGTACTCCATTAAATATAGCAGATGAAAGCCTTTTCAGAAGAAAAAAATCACCTCTTAAAGCAATCAAAAGGCCAGAAAACATAAATAAAAATGTTTTTTTTTAAAAAATAAAAATGTTTTTATTAACATGGATACGGTTGGATGTGTTCATATCAACAATTCTCGTCTGTCCGTGTCTTTTATTATTATTATTATTTCATCGATTTTTTAAATTTGGTGTGTCTTTCTCCACCACTTGAAGGTCGCGGTGGCCTGGTGGTAAGGTCTCAGCTTGTGAGCGGTAGTATTTCAGGTTCGAGACCCTATTCCACCGAAGAACCATGGTGTAAGGGGGTCTGTTGCACGTTAAGTCCCTCATACCAAACGTCCTCCTGCTGGTGTGGTGTGGTGTGGCGTGGAGAGGGGGGTGTCAGCTCAGGTGTCGTCCTCGTCATCTGACCGTGGTTCAAAATTACGAGGTCCGTCCCAAAATAGCCCTAGTGTTGCTTTACAACGGGGCGTTAATATAAATACACTAAACTAAACTTCTCCACCACTTGGTTTGATAATTCGGAATCTGATGTATGTTTTACTTTCAATGAGATTAATTTGTTAATATTAAATCTAATAAAGATTGTTATTCTTAATAATCAATCTAAAAATGCAGTTAATACTGATAATTATCAGTTATTATTATCAGTCGGTATCTATAATAGAAAAGTTCAACAAAATCTGCAACACTTAGTGGGCCGCGGTGGCCTGGTGATAAGGTCTTAAACATTCACCCAATATACAGAGTGATTACAACTTTCATTAATTAATCAGTTACAACCTGATCTGAAATTTTGTTAATAGGATAATAAATCGTCTAGACGGCAGTTCATTTATTAATCATTAATAATAATCGATTAGATACATTGAACATAAAATATTTACTGAAATTAAGCTAAATATAATTAAGAAAAATCCTGTGTTAAGTATTAGTTTAAACTCTAATAAATACAATTAAGTAAATTATAAGGAAAAATAAATCAAAAGCTTCGAAAGATTATAGAATTAATTATCTTAAGATCTAAAATACTAATACATTCCCATTAGAATTTCAGAAACGTGCAATATATATATATATATATATATATAATATGTAATGATATTTTAAACTCTTAATTTAGACCATAGTAAAATATTCTCTTGTTTCGTGATCCAATTCCACTTTCGGTTTAATTAATTCCACTGTAAAAAATAATGCTCCATCAGAGCTACGTTTCAAATGAAAGTGATATCTTCGGTACCCTTGAAAAGGTATCAAAGGTCATTCCCTCGGCGCGTGGCCGGAAATCCTATGTTATATAAGGCTAGTCATCATCTGTTCGTCCCTTTTTTTGCCTCTGCTTTACTTTTATGTTTGTGCCGCGCTGCGTCTTGTAAAATAATCATGTTTGTCTCCCGGGAGAGAAGAGAGAGAATAAAACGAAATTAAAAATACAACGTCTCGTCTATGTCTTCAACCTGCATTCTGCTTCAACCAAAAATATGTTACATATTATTTAATGACCTTTGACACCTTTTCATGGGTACCGAAGATATCACTTCCATTTGAAACAAGGTTCTGATGGCGCATTATTTTTTACAGAGGAATTAATTAAACCGAAAGTGGAATTGGATCACTAAATAAGAGAATATTTTACTATGGTCTAAATTAAGAGTTTAAAATATCATTATATAGCAAACAAAACAGAGAATTGCCTTTTCTTTACAAAATAATGAAAAGGCAATTATTTAAATTATCATAAGATAGAATTTAAATATGAAAAAATGTGTTGACAGGATATATATATATATATATATATATATATATATATATATATATATATATATATATATAATATAATATGTTACCGTTAAAGTATATAATGCAGTTATTTCATAGAATACGTAGTTATTCCAGGAAATAACTGATCGTGTCCGTTAAAGTGTGTAATATGTTATTCATTTGACACTTTAACTAATTATTCTATGAAATAACTAGGTATTCTATAAATTAACTCATGAGAGACAGTTAAAGTGTAAAATAAGCAATTTATCTAAAATGAAATTAAACTAATGATAGACAATTATAATGAAAAAGAAGCAATTTATCTAACTTATGTAGCGTATAAATGGTATTTATGGAAACGTACCATAAAATCATTTGTTACAACAAGGATTACTAAAATGACACTTGGAATGACAAAGAACATTATTTCTAAAACAAAAACATTTTTTATTTCTAAAACAAACAAACAAAAACATAAGTCCAGTAGCGGTGGAAGGTAAATATATTTGTCGTGCGAGATATATGATATAGATTATTTTACACTTTAACGGGCTGCAGATCGTTATTCTATGAAATAACTAGTTAAACCATGAAATACAAGAGAGTTTTACACTTTAACGGACACGATCAGTTATTTCAAGGAATAACTAGGTATTCTATAAAATAACAGATTTCATACTTTAACGGTAACATATATATATAACATCCTCTAATATATTGCGAATGATATCATGATTTTTTAACAAGAAAAACAAGTCGTAAAACATGAATTTTTGCTACAAAAAAAAAAAAACAACCTCAGATTTTTATAATTATTTTAAGTAAAATAATAATTTATTTAATCATACCATATATTATTCACATTTTTTAATATTCGCCTTACGTAAACGCATTCTAGCAAAATCCAGTTATAAATGAAATGGCTAAGAACAAATAGGAACACTGCTCTTTTAAAATTTCTTTTACTTGAACAAGGAAAATATCACTCTTAGAATTATTACCCTGTTCCATATACAAAATAAAGAATGCCTTTTAAAAATGATACAAGCATATTTTCTCATTTTCCTTAAAAATAATGACATCTATCCGGGGGCTTTTAAATCTGCGTCGCATTTCTCGCCACGTCAAGTAGTAAAAACGATTTGAGAAGTGTCATTCAGACACGCCAGAAATTACATTTTCTCGTGGGGAATGCATTCGCGGCCATATTTCACGTCACCGGTGACAGTTTTATGACCCCTTTTACAAGGGGTGACGCGCTCCCTAGGAATGTTAAAGATAATGTTTTATTATTCATATGGCATATTAAACAGGGCTACTCTGTAATGCCTGGTTTGACTTTGTTCTTCGCCAAAAAATCGAGGTGTTTTGAATTTGATACATGTAATATTAGCTGCCAGTTATTTATTTAATTATTTATAAAGATGACGTGAGGATTCAAAAGTTGTATGACTTAAATGGATTTTGGACATTTTAATGTGAATATTGTAAAGTTACGTGGCGGGTTTTCAGACTAATTTAGGTTAAAAATAGTTTTAAAAAACGTTCCATAAAAGTTTTATTTCAAACTACAAGGTATGCTAAATCATACTAGGGTTGAATTTTTTGTCGTGTCTTTGACTAACGAAAAATATTTAATTGATTGTATAAAACCTACATTAACCCTTTAAAGGGCCATTTTTTTCTAGTCATATTATGTTAAAATACTTTATTCTTAAAATTAGAATAAGAAAAGGGATTCATTTAGCTTATTAAATAAATTTAATTTGGTTAATTAATAATTAAGTAACAAATCAAAACACATCATTTTGTGTGAGATAAAGAACTGAAGCATCTAATTTTCTGTCTTTGTAAAAAAAATTGTCAGAACTGATGCCAACCTACATAAATTCATACAAAGATTGATAAATTTGGTGGGAAGCATTTTTCCCACGTCCTTAGAAAGGGTTAAGATATTTTTAATTTAGTATATTTGTGAGGGAAATTCGAAATACCTGTATAAAATAATAAACATTTATAGCAAACGTATCAAATTATTGTATATATACATATATAATATAATTCAAAAGATTCTTTTATACTAAAATATGCCAACTTTTTGTATTTTGTAGTTCTTCTTTAATCAAAAGGAAATTATTGTACCATAAAATTTTACTATTTAGAAAAATCCTGAAAAATTAGAGACTGTTACAAACGATTTTTAAAAACCATAGAAAGTGAATTTCTGTCTATACATTAATAATAATTTTATAGAAAAATAACAAATTTAATTAAAGTTACAAGTGGCAACTTAAATATGTGTTTACAAACTTTAATATTGTTACGAATCTGTGATGCGGCTTCCCAGCATAGTTGGTTCCATAGGAGGTTCCAGAGCTTGGCGACAAACTCGGCGACCATTTGGCAACTTGGCGACGAATTTGGTGACTTTGGCGCCAAAATAGATTATACCCGAAGCATTGAGAATTTTCCCGATCCGTCCAGTAGGAACGGAGATACGCCTCGAACGTTCCTGATTGGTTGAGAGGCTTCTAGCCCCGTCTCCTGATACCTATGAAAGGAAGCAGCCGCAGCTGCCGCGTCGTTGTGAATTGAGGAGAGTAGTCGGAAGCGACGGTTAAGAACTGTCTTCCAGGGATAAGCGGAGCAGCGACGGAGTGAAGCTAGTGATGAACTAAGATGTGCGCTACTGTCTGCAGTAGAGAGTGTTGTTGTATCCTGTTGTTGCATGCTGCACGTCTCGGCTAAAGATAATCGTCTTTTGTGCTGTATATAGTTGTCGTTTTTGTGCTGTCCCGTGTGTCTTCGTGTAAATAAACGTCGTTGTTTTATTTTCTACTGCCGCCTGCTGATTGAGCGTTCTCCACACCATATAACTACCACTATCCAAACGAACCCCGGAAATTTCATAACAATATAAAGGCTGCCATTTTTAATATTGAGCTTCAACAAACTTTAAGATTATTTAATAGATTTTCGAAACATTTTTTAACTTATCGGGATCTCAAAATAATTTTCAATTCAAAATAAATATTTTTAATTTGAATAACCTAAAACTAATCACTACTATACGGGATATTTTAAATCTAGCTTGTTAAGGAAATCTTGGATGTAGTCGTTCTATTTGCTGTATGATATTGTTAGTTCGAAATGAAAATAGATTTTAATTCATATGAATTAACTAATGAATTAATTTCTATGGAAACATCACACAAGAGTTTTCTTTACTTTATTTTTCTAGACCAAATTTTGAGGAAATTGAAATATTAAGTTTGAATTTCGATCAAGCGCGGACACTGATTATGCAATTTATCCATTGACCAACAAATTTTATTAATTTTCTAATGTCACATCCTATTTGAGGCATTTATTGTTATTGTATTCCTGTAACAAACAGGATTTCAGATATTGTAGCATTTGTGGGATTTTCCGCATTTTAAATTACTGAATATTTTCACTTAATGCCCGATTTAAATATAAATTCAATAATTGAATGCGCGAGTCAGACTCGTTATTGTATGTGAAGGGGTTAAAAACAATACAAATTTTTGCAACATTTTAAATTTAAATATAACTTTTTATTAAACTTAAAACTTGATTAACTTAGTTTCTAAAAGATATTTTCTTTTTTATTTTCAATTATCGACTGCAGTGTTGCACTGAACTTCAAATCGTTTTCGTTGTTTCTTCAAATACTTAATCGTCTGATTTTTTTTTTATTATAAACATTTTATGTAATAATATGCTAATAATTATCTGCGCAGTTAACTTTAAAAAATATTCCTTAATTTTTATGTCATAGATCTTGACTCCATTAGAAAATTTCAAATAAATAAAAAGGCTTTATTATTTCTACGTAATTCCAATTAATATTTCAAATTAATAGACGTTATTTCTACGTCTATTTAAAATTAAAAATACAATAAACAAACAAAGAAATATCTTTATTATTTCCTTGGAAACTATTTACCTGTATAAGATGGCGATTATATTACATGACCCATTTCCAAATAGGGGTGGCAATAACATACTACCAACTCATGCAATTTGAAAAAATCATCAAATCATCTCATATTACAGAATCCCTTGATTGATTACTCGTGACATGGGCGTCCTAGGGTCGAGTTCTGATTCGGGCATGGTTGTTCTTCCTCTGTGTTCTATCTTATACACTGTGAAAGAGCCCCCCTGTAACAAGGGGTTGTGCAAGCGAATGTGTGAGTATCCTCTTCATATGAGCTAGAAGTCAGACTTCTGCCCTTAGATGTTCAGGGGCCTTTACCCTCAGAAGCTGCTGCAACCCATTTCCATGGCAACGCGGACACGACATCATCATCACGTGATTGATTATATAATATATATATAGTAATAAAAACTAAGTTAATAGGGAAACAATTATCAAAATTAAACCTAATAAAATAAGAATTGCATATTAAATAACTCAATAGATGGCACTGAGACCAGCTAAAGCAGTTTAGGGTGCGGGAAACAAAATGGGAGAGCTTATGTTTAAAATAAATTTTTGCCTGCTGCTGGTATGTCCTTTCCTTTTTGTTTTTCAAAATTGGTTTGAGTGTTATTATATGGTTATTTTATTTTATTGTATTTTTGCTTATTAGTGGTCTCATTCTTCTAATTCATTGTTTTCTTTTCTTTTCTATAAAAATGGTATATCTCTTAGACCTAATTTCAGGGGATTTTCGGGTCACGAGGAATGAATGCTGTTGGACATTTTAGTTTGTATTCCTCACAGAAAAATCCAATTGTTTTTAATCCTTGCCTGAGGATGACCCTTGAGAAAGTCTTCAGGCAGGATTCTTATTTTATTTGATTTAATTTTGATACTTTTTTTCCTATTAACTTGGCTTTTATTACTATTGTTTTGATTCATCTGTGTTTTAGTAGCAGCTGTATTTGAACTCTCTAAATACAATGGTGTTTTTTTAGTACTTTTTTTTTTTTTAGTTTTTAATTTGAATCTGAAATAATTTTTTAGTTGTGATTCCGAAATAATTTAGTTTCGTTTCCAAACTATTTTTAATTTTATATTATTTAATTATAGGTGTTAATTACCTAATGCTAATATTTTTGATTACTTATATATATATATATATATATATATCTCAAAGATGAAATATTCAAGGAGATAGTGTTATACTCGTCAACAAATAAGAACTCGACAGTTTCACTAATCTCTATTATCAGACTTCAGAAAAGCGAATTTTGGGAATTTTGTTTGTCTATTAATCAAATCCCCAAAGACTGACGCTGTTTTTGTAAAATGTTGACTATAAAATCCACACAAGTCTCAAAAGCAAATAAAACATTCACTTATGAATGTTTTATTTTCTTTCACTTTTCATTTTCTTCGAAAGAAAGTTTTCAAATCTTTGAATTTTTACGTTAATAAGGCATACCTCTCTTGTTTACAGCTACGGAGAACTAAATATTTACCAAACATCCTAGAGAAAGCAAGTAGGAGATAACTTCTCTGCAACTTGTGCTTCATGCATTCCCAAGTTCATCTCCAGCAACCTCTTCGGAATAGAGTCATTAATATTCAACGGCGCGGCTCAAATGAAAATCTTTCTCGGTCTGAAGATGAATCTCGACAACTAATCTTTCCTCTTGCGTCGGAATCCGCTAGTGGTTTCTTATACACTGAGCGAAGATTAAAATCTACCTGTTATACCTTAAACTAAGAAGAAAATTTGTTGAATGTTTTATTGAGGATTAATCCCTGGGATAAATAAAATATGGAAAAGTAATTTTGGTTTTGCGAGAAGCTTTAAATGCAACTTGATATGTTGACTATTTAGTGTTAATTTATGATTTTTGTTTCATGTCTTTACTCTAAAGAACAACTTTTACTGATCTTCTGTTTTAAGAATCATTTACTACTTTAGAGTAACGATTTTTTTTTTTTTTTTTTTTTTTTTACAAAATTCATGCGGTTTTTAATGTTTAACTTCGGTGTAGTTTTGAAATACTCTTTACGGTTTTATACATTAAGGTGTATGTATACACTTGAAACTTCGAAAATCGTTCAAAATATCGAATATTTTTTTATTGCTTAATAATGTTCTCTGATCCTTTTGTCCTTCAAACGATACCAAGATGTTGTCAATATTCGGAACATTTCTCGAGTTATAATTATTTTTCTTGAGGTGCTTTCATTAAAAACTGTAGTTACGGTGTTTTTAAAACTCATTTTATGAAGAATGTTATTTTTCCACTATGTTGCTTCATTCAAACAATCATAACTCAACAAGAAAGGAACCAAATACAGTTATTTATATATCAACATAATCTGCATGAAATAGCGGATGTTTCGTGCCTCAATCAAAGTTATATTTATAGAAATAAATTTTTAATAGCTGTTTAAAAGTCAAAATGACAGAAAAAATCCACCTTTTTCTATTCATCGTTAATGAAAAAATTGTTAAAAAAACTATACATTTTTATAACTTGATTGAGGAAGACAACATGAAGACTAATATTAGGCATAAATTCCAACTAGAATTGTGTGGCTGTACAAATTAGAATTAAAGATATCATGTTTCAAAAAATAGGCTAATTAGCTCATTAAATATTATTTAATTAGTTAATAATTAGTATAATATGGTTTTTTCTCACTGAAATGAGTTTAAACATATATTAATGACCTACTGTGGAAAAGCTGGATTTTTAAAGTTAAAATTTTAAAAAAATCTTCTAGTGTGTACGTACACCTTAAATTTTTGCCTCCTCATATGCGAAATATACAAAAAGAAAACGCCGTAATTGTCAAAATTTGCTGTTGAGGTTTTGATGAATCCTTGTTTCAGAAATTCCTGGATTCCGAATAACACATTTTAAAAATATTTGATTTTCTGTCTGTTTGTACACTGAATAATTTAAAGCGCTTTGAGCTAGTTGAATATCAGTATAATCAGTATTAACAGTGTTGAGAAATTCGGACTCGTGTTTACTCCTCCCTCTCCTTAGAGAATATACAATGAAATAGTGCTCTTGAGATTCATCGGTTAAAAGATGAGGATAGGATGTAGGTGACGTTTGATGACGTATATGAGTGTCATTCATATAACTGAAAATTGGCGAAATAGGTGTAATGATTGAAGCTGGGGAAGTGATTTTTTTGTTGTTTTTTCAATTGTTTCGACTAGAAATTTTTAACTTGATTTGTTTCCATGCCTGCACAGATAGAATTGATATTTTACTCAGTTCTTATTGTTTGCAGAGGTCCCAAATTTTGTATATATATATATATATATATATATATATATATATATGTTCTTAAAATTATCGCTTAATCATGGAGAACAATTAATTAAACTTAACGTTCTCTATTTGTTAACAGAACAAATACTAATTATTATTAATAATTAAAAATTAATTTAAATAATTAAATTAGAACAGATATTAATTATTACTTAAATTATCTAATAATTCCTTTTCAATTGATACCCAAAATTTAGTTTCAAAAAAATTCAGAGATAAAAAATAATAAAAATAAATAAGTATTCTATTATTTAGTTATTAATAAAACCATATTTTTAAAACTAAAATTTATTGTCTTATTGATCCCATTTTAAAAGTATATTTCGAGATAGTTTAAAACCGTATAGAATTGAAAGGATGGTAATTTTTGTTATCCCTGAGATTGACATCTAATGCCACTATTCAACATATTAGCAAATTAAATTGCAACCGGGGGACCACCCCCTCTCTCGCCGATCGTCTTATCTTTCCTAATTTGGACAGTCATTAATTACTGGAAACAACCCACGCAGTTTCTTTTTAAGTAGTAAAGAAAACAACCGAAGCAAATACTTTTAACGGAAATCCCGTAATGCAATAGAAGGAAAAAAAATTGTTTTTTTTTTTAATTTAAAGTAATAAAATACTTCAGTGTTGCCAACAAGTAATAAATTTGAAACTCTTCATAAAATTCGCGAAATAGCGGGACAATACGACCTTTAATTACTACCGCGTAGCAAAATAATTTAGGTTTAACAAGAAAAAGAAAATAAGAAGAGGAAACCCAGACAAAGTTCTGGGAATTAAAAATCCATTTAACTTTAATTATGGAGCTTTTTACCCAACAATGAATCAAACAATGTTTAATATCATTAATTTTCTATTCTTATCTTTCATACTATAAAATGTTGCAAAAGGTATATTGTATTTTTTTTTTCTTTTTTTTTGAAACTGAAACAAAGTTTTATGTATTCAAAACAAACAACCACTACTAATAAAGATATCAAAATTTACAGTTATTGAATTTTATGGTCTCTAGAATTAGGAAATGATCGTCTAAATTAACACATTTAAGTAAGAAGTAAGGCACATTTTATTGCGGTTTTCTATTCGTTGTCGAAATTAACAAATCTTGTTGTAATCATGTTTATAGTAAAAATGCTTTTATGCATAGTTCTATTTATTTTTTTCTTTCTTTTTCATTTGTCGCTGGTACTGAATTCAAAGTGGGGAGGGGGAGAGGAGCTTATTCAGTGGTTTAAATATCAAATAAACTAAGTATATATATATAAAAAATCCTTATTGTTTCAAAAAACGTTTTTTTTTCTCTTCTAAATATATTTAGTATTTATCGTTTGTTTTTGTCTTACATGCACGGTGACCATTCTAACCGTGTTCCAATAGCTAATTAGAATACAAATGTTTTATAAAACATCCCTTGGTAAAAATGTTCTAAATGATTTAAATAATTATTATTAATTTGGTTAAATCAATAAATCCAAGGCTGAAAAAATTAAGATTAGCAATTCCTCGGTCTTATTAGTCATCATATATAATCAAATATTTTTGACAATTTAACATTTTAAACAAAAACTTTTCGGTTCTCTGTGACCCAAACTGACCAAGAAATGAAGAATCGAATTTTAACAAATTGTATTTTATTACAAAGAAAGTCCGCTTAAATTAACGCTGTGAGGTGATAGGTGGATCTCTTTCGAAACAAGCATTGAAATCGTCTAAAATATTGATATTCAAAGCTTCATAATTAGACCTTCCTTTTTTTTTTTTTTTTTTTTTTTTTTCACCCTGAAAATAATTTTTTTTTTCTCTCTTTCAAATGTTAGAGTCTAAAGAAGATTTTACAAAGTAGTGCTAATAAGTCTATCAAAAAAATTAGAAATAATATTTTTTTAAATTTAGAAACTAAGATTTTGATCATATTTAGACTATTCGAAATTTAGAGAGGAAATTCAGATCTTGTATTTTTTTAGAACTTTTATTGACTGAAAGAACTTAAGTATAATTCCTTTTGTAATTAAGGTACTTTCGAAATGAAATAATATATATACTTATGCCATAAGGTTTAGAAATTAGTTATTGGGCTATGATTAGAGTGGGACCATGGATACGGATAAAATAAATTTAAAACTACTGAAATTTTAATTATATACAATTTAATTGTGTCGTAATAGAGAAAAAAATTTTTCGTTTAAAATATTAATAGTCTAAAAAATATGATAAAATTTGACTGTTAAATACAAGGTCGTATTAAAATTTAGATTTCGCGATTTTTTCAACAAACAAATATTGTAAAAACAATTTCAATTTTCTGATGCCAACTGCAAGATATTTTTCATTTTTTTTTTTTTTTTGCAAATATTTTTCCAATTGGAAGTATATATCTATCCTTAACAGTCAGAAATTAGTTACTGGGCCATTCTGTGTGAATGCATTTCTGAGGAATTTCATGCAATTTCTTGCCTTTGATTTGTAAGGCACAGCATAAAAAAATACAAAATTATCAGAGATGAAAAAAAGTTGAATTCTTTCTCGAATTTTTTCTAACAAACTTTCGTAATTAAATTTAGAAAATCATTTGAGAAAAAAGAAGTTAATTAAGAGAAATCATATTAATCGCAGTTCTAACAATTATATTCAAACATGAAAAAACAAAAATTTTATTCCTTCCTAAGAAAGAAAAAGTCATCCAGTCCATGTTCTTCTTTAGCTATGCTTCTTGATTAAATGATGACTTTAACTATGTTTAAAAAAAAACCAATTTTCTCTTAAATTGCTAAATTATTAAAAAAAATAAATACCCTTTAGGTATTTTATACACACACACACACACACACACACACATATATATATATATATATATATATTAAAGGATATAAGAACATATGAACTTTTTACATTCAAAGTGTAGGCATTTTATATTATGAGTGAATAATCAGGTAGTAAAAGGAATTGCTCAAAAAAAGTGTAATTGTATTTATTAATTAAAGCTTATTTCAGTTAAGTAAATTTTTTAATGAATTGGTGGGGTATATAGCTAAATATGTTCATAAACAGGGAATTTTCAGTAGAATTTTATTGTTCAAAAATGAATTTCACAAGGGAATTTACTCCCAATTGTAATAAATAAATTCTTTTCAACAAAACGTTATAATGTATTAGTCGCTTTTGGCGATCAGCTATTTGCCCACCGTGTTTCTTCCTAGCATAGTTAGTTACATCATATAAAAGACCGTTTTACCATCAACTCTATTGGATTTCGATCGGATATAGGATCAATGATCCCTCGGGCTGGGCGACAAACTTGGCGACGAATTTGGCAACAAAATGGATGATATAGAATCTCCTTGAATTTTGTCGATAGGACCAATAGGAAGCGAGTTCTACTTGATTGTTCGAGAACCTTCTCTGCCCTGCCCGGAAAGCTATAAAAGACCTTCTGTCCAAGCAGAGGGAAGTGGTATCGTGAGTTGTATAGTGAGTCAACGACGAATAATTCGGATCAATCCATCAAAGCACAGGCGTTGAGTGGAGCACAAGCGATTGGTTAATTGTGAATTGAGCTTGCACTCAGACTTGAAGTTAGGTATTGAGGCAGCATTGAGTCGTGTGTAGAGTAGCAAATCATTTATTAGCGAGTCCGCAGTTGGATACAGTTAAAGCGAGGGAATAGTAGAGAACACCAAGCGTTTGTAGAGACCCTAGTGAATAGTTACATGGATTCCCTCCTCCTGCTGAGTTCTGTCTGGTCGCTTTGTGAGCTGATGTATGTTGGCTGGCATTTGTCGCCTGTGTATTCGTGCTAATAAACATAGCACCTCAATAACAAATTATTATTTGTTATTGAGGTCTGTTGACTATGTTACACCATACACCCTCTACAGGCGAACCTTCGATGATTTTACGAGAATTTAAGTTCTCCCTAACAAGATTAATAGTTTTAATTTAGTCGTGTAAATAATATATGATGAACTGCATTTTATCATAAGAAAGGCAAGAATTATTTTCAATTACACTTGCGCAATGAACATAAATCACTCTGTTTAAGAAACTTTACTCCAAAGGTGAACTTTGCTTATCTGACAAATTGACTATATTTGTTAAGACTAATGATACTACCAGAATTTCATTTTGTAATGTCTAGAAAATGGATTTCGATGGGAGAAAGGTAGGTAATCAATAGTGATGCAACTTAGAGTTGTAAAGTATTTTATGATATAAAAATTGTCAAAATCGAAAGAATGGTTGTGGCTGGAGAACTCTGTCGCCGCGTTTTCCCATAGAGAATATCAGTGAAGTAGTGGTTTTGAGATACTCTCAAAAATAGCTAGGAATAAAAAATAAAAATTGTAGATATCGAATCAGTGGCTGATGCTGGGGGGCTATAGTTCAGTTTTATCTTTTTTATAATTCATATAACGATAGCAAATGTTTCTCGCTTTGAAATGCGTGTAATTTTCTAAAGAAAAATCTAAAAACTTTTTGCTAAAACTAGTTATATTCGGAATTAATTTTTAAGAAGTACAACACATTAACCAAATGCATTTTTAATAGAATAGACGATAATACTATGCTACAACTTTCCTGGTCTATCTTGGTATCCAAGGTAAATTATATGATATTAGCCGAGACAAGAATGCATGATCTGGGTTGGGGTTCACAAGGCCATCACTGGTCATAGCTGAGTTTTTTCTGAGTAAGGTATATACCATTAGTGGATTGACATCGGTATAAATTATCCATAAATTGGCAGTAGTGATTGATTTTATGTCCGTCGGCTTTTCATTTATGAACTAACGGTGTACCCTATGGAGGTGGCAATAATATATGATGAAATTCGAACATCATAACTGAAATTTATAGATTCCAAATCTAAAATGAATAAAAGAGGGTATTTACCAAAAAGAACATTATTCGCCTTTTAATTCGCATATCAACATAATATCGTAGATATAAACTTACTTAGTGTTTTTCAAATATTGATAAAACAGTATTTTTCAAATTATGTTTGAACTACTTATAATGCTTCATTTCATTACTTTTTGTGGTATGGTTTCTTCCACACAAAAAAAAACTATAAATGATTTTTTTAAATTTAAAATATCTCATATTACCGTGCTTCCAAAGAAACCAACAACAAGAAAAATATTTTTTTAAAAATTGATAGTTCGCCTGAAATTGGTTTTTAATTTTTTAAAACATAAGATTTCATTAGAATCTCAATGCCAAATTTTTGCTCATTTAAATGCCACCTAGTTTATAATAAAAACTAAAATTGCCAAAAAGAAAAAAAAAAAATATGAATAAAATGAAAACCAATCCGCTTGTATGAAATTTCCCATTTTCAAGGGGGGGAAATCCAATTTTCTTATAATAACAATATTTTATGTCAAAAATAGAATTATTCAAAATAGGCTACATCCTATAGTTTAAGAAAGAACTTATTTGCGAATATGAATCCAATGCAGAAATCCTATTCCATTTTTGGTGTATAAATCATTTACCTGCTCTCTGTGTGAAATAAAATAATTCAATTTCCAAAAGGTCTCCCGTGCTCACTTTCAAACCTTTGTGGATCCCGGTGAACAAGGGCAGGTACAGACACGAACACATTCGAACAACACACATTCCAAAGAATCATGAGCATCATCAAAAACCCCCCACGAGAATTTCACCCTCAATTTATGCAAATGCGAAAACGAAAATTCCCCATTCTGTTTGAATTGAACAGAACAGAAATGCTTGGATGCCAGAGGTATTTTGGAAATCTCCAGAGAGCAGTTTTTATTTTGGATATGACAATGATTTGCTCTTTCGGCTATAACATTTCCTGCTTAGTAAATGGTGTTATGATTTGTAAATGGGATTTAAAAATTTTATTTATAAATTCTTGAAGTTATTAAAAGTTCTTCTAAGATTATATTTAAAACAAATTCCTTTGTATAAAACATAATTAAACCAATTATGTTACATTCATAATATATAACTAATCGTTAGATATGTATCTGAGATATTATTGTTTAAATTTTGTGTGCTTCATGGATCTTGCAATCTCTCATAGCAAATAAGTTGGATTTAATTTATAAATTTTCTTTCAAATTTCCTCGCATAAAAGATTACCATATTCCCCTGTTCCAACTGCACTTGATCCAGTTTATAATCGAATTTTCTTTTATTGTTATAGTTCCAAAATTGTATATAGTTTTATGTCTCCCATGGCGATATTATTAATAATTTATTAACCGATTATTTTATTTTATTTTGATTCAATCTGAGAAGCGCCATCTAACATCAGTTTTTCAAAACATTTATTACAAAATTCTGTAATATTTATATTATGATATATAAAATGCATTTATATCAGAAAATATATAAATAATAGAAAATAACAGACAAGAATTTTTGAGGCAAGCATGCTTTTATTAATATATTGAAGGACAAAATTATTTTTTATGCTAATAGAATTTTAAGAGTGAAAGAAGATGAATATAATTTAAACATGTTACTCAGACACAATGAGTAGCGGGAAAAAAAAGATTCTTATACATTCATTAAAAACGAAATTTGTATTACAAATCGTATAAAAATTCCAGTTAATTT
Organism: Argiope bruennichi; assembly: GCF_947563725.1. NCBI lineage: Eukaryota > Metazoa > Arthropoda > Arachnida > Araneae > Araneidae > Argiope > Argiope bruennichi. The sequence goes on from NC_079161.1 coordinate 16,007,295, forward strand.
ACATTGGATATTGTTACGAAATTTCCGGGGTTCGTTTGGATAGTGGGGGTTATATGGTGTGAAGAACGCTCAATCAGCAGGCGGCAGTAGAAAATGAAACAACGACGTTTATTTACACGAAGATACACAGGACAGCACAAAGACGACAACTATATACAGCACAGAAGACGATTATCTTCAGCCGAGACGTGCAGCATACAAAACAGCATAAATAGCAGCATACAACAGACAGTAGCACACAGCTTAGTTCAGCACTAGATTCACTCCGTCGCTGCTCCGCTTGTCTCTGGAAGGCCAGTTCTTTAGCGTCGGTTCCGACTACTCTTCCCTAGCAGCTTCGGCCGCCTCCTTTTATAGGTCTCAGGAGGCGGGGCTAGAAGTCTCTCAACCAATCAGGAACGTTCGAGGCGTATCTTGGTTCTTACTGGACGGCTCGGGAAAATTCTCGATGTTTCGGGTATAATCTATTTTGGCGCCAAAGTCGCCAAACTCATCGCCAAGTCGCCATATGGTTGCCAAGTTTGTCGTCAGGCTCTGGAACCTCCGACGCGACACCGGACTCCGTCCAATACAGATGACTGTAAAACATTCTTTCCGATGGTGGAACCAACTATGCTGGGAAGCAGCATTACAAATTCGTAACAATATTTTTATAGCCTTGTGCTTGTAGGATTTTGGTTTTTATCTTCACATATGTGTGAAACGAATGCTTGATTGTACATTTTTTATTTGAAAAATCTGCATTTTTGGGGGGAGAGGGGTATGGGCGAATCGAATGCACCACAAGTGGTCTCTAAGGGACGGTGAAGATAATTATCAACTTTTCAAAATTAAGGTTAATTTGAATAGAAGTTTACTACGAATTAAACAATTTTACGGTATTTTTCTGTAATATCTTGTAAAATTATTAGTACACAAATTTTTTTAATCGAAAATTCTGAGTTTAAACTCAAAATATTACCTCTCTAATGATAAAATTTCATTTTCAACTAATTTTTCTCGAATCTTAATCACTTATTACACCTAATTAGACGCACAATCTGTTACAGTATTTTTACTGTTATGATGAAACTTAAACAATTTCATTATTATATCAAATTATGCATGCGCGTGATTTATTTAATTTAAATTTTAAATTGAGGGGATTTATTTTTTAAGAAAATTTTTTCTGAAGTAAAACTTTTATTTCTGTTTTTATAATATTATATTTACACTTTTTAATATGTTCGTGCAGCATTTATTGTATTCTATTTTATTTAAATTCATATTTTTCAATATGATAAAATAACAAAATGAAGTTTTAAATAAATGCATTCTATAATGAAAATCAACCTCAAATAAAAGCAAAATACCAGGCAATCAAGGATGCATGCCAAAAATAATTATTTTATAGAAAAATAATTTTGAAACAAAAAAAAAATTGGTTTACGCAAACGAAGCAAACAATGAAATCAGAATATAAAATTCCCAAATTTTATGACTAATAAAAATAAGTTATAATGATTTTTAAACGACAAATTCAAACGGAAATTTGTCACTATTTTTTAAATTTATCTTTATTAAAAATAAAATATCGTTAAAAATAAATAATCCCGAGAAATTAAATGTAATTGCCTGAATTGAATTTGCAAAGAATAATGTAAAAAAATATGAAGTGGAGAAAGATAATTAGGAAATTAAATTGTTTTTTTCAAGAATTTCCCATAATTAGGTTTAGAAAACTTTTTGGGTAAAAAATAACCATAAGTACGTTACTCGAGATTATATTATTTGCGGCTATAAAAATTACCTTCAAAGATCGGAAAACATGAATTTTATTGCTTACTGAGAAATATAAAAAAAAAATACTCAGAATGCCCAATTGATTTATTCGTTTTGCTTTTAAATAAGGGATGACTTTAATTGGTTTCCAGGAAAAAAGAATGTGACATGTTGGTTCGTTTAATTGTTAAAAGGAATTAAAAATCATGTTAAGTTGTTTTAGAAGATTTTATGGTGGAAAAATTTGAAAAGGAAAGAATATTTAATTTGTGAGTATTGATATAATCAATAGTTTATTGTAATAATCTGGAATAAGAAAAGATGAAAATAAAATATGAGATGATAAAATAAAGACAATGAAAAAAAAACGTAATAAAATAATGTAAACAATTTTGAAGATATAATTTTCTTAGATCTTCATATATTTTCCGCTTTATAACAAACAACTTTTCAATAGCGACAGTTTGTTCATGTTAATATTATTTTTAGTCGAAAGATTATTTACTGGATCAATATATTATTATATAATAAAATGATGCAGATAAAGTAAAAATTTCTATGAAAATTTACGACTGAATAAATATAAATAAATTGTTTACAATTAAGAGTAGGACATTTTCTATTAGTCATTTTTGCAAATTATTGATTTTGAACTATAAAATGCAAACATATTAGACAAATTAGTAAGAATATTAATATAAGTAAAAAGAATAAAAAAAGAATCAAAAAAGAAATTAGGAATCCGACCTGAAGACTTTCATAAGGGTCACTCTCAGGCAGGAATTCAAAGAAGGGATTTTTTCTGTGAGGGGTCTGACTTTCGTACAACAATATTGACCCCCTCGTAACATAAAACTCCCTTGAAATTGAGGCCTTAGAGATAAACCAGTTTTCACAGAATATTGTTGGACGAAATATTTTTATAATTTCTTTTTTGATTCTATTTTTTTTCTTTTTGCTTGTATTAACTTGATATTCTTACTAATTGGGTTAAATTGATTTGTGCTTTAGTAGTTGCAGCATTAGCGCTCTCTAAATACAATTATATCTTTTTTAGTTTGATTCAGAATTATTTTTTTTATTTTTTTTAGTTTGTTTCAGCAATAAATTTTTATTGATATTTCATAATGTTTGTATTTTTGATTATTTCTTATACAGACATATTAGAATATAAATACATCAAATATTTTTAAAATTTAAAATAATAAATATTTTTTTTAATTAATGAATTAATTAAAAAATTATCAGAAGTATTTGTTAATGTTTTTCTTATTATTTTTTTTTTCTTATTATCAGACCACTTAATTGCAATTCCACTTAAATGTCAATTTTTTTTTAAATATTTAATATATAAGCATTGAATTTTCGTAAGAATTTTCCTATTTTCTGAACAAAAAAGGAGATTTAATTAGGGACTAGAGATTCATTAACAGAACTGGAAAGATAAAAAAATGAAACAAAATTTCTAGTTTTGTTTAAATCTTCAACATGAATCTTTATTGTAAATCGAAAAATTTAAGATAGCTAAAAGATATCAAAGCTCGTTTCAATATAATTTTGAAAAAAAAAAATGAATGCATATTTATTCTTCTAAAGTCATTAAATATTCATTTAATAATGCATTTTATTATGCTATTTTAGTCGCATATAGGTACATATTTTTAAAGATAATGGCATTAAAAAGGAAATTTTATACTTGGTCCTTTTTTGTTAATTTCAAACTGCATAGTTCCCTGGAACAATATGAATTAATAATTATTGTTAATAGAAATATGTATTTGTGATAATAATCTAGAATTTGAGTCTATCGGCGTTCTGCAAACCAGACCGTTTCAATTAAAGCTACCAAATTTGGTATGAATATACTTGGGAAGTAAGGATGTGTAACATGGAACCTTGACCCTTTTCAGAAATAATAATTCCTATCTTAAATAATTAAGTATTAAGTGATTATTATGTGTACCACCACAATAATCTGCCAAAATATTATTGTTCAAAAATTATTTTTACGCTATTTTAAAATTAAAAAAGTTTGTCTTTTAAATTAAATAAAGTTGGTTTTTTGCGGATTTTTCTCTCTGATTCCCAACAATTTCTTAGAACTATTCAATAAAATTTTTTGAATATATATATATATATATATTAGATGCCACATAACTATAACTAAACTAATTACGTATAGAAAAATATTTACTGGTTAACTTAGCATTTCATACTATATGACAGTTTTAAAATTCAAAAAAATTCCAAAGTTTAGCACTTAACAAAAATACATAAATAATTAGCTAACCATTTAAGATAGATAGTGGTTTCGAAAAATTGTCTTTCGGCGAAAATGACTCTTGTATTCTTCTAAAAAACTGCATTGTATATCTAGACTATCTATAAGCTTTGTTTCATTTAGCATTTTAGAGTTGGCAACATTAATAATATTAATGTGGTATTTTATCAATGATCAATACGGCGGTGTATCAATGATCAATACGGCGGTAGGATATTTATGGATGCAGCGGGATGGATTAGGCGGAAAATTAGTTTATTGGCATAGTTTTAAACGAGGATGGCGCTGGGGAATATGTTGTTGTGTGAAGTTTGGCGATCAGGTGCATTAGGGAAACTCGTGATCAAAGTTGCAAAGTACTGAGTGATGGATGGCATTATTGAATAATGTTATTATTGGTAATCTATGAAGAGATAGAGAAGATATTGAAAATGGCGGATTTATAGAGAAAAATGAAGATTTTTTTTCTTCTTCAGGAAAAGAATATTTATTAGTTATTGTGTCTATTATGGAAAGGACGGATAATTTAAAAAAAATTTTCCATTTAGTTTATTGGAATAGTTTTAAACTGAGATGGCATCAGGAATATGGTACATTAGAGAAAGTATTGATTAAAATTGTAAAGTACTGATTGATGGATGGCATTATTGAATAATGTTATTATTGGTAATCTATGAAGAGATAGAGAAGATATTGAAAATGGCGGATTTATAGAGTAAAATGAAGATTTTTTTTCTTCTTCAGGAAAAGAATATTTATTAGTTATTGTGTCTATTATGGAAAGGACGGATAATTTTTAAAAAATTTTCCATTTAGTTTATTGGAATAGTTTTAAACTGAGATGGCATCAGGAATATGGTACATTAGAGAAAGTATTGATTAAAGTTGATTGATGGATGGCATTATTGAATAATGCTATTATTGGTAATCTATGAAAGAGAGAGAAAACTTAAGAAGATATTGAAAATGGCGGATTTATAGAGTAAAATAAAGAGATTTTTTTTCTTCTTCAATGAAAAGAATATTTATTAGTTATTGTCTCTATCATGGAAGGGACGGATAGTTTTAAATTTTTCCATTTAGTTTATTGGAATAGTTTTAAACTGAGATGGCATCAGGAATATGGTACATTAGAGAAAGTATTGATTAAAGTTGATTGATGGATGGCATTATTGAATAATGCTATTATTGGTAATCTATGAAGAGATAGAGAAGATATTGAAAATGGCGGATTTATAGAGTAAAATAAAGATTTTTTTTTCTTCTTCAGGAAAAGAATATTTATTAGTTATTGCCTCTATTATGGAAAGGACGGATAATTTTTTTTAAAAATTTTCTATTAAGTTTATTGGAATAGTTTTAAGCGGACAGGGCGTCAGGAATATGATACATTAGAGAAACTATTGATTAAAATTGTAAAGTACTGATTGATGGATGGCATTATTGAATAATGCTATTATTGGTAATCTCTGAAGAGATACAGAAAATATATTGAAAATGACGGATTTATAGAGTAAAATAAAGATTTTTTTTCTTCTTCAGGAAAAGAATATTTATTAGTTATTGTGTCTGTTATGGAAAGGACGGATAATTTAAAAAAAAAATTTCAATTTAGTTTCTAGGAATAGTTTTAAACGGACATGGCGTCAGGAATATGGTACATTAGAGAAACTATTGGTTAAAGTTGATTGATGGATGGCATTATCGAATAATGCTATTATTGGTAATCTATGAAGAGATACAGAAAATATATTGAAAATGACGGATTTATAGAGTAAAATAAAGATTTTTTTTTCTTCTTCAGGAAAAGAATATTTATTAGTTATTGCCTCTATTATGGAAAGGACGGATAATTTTTTTAAAAAAATTTCTATTAAGTTTATTGGAATAGTTTTAAGCAGACAGGGCGTCAGGAATATGATACATTAGAGAAACTATTGATTAAAATTGTAAAGTACTGATTGATGGATGGCATTATTGAATAATGCTATTATTGGTAATCTATGAAGAGATACAGAAAATATATTGAAAATGACGGATTTATAGAGTAAAATAAAGATTTTTTTTTTCTTCTTTAGGAAAAGAATATTTATTAGTTATTGCCTCTATTATGGAAAGGACGGATAATTTTTTTAAAAAATTTTCTATTAAGTTTATTGGAATAGTTTTAAGCGGACAGGGCGTCAGGAATATGATACATTAGAGAAACTATTGATTAAAATTGTAAAGTACTGATTGATGGATGGCATTATTGAATAATGCTATTATTGGTAATCTATGAAGAGATACAGAAAATATATTGAAAATGACGGATTTATAGAGTAAAATAAAGATTTTTTTTCTTCTTCAGGAAAAGAATATTTATTAGTTATTGTGTCTGTTATGGAAAGGACGGATAATTTAAAAAAAAATTTCAATTTAGTTTCTAGGAATAGTTTTAAACGGACATGGCGTCAGGAATATGGTACATTAGAGAAACTATTGGTTAAAGTTGATTGATGGATGGCATTATCGAATAATGCTATTATTGGTAATCTATGAAAGAGAGAGAGAAAACTTAAGGAGATATTGAAAATGGCGGATTTATAGAGTAAAATAAAGATTTTTTTTTTCTTCAGGAAAAGAATATTTATTAGTTATTGTCTCTATTTTGGAAAGGACAGATAATTTTTTAAATTTTTTACATTTAGTTTCTAGGAATAGTTTTAAACTGAGATGGCATCAGGAATATGGTACATTAGAGAAACTATTGATTAAAGTTGATTGGTGGATGGCATTATTGAATAATTCTATTATTAGTAATCTACGAAGAGATAGAGAAAATTTAATATATTGAAAATGGCGTATTTATGGAGTAAAATAAAGATTTTTTTTTTCTTCTTCGGGAAAAGAATATTTATTAGATATTGTCTCTATTATGGAAAGGACGGATAATTTTTAAAAATTTTTGCATTTGTTTTATTGGAATAGTTTTAAGAGGGCATGGCGTCAGGAATAGGATACATTAGAGAAACTATTGGTTAAAGTTGTAAAGTGCAGAGTATTGGATGGTATTATTGAAAAATGCTATGATTGGTAATTTTTGTGGAAATGGAGAAAATCTAAAATATTGAAATTGGTAAATTTGTAGAATAAAAAGAACAGAATATTTTCTTTTTCTTCAGGTAAAGAATATTAATTAGCTGCTCTAAATATAATGGTAAAAATAAATATTTTTTTTATTCGTCCTATTTAACTAAATATTATTTAGTTTATTGGCATTGTTTTAAATGAGAATGGCACTGGGAAATATGTTGTTGTGTGAGATTTGACGATCAGATGCATTAGAGGAAACTCGTGAACAAAGTTGTGAAGTGGCATTGTGATGGATGGCATTATTGAATAATGCTATAATTGGTAATCTATGAAGAGATAGAGAAAACTTCTGATATTGAAAATGTCAGATTTGTAGAGTAAAAATAAAATACTATTTTTCTTTTTCTTCAGGAAAAGAATATTAATTAGTTATTATGAATATTATGGGAAAAATTGATATTTTTTTATTAGTTCCATTAAACTAAATAATTAGCATAGTTTAAAATGAGGTAATCTATGAAGAAGTGAGGAAAAGCTCAAATATTGAAAATGGGGATTTGTAGACTAAAAAGAAGAAAATATTTTTATCTTTCTTCAGGAAAAGAATATTAATTTGCTGTTGTGAATATAATGGGAAAGATAGATATTTTTTATTAGTCCTATTTAACTCAATATTATTTACTTTACTGGCATAGTTTTAAGTGAGGAGGCGCTGGAAATATGTTACTGTATGAGTTTTGGCGATCAGATGCATTAGGGAAACTCGTGATCAAAGTTGTTAAGTGTGATGGATGGTATTATTGAATAATGCTATGATTGGTAATCTATGAAGAGATAGAGAAAACTTCAGATATTGAAAATGGTGGTTTCTTAGAATAAAATGAAGATACTTTTTTTTTCTTCACAAATATAATTTTAATTAGCTGATGTGTCTATTTAGGAGTTTTTATTCTGAGTTAATAAGCTGGATTATCAGGATTGTTTATTTGTTCAGTTTCAATTAAATGACTTAATTTTTTAGTCTGAGCTAATAAGCTGAATTATCAGGATTGTTTATTTGTTCAGTTTTAATTAACTGTCATGATTTTTTATTCTGAGCTAACAAGCTGGATTATTAGGATTATTTATTTGTTGAGTTTCATTTAAATGTCATAATTTTTTATTCTGCGTTAATAAGCTGTATTATTAGGATTATTTATTTGTTCAATGTCATAATTTTTTATTCTGACAATGAATAACTTGGATTATCAGGATTATTTATTTGTTCAGTTTCATTTAAATGACATAATTTTTTATTCTGAGTTAATAAGCTGAATTATCAGGATTATTTATTTGTTCAGTTTTATTTAAATGTCAAAATTTTTTATTCTGGGTTAATATGCTGGATTATCAGGATTATTTAATTGTTCAGTTTCATTTAAATGCCATAATTTTTTATTATGAGTTAATAAGCTAGATTATCAGGATTATGTATTTGTTCAGTTTCAATTAAATGTCATAATTTTTTTGTTATGAGTTAATAAGCTGGATTATCAGGATTATTTATTTGTTCAGTTTCAATTAAAAGTCATAATTTTTTATTCTGAGTCAATAACTTGGATTATCAGGATTATGTATTTGTTCAGTTTCAATTAAATGTCATAATTTTTTTGTTATGAGTTAATAAGCTGGATTATCAGGATTATTTATTTGTTCAGTTTCAATTAAAAGTCATAATTTTTTATTCTGAGTTAATAAGCTGGATTATCAGGATTATTTAATTGTTCAGTTTCAATTAAATGTCATAATTTTTTATTATGAGTTAATAAGCTGGATTATCAGGATTATTTAATTGTTCAGTTTCATTTAAATGCCATAATTTTTTATTATGAGTTAATAAGCTAGATTATCAGGATTATGTATTTGCTCAGTTTCAATTAAATGCCATAATTTTTTATTATGAGTTAATAAGCTAGATTATCAGGATTATGTATTTGTTCAGTTTCAATTAAATGTCATAATTTTTTATTATGAGTTAATAAGCTGGATTATCAGGATTATTTATTTGTTCAGTTTCAGTTAAATGTCATAATTATTATTATGGTCATCTCAACTATCTATAGTATATATATTTAAGGTTCAAATAGATAATCATAACTTAAATCGATGTAGTTTTAGTAGCTTTCCCAAGCAGCAAAAGATCGTTGGCCAACCATTGGCCAAGCATCGCCCCACGGAACGAGCGAGATTGGGGCGAGATCGGAGGCGATCTCGCCCCGACATTGGTCATGTCCCCCGGCGGTTCGCAGCGCGATGGCCGCCCCGACTTGTTTTCGACGAATTTGCCGATCCTTTGGCGACTTGTTATTATCACGGGCGACGTTATACCAAGCATTTCGCGACCTGTTTTATCAATGGGCGACCCAATACCAATCATTTCCCCTTGTGTTTTAGCAATGGGCGACCCAATACCAATCATTTCGCGACCTGTTTTATCAATGGGCGACCCAATACCAATCATTTCGCGACCTGTTTTATCAATGGGCGACCCAATACCAATCATTTCCCGATGTGTTTTAACAATCTGCGACCCAATACCAATCATTTCCCCATGTGTTTTAACAATCGGCGACCCAATACCAATCATTTCCCCATGTGTTTTAGCAATCGGCGACCCAATACCAATCATTTCCCCATGTATTTTAGCAATGGGCAACCAAATGCCAATCAATAGGCAATTTATTTCTGAACACTTGCTGGTGTCAAATTCAAATATTAGTTTAATGGTTATTCAATTTTCTCAAACTCTAGAAACTAGTGTCATAATATTTAAAACTATCATACTTTCAAAATTTTGTCAAAAGCCTGAAAATACGAGATATTTTGAATAGTTTACTTTTCTTTTTTACCTATTAATAATAGTCTTTGTTATTTATTTTGATAAATTTAAAATTCCATAAAATACTTGTTTTCGATAAAAATTCATGGAAAATGTCATTCTAACAATTCTTCCAACTTTTTTTTAACTATTATTATAGCATAGATTTTACCACAATTTTACCCTATAAAATGTTTAAATGACATTTTTTTACTGTTCTTTAAAAAAAATTAACAAATGTTAAAATTATCTGAAATAATTTTAAATTTGATCCCCTGAACATCTATCTACATATAAGATTTATTTCCTTCATTGATATTTCCTATTTATTTTCATTGTTTAATGCATGGGAAGAAATGTTAACATAATCATAGTTTCAATTATATAATTAATCAGTATGATTTTAACTGATATTAGAAATTTAAAAGTAGATGTATTATATATATTGCCTATATCATTTGTTTTTAAAAGCTATTTTATAAAAATTCGAAACAGAAAAATATATAATTCCTATTAAAATATATATATATATATATATATATATATATATATATATATATATATATATATATATATATATATATATATATATATATATATATATATATTTACTATACACACTTTTATATTGCTTAATGTGAGCAATAAACAAATAATTCCTAAAGAATAATGAATAAAACACAAATTCCTATTTTAACACCCTAAAATTTAATGCATTGGTTAAAAATAGTTTCAAACACTAAGTTATATAATTCCTATTATATGTTTCTTCAATAGAAAATATTTTACAAGCACAAATTAATAAGTTACTTCAAATTTCTAATATTTTCATAATTTATGTTTAGTGAGGTTTAGATTCGTAGCAAAATAACAAAATTTGATCAATGTTAAACCCCGAATATTTCACAAATATGTTTCATAAAAATTCCATATACAAAAATGTAACGCTTCTTTCAATTTTACTGATTCTATTTACTATTGATTTTACAAAATTACTTCATGAAGAAATTTTATACCTCATTATAAATTTTAGTGTTAGCTAATGTCCAATAGATAACATTTTACAAGCACAAAATAATAATTTACTTCAAATTTCTAATATTTTTTTTTATTATCTATGATTAGTTTGGTTTTATGGCACAAGAATTAAATTTGATCTTTGATTAACACTGAATATTTCTCAAAAATTCCATACACAAAAATGCAGCACTTCTTTCAATTCTACAAAATTCCTTATATTTACTATTAACATGTAAAGTTTCTTCAAGTTGTAGAAATTTTACACATTATAAATGTTAGTGTCGGTTGATGTCCAACATACAACATTTTACAAGCAGAAATTAATAATTTACTTCAAATTTATAATATTTTCTTGATCTATATTTAGTTGTTTGGTTTTGTAGCACAAGAACCAAATTTAATTAATGATTAACACTGAATATTTCACAAAAATTCCATACCCAAACATGGAACACTTCTTCCCATTATAGGAAATTTTATTTACTATTAATTTACAGAGTTACTTCATATTGCATTAATTTTAAACCTCATTATAAATGTTAGTGTTAGCTAATATTCAATAAACAACAATTTACAAGCACAAACTTACTTCTTATTTAATAACTTACTTCAAATTTCTAATATTTTCATAATTTATGTTTAGTGAGGTTTAGATTTGTGGCAAAATAACCAAATTTGATCTATGATTAACTCTGAATATTTGAAAAATATGTTTCACAAAAATTCCATGCACAAAAATACAACACTTCTTTTACTTATACGAAATCTTATTATTAACTTACAAAGTTACTTTATTATTATTAACTTACAAAGTTACTTTATGGTGTAGAAATTTTATACCTTATTACAAATGTTAGTGTTAGCTAATGTCCAATTGATAACATTTTACAAGCACAAATTAACAATTTACTTCAAATTTCTAATTTTTTTTTTAAATCTATGATTAGTTTGGTTTTGTTTCATGGCACAAGAACCAAATTTGATCTATGATTAACTCTGAATATTTTACAAAAACTCCATACCTAAAAATGTAAACACTACTTTCAATTATACAAAATTTCTTTAGACAAATATTTTTTTAATTATTATTTTCCCCTCTTTATTTTTAGGAGAAAAGAAAAACAACTATGCAAAACAATTTATTTACAAAGACCTTCATTAAATAATATTTTAGAAATACAAAGTAAAATAATAATTTACTTGAAATTTTTTACTGAATTTTCTGTAATGACTTATACACCCAAGCAAAATCCTGAAACTATGACTTATAATTTAGAAGAGTAAATAATATTGACACAAAGTAATTTATAAAAAATTTATTTAAACTTTATTTATTATGTAATACTTGAAGAGTTTGAAATTTCTAAAAATCCACACACATTTATATAAATATTCTATATATGTATAACTGAATCTTCAGCTACATATAAAAAATTATACATTTATTTATACATTTCATTTTTCCTTTTTGCTGAACCTAGAAAACAATTATAATAGTAATTGAGATTTCGCTTCATTTAAAAGTACAAATAAAACATTTGTTGACCAGTGGACATGAGTAATTAACAAGCAAAAGTCTTATAGAACTTCATAAGCATAATATTTTTGTTTTGATACTGGACTGTGTAAGCAAACTTTATAATAATGTTTAGGATAATAAAGAAAAAAAAAACTCAAACTAATGGGAGTAAAATTTATGTTACTGTTATATGAAATGCGAAATACTTTGAAACTATTCATATAAGAGAACTCAAAAGTGCCTGCATAATCTCAAGTTTTAAAGTTTTTTTTTTTTAAGTTTAAAATAAATACATTCTGCTAAACTTTTTTTTAGCCTCATGTCAAAATAAAAATAATTACACAAATGTTATTTCAATACCAAAATATAAAAATGTTATTTAATACTTTATTAAACTTCTTTCATAGAAAAATTGTAAATGAAAAGGAAAATTAACTAAGCTAAATAGAATTAAAATCACTTGAATTGTCAGTCTGAAAAAATAATGAGGTTGCCATTAAAAAAATTTATTCAAATTATATAGAGAAATAAAATTTGTACAAAACAAAATTTATGCCTTTCTAATTAAGGCAAATAAGTTTTCAGATAAAAAAATCAGAAATTAAAATTTACCTACTTGTCATTCAAGCCTATCAAATTGCAACATTTTGAAGTTTTACTACATTTTTCACGAAAAGACATTACATATTTTGGCACTTAAACACATACATCTGATAAATCCTTGATTGCTTCCATTGCTCTGAGTAATTGCAACTGACCAGAGAGAAATTTTCTGATTTGGAATATCTTCAATTCTAAACAAGTTCTTAGGATATAAAGTGAATTGGGACATATAATTGTTTTAAATTTCCTTCTGATGTTCCAAGTAGGTAGAAACCATACTCCGTCACATTAATTATAACTTCCAATATTTTACTCTTTCTTGAAGTCAGGAATAGAAACTTGCACAGTAGTTTCCAAAAAAATATTGAGAATTTTTTTTTGTTTATATTTATAGATCAATTTTAAAATTTATTTTATCTTTAATTGCATTTTCAGTTTTGAAACAAAGGTTGCACAAAATTTTTATTTCATTGAATGAGAGATGTATTTCATACTTTGCCAGGTTGTCATTTGGCATTCTATAGAATGCTTAGAAAATGTATGAAATACAAATTGTTTCATACATTACTGGCTTGTTTTAGGCATTATATACAATGCTTGGGCATTCTATAGAATACTGGATTTCATATTTTGCTGGTAATACATATAAAGAATTATACATATACTTTTCTTCAAGTTCACTCTTCTTTTTGCAGATTTGATGAACCTAAAAAACATATTCCTTAATTAGAATAATGATTGAGCTTTCACTTCTTTTAAAAGTACAAATAAAATATTTGTTGACAATTGGAGATATGTAATTAAGGAGTAAAATAGATATATAGAACTTCATAAGCTTGATAATGTTTTCAATCTGATAAAACTATATAGGCAAATATTATAATAATGTTTAGGACAATAGAGAAAAATAATATAAACTAATGGGTGTAAAATTTATGTTACTATTTTATGAAAGGTGAAATAATTATAAACTATTCACATAAGAGTATTCAAATATAACTACATAATTGCAAGTTTTAAAGATTTTTTTTTTTGAAATTTACAATAAATATATTCTGCTAATCTATTTTTTTAGCTTTATGTCGAAATAAAAATAATAACACAAATGTTATTGCAAAACCAAAACATAAGAACGTAATTTAATATTTTTTTTTAAACTTTTTTCATTAGAAATTGTTGTTAACAAAAGGAAAGGCATTGTAAATGAAATGGAAAAATATCTGCAATAATTTAAGAACAGACACACACACACACACAAAAAAAAAAGATAGGAAATAAAATCACTTGAAAAGAATACAAACAAGAAAAGAAATGATAATCGTAGCTTACGCCTAACGCTAATAATATCACGTGCAACTCCATGTTAAGCAACGAGTTCGAACGGCTTCAACAAAAATAATCTTTTTTATTCACTATTTAGAATAAATAATATATTATTTACAAATATATAATAATAAAAACTTTACACTTACCAAGTTTCTTGAAATGACAGTATGCGTTGCTGGTTGAATTTCAAAATCCAATACACGCCAGGTGATTCATGGGAAATTTCTAAAATATGTTCGCATAGCGCCACCTAGGAAAAGCAACTTTCCCGACATCGAGGCGACTATGGGCCGATTGCTTTGAGCCGGTCTTTTTCAATAAGTCGCCGTAGGAGTTCGCCCCGATGAAAAAGCGATCTTCAGAGGCGACAGAAAAAAATATGGTCAAAATCCGATGTCGCGCCAATGCAAAGGTGACATTGGCAAAATACGGGCGGCGTATATCAGATGGCTGCGATGCTTGGCCAATCGTTAAGCGACTTCTCTTGCTGCTTGGGTTACACCTATTTTGTCAATAGTGCACATGAAATTTTCAAATGGAATCCTGTCCCATGATATCAAAGTATCATTTAATACAAAAAACCTTGCAGGTAATTTATTTTCTAATTACAGATTACCTTTTGCAGTAATATAGCTTTTTCCGTCCTAGTCCAAAACGCACAGACAATAAGAAGTCTGGTATTTAAGTCAATAATAAGTCTGTAATCGGAACTTGAATTCTAACATTTTAAGAAAATCCTTTGAGAAAATGAAATAATGGTTGATGAAAAAAATTTCCAGTAATAAAAACTGTTGTTGGAAATTTTATATCAAAAAAAATTTTTTAAAAAGAGTAGTGCCATTTTTTAAAGACTTTTTATGTAAATAAATGCATTTTTTTTATAAATATGATAGACATAAACATGGACGTGATATCAGAAATTTTTTTCCGAGATTCAGAAAAATCTAAAAAGGAAAGATTTGTAAAAATAAATCTTCTGATTTTTTTTAAGATAACAATACCATCTCTTTGTTTATTTCGCATTAAAAAAAAAAGAAAAGACAGGTAATATCCTGTATTCAGTATCATTACACATGTAGTAAACACCAGCTTCTAATATCGCATCTCCAAATCAACATCTCGCAAACAAAGAAACGAGACGAAAAAGTAAGAAATAACCAAAAATCAGGAAAGAATTACCTCTCCAGAAATCCAATCTCTGCCTTCCTTCGCCAATCCCAGTTAATCTCGGAAACCAATCTACAGCAAATGCCAAAACATCCCGGATATTTTTCCCGTCCAAATTTAGCAAAGACGCTGCAGGTTACGAAGTAGCAACTACGGAAGAAGAGGGGGAAAAAATAAATAATAATAAGCACAAAATCCCTTAAATCTTCTTATACCCAAACTGATTGGGAGACTCACTTCAAAATATCTTCATCCCGGCGCAGTTCCCTTAATAAGTTCGCTCGTGTCAGGGTCTTATCTTTCACAATTAGTTTTCTTTCTCCTTTTTATATGCAAAACAGAAGATTAGTCGGAAAATGGGAAATTTCCCTCGGCTATTGACAGACAGGTTTCTGACGTTAGGGACTACAAAAGTGATGTCGAAAATTGGTTTTAGAGGGAAAGTGGCTTAGTCTCAGAATTTTGAGGAAAATCGGTGTTTTAGAGGGTTATTGAAAATTATTTTTACATTTTTTTTTCAGGTTTCCTCTAATATAGAGTTTATCAGTTTTGTGCACGCATTTAGAATTGAAATGAAATGTTTAGAAAATAATACCAGACAATTTAATTGAATTTTCTGATAAAAAGAAATATTTTTCGTTATATAATAATTTAATCAAATCTTGGGGTATCTCGGAAGTGGAGACGATAAGTTTACAATATTGTGGAGGTTCTCACTTCTCTTGTTGGGTACATTAAAGTTAATGTACTCACATTGGTTTTTTGTGAACCTTTGGAAAGTGGAGGTGCCGACTCTTGTCTTGTCCTCGTTTTCTGATCGGAGTTCACATTTACGGTGTCAATCGTAATCTAGTCATTTTATTTCTTTCAAATAGGATTGTGATAAAGCTAAGCTAAACCAACCAAATAGTGATAAGAATTTAGTATGCATTTTGTACCTCTTTAATTTGATAGAATAATTTTATGCAGATTTAAATATTACGTAAAAAGGATATTCCAAATATATATTAACTGGCTTGCTGCATAATCAGGCAAATTAATAGAAAGAAAAAAATAATAATTTGAAATTTTATACAGGTATATGATTTTTCGTCTATTTTGCTCTTTGCATTTTCAAGTCATCGTATTCACATAAGCAAAGATGATCAAATAAATAAACTCCCGTTGAGGATTTTTTTCAAAAAATTTGATTAAAATTTACATTTTGATTGAAAAAAATATAATTAATTTTAGAATATTTTTATATTAAATTGAATTAATTTGCATTTTAATTGAAAGAATGGTTAATGCACGTTTTTATGACGAAGTGCCATATAATCAAAAAAGAATTTCGAAGACAAAATTCGTTGCAATTTAATTTGAACGATCGTCAACCTTGAAATATTAGCGTAAAATATAAATATGTATACATATACAGTCTAAGAATAATACTCCTAAGGAATATTAATACCATTCCCAGTGCAATTAGTCCTATGAAAAGAAAAATGTTATTTTGTGCTAAACCTAGCCTTTCAACCTTAGCCACTAAAAAAAGACAGCAGGTTCTCGAAAGTGAAAGAATTATGGCTCTATCTCTTAAGAATCGGATCTAGAGAGCTCCATGCGACGCCATACCCTGTCAGAAAAGTATATAAACCTAGCTACTCTTTTTCTCTACAATTACATTCACAAAGCGAGTAGATAAGTCAACGACTTATCTGATAAGTCTATTACTACTATTTAACCCTTTAAAGGGCCATTTTTTTCTAGTCATATTATGTTAAAATATTTTTAGGCTTAAAATTAGAATAAGAAAAGAGATTCATTTAGCTTATTAGATAAATTTAACTTGATTAATTAGTTAAACTGGTAAATGAATAATTAAGTAACAAATCAAGACACATCTGGTTAATTAATAATTAAGTAACAAATCAAGACACATCTGGTTAATTAATAATTAAGTAACAAATCAAGACACATCTGGTTAATTAATAATTAAGTAACAAATCAAGACACATCATTTTGTCTGAGATAAAGAACTGAAGCATCTAAGTTTCTGACTTATGCCAACCTACATAATTCCATACAAAGATTGATAAATTTGGTGGGAAGCATACTTCCCACGATCCTAGAAAGGGTTAATCAGCTATTTATCGCACGCTTGTGTTACGAGCTCCTACGAGAGCTGTTCTTTGTATACATCATGGATATGTTTTCATTTATTGTGTTTTGTATTTTCTGGAACATTCTTGGAATAATCCAACTTCTTGGATAACACATTATTCGATTTCTTTAACTATATATTAAGCAACATACTATTAAAGCCAAAATATATCCTACGGATCTTTTAACCTGTTAACTGGTTTTGACGAGTTGGAAAAGGTACAACATTTTATGTAATGACGAGTTTAATCTTCATGAGTAATAAGTAGTAAATATAGCTAAATTTTTGGGACACAATTTAGATACGCATTTTCCGAATTGTCAAAACAGTCAAATGGTTAATATTTAAAAGTATTTAAATTTAAGTTTGATAAAACATAATTTTTCGTGGTGTATCGCCAAACATTTGAAATGATTTATATTCAATGCGTTCAATACGAGATTCAGAATTACTAGTAAAAAAACGCTTAAAGCTAACGATATTATTATATGAAAGCAAAGTTTTTCACTCATTTTTGCTGGAATAAAAGATTCCAAACTTGGGAAACTTTGCATTTCTTAGTAGACTTTCATTTCTTGCAAACAAGTCCTCAAACTTGATGTTTACCAAACAAACCCCTAAAGTAAGAAAATCGGCGTCTAGTATCCTTGTATTTTATAACTCTATATCTTCGAAAATGGTTCATTAATATTCAGAAGAAGTAGGTGAAATGAAAACTTTTCTCTGTTTGGAAATCATTCGTAACTATTCACTTTTCTTCCGACAGTGGAATTAACGGTGGATTTTTGAGTGTTGAGTTAACTTAAAATTCAAGGAATTTCACCATAAAGATTGAACAAATCTTTGTAGAAGCACGAAGTTAGTGATGAGGAACAGTTTTGAAATTTCTGGATGAAAGTGTACTTCCAAAACAAGTTGGAAATATGAGACTTAATTTTCATTTTGGTAAATATTCAGTTCAGTTTCTATTCTAAGCAGTGTTAAAAATTAGGATCATTCAAAATCTATTTATTCAACTTGAATATAGCAAAACTCTTCATTTAGTTCCATAAAATTTTCTATTAGAATTTATCTTTATTTAATCTGTAGCGATTTGGTTATAGCAAGGACCGAACTCGCAATGTTTGGATTCGTAGCCGAGTAACATGACCACAAGAGAAAAGTAATTACTCATGTCTCGTCTCCCCCTCCAGTCAGTCGGAAGTGAGACGAACGATATTTTGTCCTGTTTTTTGCTGTTATTAGTGGTGATATTGGCTGTTGCGCCTTACTTATTTTTATTGTCTGAATATTTATCAGCTTTATTTATTGGTTGATTATTTATCAGCTTGATTTTTTTATTGGCTGATTTTTTTATCAGATTGATTTCTTAATTTTTTTTGGCTGATTATTTAGCAGCTTCATTTTTTATTTATTGACTGATTTTTTATCAGATTTATTTTATTTTATTTATTTCTGGTAAAGGGTGCCACAACAGTTGTATGAAGGTTGCGTATTTTTCGTTATTGGGTCACCAATGCTGCTATTGGCGATAGGCATGGACCGAACTCACAACCTTTGAGTTCGTAGCCGAATAACATGACAACAAGACAAAAGTAATTACTCATGTCACGTAGCTGTTATTTGCCTTATGAAGCGTCACCACAAATCCATATTCAACTTCAAATGTGATATTCCTCTTTTACTTTCTTTTATACGAATTATACAGAGAAAATATTGTAATGATCAAAAATTTTGATGAAACTCCACGTTTCAGACCTTCATGAGTCCAAAAAAACGTATTTTTGCGGTTATGTCTGTTGTAATGTCCTGATCTAGACTGATCAAATAACGAAGCAGAATTTCCAGACAATTCTTTATTTTACACTTCTATACATACAGAGAACAACTTTTTAAAATCTTGGTTAAATAACTAGTTATTTACACATGTAGTAGGAGATGCAACAGTCAAAGTCGAAGGTTTTTCTTCAAACTCAGTTCTCCATCACGTCAACATGACCACTCCAGGGGTAGTTTCTCAGACTCCGAACTCGTGGGCGTAGTCCAACCGTCCACTGCAATACGTTTCTTCTCTCCCCTAAAAAAATCTCCACACTTTATTTCGTAGACGATCTCCGCCTCTTAATTTACATTGGTCATTTGAGCTCTCTTTCGGCCAATCGGGGTTCAGCAATATGCTCTCTCAGCGGCGCCATGGGTCGTGGGAAAGAGAAACATCTAGCATCCAGATGTTTGGACACCCCTTTCTCTTTGAAAGTACTATCAATACCTCTTGGACGAGAAATTCCACATGTGGTCTTTCATTGTAGTCGCTAATGAACTGATGCGAGACCATCCAGGTGAAAAGATCCACCACCTGGCTATCTCTAGTTTAGTAAGTAACAGCAACGACACAGCTGGCTGTAAATGTCTTATCAGTATTGGGAAACGGGGAATGTTACACTGTCTACTTTTGAACACCATAACTCAAAAACGCTTTCAACAACATGGCCATTTGATGATCAGGGTGTTCAGGGGGTATCTTAGTCGGAGTCAGGGTGATTTTGCTTAAAGACCAACCGCCCGATATTGTATGATTTTTTGTTTGTTTGTGTGTGTGCACGTGTTATGCATTGATGGTGGTCGATATTTTTTCATTCTACGTTCGTTTACTTCATAAAGTAAAAACACACCATCTTGAGTGGTGGCCCAAAAACTTTCTGGTATATCTATACTTATAATAAAGCTCAATGTGTGTGTGTGTGTTGGCGCTCTACAGGTCAGGTCATTTGACATACAGCTATCAAATTTGGTACATGTATACCTTAGAGGTCGGGAATGTGCACCTGGGGTCCCTTTTTTTAAAATTTTAATTAGAATTTTAATTATTAGTTAAAAACTAACTTTCCCGCCAAAAAAATCTTCCATTTTCCCCACCGCCAACTTTTCCGCCAAAAAAATCTTTCATTTTCCCCACCGCCGACTTTCAGTTATTTTTTTCTCCCAACAGAATTGAGGCTAGGGTTAACATTTTTCGGCGGATTATTTCAAACGATTCTGTTTATTTTCTTAATGTTTTATGCATTTAAAATTAAACATTGTTAATTAATCCATGTTTCACATTCATTCTGAAGTACTTTTGAATTAAAATAACACAGAATAAAGGAAATTAAAAATGTATAATCTGCATAGCGTTACCCCAACTGGCGTAGAAAAATTCACGCACTTGCGTTAACGTAACTGGCGAAGAAAATTCACGCATGCGCATTGTTTTCTGACTGTTGACATGGCAACCAACGGATGATTTAAATTATTTTTAGGTTAGTTGCATATTTTTTTAAGTAAATTGTATTTATGTTAGTTATATATTTTTTGTATATGCTTATAGTTTTAAGTACATCGTTTTTTAAGTAGTTTTTTTTAACCTATTTTCAATGATTTAAATTATTTTTAGGTTAATTGGATGCTTTTGTAATTAAATTGTATTTATGTTAGTTATATACTTTTTTGTATATTCTTATAGTTTTAAGTACATTGTTTTTTAAGTAGTTTTTTAAACCTGTTTTCGACCGATTATTTTAAACGATTCATTTTATTTTTTTTAGTGTTTGATGCATTTAAAATGAAACATTGTTAATGAATCGATCTGTTCATGATGAATATGAGAAATTTTTGTTGACAAATTCTTGAGATATGACATAAATTAAGAAAGATATTCTTTAGTGCCCATAAAGTGTAAACGCTCAGTGACTCTGTTATCAGTAATCATAGTGTTAAAAAAATGCTTTGTTTCAGTAAAAGATATTATTATATTAATTGCAGATTAATCATTTACACTTTAATTTAAAGCATAATTTCTACGAGGGGTAACAGAAAATTAGAGAGATACATATCAGGCTATGACTGAAGGCCCTTATAATATTATGAGTGAATTATATGACTATCAAAATGTGAAGTTTTAAAATATTTTGCTGAAGAATCTATTAAAGTTGGAATTGCGTAAAATATTTAATGGTACGACCGGAGTTTAACCTCCTGCTTGGAGCAATTTTTAAAAATCGCCAACAACGACCTTGCGAAATGTTCAAAAGCAAAGGAGCAGATGTTCAATTATAGTGCATAATAAAGATTGCCAGCTTTGGAGCGTTATCGCAACTTGGCGAAGAAGGGGGTTAAACTCCGGTTCAACCTATTTAATTATTAAAATTTAAACGAACATTAAGATTGGCGAACCGGCTGGTCGCCAAAGGCGGCTAGTTCCTTAATAAAAGTGGGTTTAGCGTTTAGACGTGTTTTTCTCCAACCGATTTGAACACTACAATTGCAATCACATACCAAATTCGATATTGTAGTGAAAGCTTATAAGCCAGTTAACAGCTACGCTACCCGAGCAATTGCTTTTGTATTGTGGTCATGTTACTGGACTGCGAACCACAAGGTCCCAGGTTCTATCCTCGCTCATCGCCAATCCATCACAATATATTTAAGTTATTGCGTCTTTGAATCATCATGTTTACATTTTTCTGATAGTACAGACCGACAGACGTCCAACGTTGTTTTGTATTTGGCACAACATTTGATAGTGTCAACAATCTAGATGTTGTATGTCAATCTGTGCATCGAATTTTATTCATCCAGTTCTTTTCGCCTTCTGTTTATCGTGTTAACTTATATTCGAGTGACCAAATAGACAGATTGTCTCTGAATATTTCAAAGATATTTGCAAATTTTGTGCAAAAATCAAGCATGAAATTTCATCCGTCTAATTCAAAGCGTTTTTCAGTCATCTTTGTTTTACCGACAGATAGATGTGTGGTGAAAGCTTAAAAGCCACATAACAGCTACGAAACACGAGCAATTGCTTTTGTATCGTGGTTATGTTACTGGACTGCGAACCACAAGGTCCCAGGTTCTATCCTCGCGCATCTCAATCTTCGGGCGTTGAACCTTCAACCTTCTTACAGCTGTTGTGGCGCCATCTACCCACAACCAAAGTCGCCAGACTCACTTGAAGCAACCACTCACCCACACACGCTCACCATAACGCTTGCCGCTACATTGGTGACCTCGGACGATGAACCTTCAACCTTCGTACAGCTGTTGTATCGCCATGTACCCACAGCATCCCAAAGTCGTCAAACTCACTTGGCGCAACAGTATCAGCAATCACTCACCCACACACGCTCGCCATAACGCTTGGCGCTACTCAAATGGGTACAGGCACATTAGACTCAACAGCTAATACATCACCACTCAACAGCCATATCGTTCGTCTCACCTCCGACTCACTGGAGGGAGAGTACTGTGGTGAAAAGTTATAAGCAACATAACAGCTACGAAACAAGGGCAATTGTTTTTGTATTGTGGTCTTGTTACTCGGCTACGAACCACAAGGTCCCAGGTTCTATCCTCGCTCATAACAAACAGCTACAGATGGACATTCTCCAAAAATATTTTTTCCGAATTCATGGAGTTCTAAAGCAGGGAGAATCGTCAAAATCTTGAGTTTGAATTTCTTGACTTTTGCAATACTTTCTCTATACTGTGTATACCAGTAATTAACAAAGGTTTGTTTAATTCTTCGTTCGTTTTCAACACTTTCGAACTGGGAACACTTCAATCTATTAGAAAAGAATGGCTGTGTAACAGTGTGCTCAACTATGAGATCGGCATAAAATTTTCAGTGACGAAAATTTAATCTGTGTGAAATATGCATGCATTTCAGTGAGTGCCACGTTTAGTCGCATTAATCCAGTGGTTTTATTCGGATTACCGTAACGAAAGGGTTAACTAACTGATTACAAACATTACGTTAATTGAAACCCAAAGTGCAAGTACAATTTTGAAAGGATTCGATTTATAAATGGATGTTATTTCAGCACAAATGCCAGGAACCAACAGAACCAATCACTATATTGTCAACAAATATTAGATCTTTTGTTGCTTTCAAAATTCTTTTGTTCTTTTGAGCATTCAATACAAGATGTATCGCTCCATAACTTATAGATTAAATAAGGTATTCATTTTTAGATGCGAAAGGTTTCCTCTCAGTTTTCTGGAACAAAGAAATGCAAACATGGTAATCTTTGTGGAACCTGGTAGAGCGTTACTTTCTTATTTACAAGTTCGCAAGCTGAATATTTAAAGGCAAACCAGAGAAGGGAAGAAAGAAAGGCACTCCGTATAACGTCTGCGTCATGCCTTTTTCTGTGTCCACATCCTTTGTCTCTTAGGAATAGAGTCATTCATATTCTGAGACAGAACTGAGTGAAAATCTTTCTTGACTTAGAAATGATTCCAAACAACAAATCTTCCACCCTACATCGCAATCCACAGGTGGTCTCTCGCATAAGATATAAAATCTAAGTATTACTTTCGTACATTAGCAACACGCACTCTTGAAGGTTGTTTTAATTGCATGGACTTGCTTTGGAATTTTCGATTGAAAGTATTTTTAAGAATCAGAAAACTACGAATTTGGATTTCAGGTGAGACTTCGATTAAGATTTACATTCATGAAGAGTATACAGCATTTTAAGGTACAATTTTAAAAAATGTTAACCCTTAACTGGGGACGTGCGGTCTGTGTGACCGCTAGCGATGAATTTTCTGTCACCCCTATTCTATTTTTAGCTCTATTGAATGGATTGACCCTGTAGCTTCCTGTTTTGTGACCTTCAATACACGTGCACTTTTTCAACCGATTTCAGCAGATGCTTTTTAAAATAATTCAGTTATTTCTTCGAGCGCGGTCTCCAAGACCGCATCTCCCTGTAAGTGTCCCAGTCATAAACAAGGCTTAGCAGATAGCGCTAAAACTTGGGGCCCGAAATATCATCCAGTTTACTGATCCTATTATGAAACAGTGCTTAAGACACTTTTAAATGAAGAATAAAGTGGTTTTAGTGATAAGAATAATTGTACAGAAGAGTTTTTCGATGAAAGATCGCATTCACCTGATTTTGATATGTATGCTCAAACATAATTAAGTTTTCTAGTGATAATGTATTTTGAAAAATTTATAAAATATATTAATATACCATGATATATATATATATATACATAATTTATAGGTTGATTTTTATACTAGTTCTTAACCTGTATGTTTAAAATGTCCTAGAAAACCGTGCTATGAAAGTCACACAAGCCGTTAAAAAAAGGACTAATTTTACTCACTGTCATTTTTTTTTATTTTTCATATAATTGTTGAATTTTACATTATATTGTCTTCTCTATACCTTCATATACTGTAAAAATAAGTATGATTTAAAAAGTAAAAAGTAATATGCTTTTTCAAGAATATTATTTATTGTAACATGTCATTTGAGACGGAAAATGTTTGTTCCAACGCATTTACTTTTTTCAATGACATTTTGAAAAATTTCTAAAACATATCTATATATCAAGAAAAATATCTGCAAAATATATTGGCAGTTTTTCATACTAATACATTCATTAGAAAATTTAATTTGAGTCTAAATGAAATGCGGTCTCGTAGACCACACCTCCCCAGTTAAGGGTTAAGAATAGCTTTCCTCTGAGTTATATTTTGAGCGTTAAATATTGTAAAATATCTATTGTGGCTGAATGGACTGTGATGCATAACATTCATTCTTCTAAAGTTTGCCGAGAAATTATCAATTATCATTCACAAAAATATTTTGAAAAAAAAAAATACATAAATGTTTGAATTATAATAATAAAGAATTTTTATATATCCGTAAAATTTTACTTTAAGTTTCTCCATAAAAATATTAACAACGGAGATCTTCCCAAACTTTTCTCATTTGTTTAGATCCATAAAATTTGCTGTTAGATTTCCCTTACTTTCAAAAGGCATCAATTTAAAATTTTTCAGAAATTGTAATTATTTAATTCTATTTATTTGAATTTAAAAAAGTAAATTTAAAGGTAGAAACGATATTTGTGTATTATGTTTTCTGTCCCGTTACGATTAATGTATTCTATAACGCCACTTTCTCTTTTGTAATCGGCATGGATATTCATTATTATTTGTTCATGCATGGACATTCATTATTATTTGTTCATGCATGGATATTAATTATTATTTGTTCATGCATGGATATTCATTATTATTTGTTCATGCATGGACATTCATTATTATTTGTTCATGCATGGATATTCATTATTATTTGTTCATGCATGGACATTCATTATTATTTGTTCATGCATGGATATTCATTATTATTTGTTCATGCATGGATATTAATTATTATTTGTTCATGCATGGACATTCATTATTATTTGTTCATGCATGGATATTCATTATTATTTGTTCATGCATGGATATTCATTATTATTTGTTCATGCATGGACATTCATTATTATTTGTTCATGCATGGATATTCATAATTATTTGTTCATGCATGGATATTAATTATTATTTGTTCATGCATGGATATTCATTATTATTTGTTCATGCATGGACATTCATTATTATTTGTTCATGCATGGATATTCATAATTATTTGTTCCAACGAAACTAACAAATAGTAACGTGCCTTTATCCCAGCAAAATATATTCGTTTTTTAATTATTAATTCTACTTTAATTATTAGAGATGCGATTTAGTTAAATTGTTATAAAAATTCGTGTAACCTACTTAGAAACGTATAATTGAAATAAAATGGGACGTATTCAATCAATTATCAATTATATGTCCCAGCAGAATTAACAAATCGTAAAGAAACCATGGTTCATGAAGATTTTTTTTTCTTTTTTATTATTAATTCTAATTTAATTATTAGCTATGCGCTTTAGATAAGCTCCGGACAACAATTCTTGTGACCATTTTATCGACATATAGTTGAAATAAAATCGAACGCACATAATCAAATATTAATTATTTGTACCAACAGAATTAGTAAATAGTAACGGGCCCTTTGTCCACTGCAGATTTAAAAATGAAACATTTACCCTTTTTTTCATTATTAATTCTAATTTAATTATTAGCGATGCGATTTAGTTAAGATCTGTGCAAAAATTCTAGAGGCAAAATATTTTGGCGGCAAGCAGTTGAAATTAAAGGGAACGTATATAATCAAGCATTACTTATTTGCCCCAGCTGAATTAGGAAATGGTAATGGGCCCTTTATTCCAAAAGAATTAATATCTCAGTTTTTTATTATTTATTCTAGTTTAATTATTAGATGTGCAAATTCAGCTAAGTTCTGTACAAATTCTTGAAATCTTTTTAGCGACATGTAGTTAAAATAAAATGGAACGCGCATAATCAAGTATTAATTATTTGTCCCAGCAGAATTAGCAAATAGTAACGGGCCTTTTGCCCCAAAAGAATTAGAAATATTTTTTTTCCTTTTTTGTATTAATTCTAATTTAATTATTAGTAATGCGATTTAGTTAAGTTCCGCAAAAAAATTCTTGTAAACTTTTTAGCGATATTTGAAGTAAAATGAAAAGTATATCATTAAGTATTAATTATTTGTTCCAGCAGAATTAACAAATAGTAACAGACCCTTTGTCGATCCAAAATTTAAAAAAAAAACTCTCCCTTTTTCATTATTAATTCAAATTTAATTATTACCGATGGGATTTAACTGGGTTCTGTACGAAGAATCTTGTAACTTTTTTCGCAACATATTTTAATTAAAATAAAATAATCATGTGAAATATTAACTGTTAGCCTCTGTTTCATTGGGGTTGAATTTTATCGACACTGTTTACATCAGAAAAAATTTGCTTTCCTTAAATCTAATAATTTTGTAAAATAAATTCAAAAACAAAATATAATTTTTTTTAAAAAAATCAAAAAACATTTAATTTATAAAGCCGTTTCAGGAACTATTAGTGAAATTAAAATATTTAAATGGAGATAATTTTATTTAATCATTTTCACTTACAATTGTTTAAGAATATGAAAGAAACCCAAGAAAAGGTTTTCAAAACCGAAACGGAATTCATTCTTTTCACAACATAGAATTTAAAAAAATCTCCAAGATGAAATCGACATTCTTGAAATATAATTTTGCTAATACTTATTTATGAGGCGATTTTAATATTTCCTTGTCTGCATTCCAAAGACCAATGGATTAGTAAGAAAAAAATTTCAACTGTCACTATATTCTATTCAAATAAAGATTTCATCTATGTCCAAGAAATCCATGTAAAGATCACGCATTGCTCTTCAAAAAACACAAAACCAACACATACTCTCTAATGAATTCAAAAGTTTTCTTCTTAACATTGGCTAACAAAAGAATGCAAGTGTCAGAATTTTTGCGCGACGTCGCTTTCTTTTTTAATATTCTCCTCAGATATTGATTATTTCATCTATCTCAAATAAATCCATGTAAAGATCACACATTGCTCTTCAAAAAACTCAAAACCAACAGATACTCTCTTATGAATTCAAAAGTTTTCTTTTTAACATTGGCTAACAAAAGAATGCAAGTGTCAGAATTTTTGCGCGACGTCGCTTTCTTTTTTAATATTCTCCTCAGATATTGATTATTTCATTTATCTCAAATAAATCCATGTAAAAATCACACATTGCTCTTCAAAAAACTCAAAACCAACAGATACTCTCTAATGAATTCAAAAATTTTCTTTTTAACTTTAGCTAACAAAAGAATGCAAGTGTCAGAATTTTTGCGCGATGTCGCTTTCTTTTTTAATATTCTCCTCAAATAATGATTTCATCTATTTCCAAGAAATCCATGTAAAGATCACACATTGCTCTTCAAAAAAAACTCAAAACCAACAGATACTCGTTTATGAATTCAATAGTTTTCTTTTTAACATTAACTAACAAAAGAATGCAAATGTCAGAATTTTTGCGCGACGTCACTTTCTTGTTTAATATTCTCCTCAGATAATGATTATTTCATCTATCTAAAATAAATCCATGTAAAGATCACACATTGCTCTTCAAAAAACTCAAAACCAACAGATACTCTCTAATGAATTCAAAAGTTTTCTTTTTAACTTTAGCTAACAAAAGAATGCAAGTGTCAGAATTTTTGCGCGATGTCGCTTTCTTTTTTAATATTCTCCTCAAATAATGATTTCATCTATTTCCAAGAAATCCATGTAAAGATCACACATTGCTCTTCAAAAAAAACTCAAAACCAACAGATACTCGTTTATGAATTCAATAGTTTTCTTTTTAACATTAACTAACAAAAGAATGCAAATGTCAGAATTTTTGCGCGACGTCACTTTCTTGTTTAATATTCTCCTCAGATAATGATTATTTCATCTATCTAAAATAAATCCATGTAAAGATCACACATTGCTCTTCAAAAAACTCAAAACCAACAGATACTCTCTAATGAATTCAAAAATTTTCTTTTTAACTTTAGCTAACAAAAGAATGCAAGTGTCAGAATTTTTGCGCGATGTCGCTTTCTTTTTTAATATTCTCCTCAAATAATGATTTCATCTATTTCCAAGAAATCCATGTAAAGATCACACATTGCTCTTCAAAAAAACTCAAAACCAACAGATACTCGTTTATGAATTCAATAGTTTTCTTTTTAACATTAACTAACAAAAGAATGCAAATGTCAGAATTTTTGCGCGACGTCACTTTCTTGTTTAATATTCTCCTCAGATAATGATTATTTCATCTATCTAAAATAAATCCATGTAAAGATCACACATTGCTCTTCAAAAAACTCAAAACCAACAGATACTCTCTAATGAATTCAAAAGTTTTCTTCTTAACATTGGCTAACAAAAGAATGCAAGTGTCAGAATTTTTGCGCGACGTCGCTTTCTTTTTTAATATTCTCCTCAGATATTGATTATTTCATTTATCTCAAATAAATCCATGTAAAGATCACACATTGCTCTTCAAAAAACTCAAAACCAACACATACTCTCTAATGAATTCAAAAGTTTTCTTCTTAACATTGGCTAACAAAAGAATGCAAGTGTCAGAATTTTTGCGCGACGTCGCTTTCTTTTTTAATATTCTCCTCAGATATTGATTATTTCATTTATCTCAAATAAATCCATGTAAAGATCACACATTGCTCTTCAAAAAACTCAAAACCAACAGATACTCTCTAATGAATTCAAAAGTCTTCTTACCCTAGGCTAACAAAGAAATGCAAATGTCAGAATCTTTGCACGGCGTCACTTTCTTGTTTACATGTCCTCAAACTAAATATTTACCAAACAGGCTGGAAAAAGATGAAAAGAAAGAAAGATCCTCCGCATAAATTCCAAGTCTCGCGAGCTCCCTATTCCTACCCCGGTGTCCTGTTTTGCCTTCTTAGAAATGGGTCATTAATATTCAGCGCCACAGAGCAGATGGAAAATCTGCTGCATCTGGAAATGATTCTAAAGTAGCCTTTTCACGTACAGTGCTATTCACAGGTGGTTTCTTAAACTCTTGGTTAGGTTTAAAATTTACGTACTATGTCGTAGGTTAGCAAGCAACAAACACAGAAGTTAAAGCTGTTAAGAGAATTAGCTTTGGGGCTTATGGTAGAAAGCATATAAGCGAAATAAGAATAAAAGAATATGATTCGTTATACAGAGAAGATTTTCTTATAAAACTATGCTTGGCTTTATTATCTTTAAAAATATTTAGAACACATGTTTTTTAATGTTTCTATAGAATGTATTTAAAAACAAACAACTATGAAGCAAAAATGTGTCGATTAAAAGAACAAATTATTTTTGAAATGGAAGGAATAGGAGATTTTATATTTGTTTTAATTCTCCTTTTGGTATAATAACAAACCCAAGCAGCAAAAGATCGTTGGCCAACCATTGGCCAAGTATCGCCCCACGGAACGAGCGAGATTGGGGCGAGATCGGAGGCGATCTCGCCCCGACATTGGTCATGTCCCCCGGCGGTACGCCGCGCGATGGTCGCCCCGACTTGTTTTCGACGAATTTGCCGATCCTTTGGCGACTTGTTATTATCACGGGCGACGTTATACCAAGCATTTCGCGACCTGTTTTATCAATGGGCGACCCAATACCAATCATTTCCCGATGTGTTTTAACAATCGGCGACCCAATACCAATCATTTCCCGATGTGTTTTAACAATCGGCGACCCAATACCAATCATTTCCCGATGTGTTTTAACAATCGGCGACACAATACCAATCATTTCCCCTTGTGTTTTAGCAATGGGCGACCCAATACCAATCATTTCGCGACCTGTTTTATCAATGGGCGACCCAATACCAATCATTTCCCGATGTGTTTTAACAATCGGCGACCCAATACCAATCATTTCCCCATGTGTTTTAACAATCGGCGACCCAATACCAATCATTTCCCCATGTGTTTTAGCAATGGGCGACCCAATACCAATCATTTCCCCATGTATTTTAGCAATGGGCAACCAAATGCCAATTAATAGGCAATTTATTTCTGAACACTTGCTGGTGTCAAATTGAAATATTAGTTTAATGGTTATTCAATTTTCTCAAACTCTAGAAACTAGTGTCATAATATTTAAAACTATCATACTTAAAAATTTTTGCCAAAAGACTGAAAATACGAGATATTTTGAATAGTTTACTTTTCTTTTTTACCTATTAATAGTAGTGTTTTTTATTTATTTTGATAAATTTAAAATTCCATAAAATACTTGTTTTCGATAAAAATTCATGGAAAATGTCATTCTAACAATTCTTCCAACTTTTTTTTAACTATTATTATAGCATAGATTTTACCACAATCTTACCCTATAAAATGTTTAAATGACATTTTTTTACTGCTCTTTAAAAAAAATAAACAAATGTTAAAATTATCTGAAATAATTTTAAATTTGATCACCTCAACATCTATCTACATATAAGATTTATTTCCTTCATTGATATTTCCTATTTATTTTCATTGTTTAATGCATGGGAAGAAATGTTAACATAATCATAGTTTCAATTATATAATTAATCAGTATGATTTTACCTGAATATTAGAAATTTAAAAGTAGATGAATTATATATATTGCCTATATCATCTGTTTTTAAAAGCTATTTTATAAAAATTCGAAACAGAAAAATATATAATTCTTATTAATTTTTTTTTTTTTTTTTTTACTATACACACTTTTATATTGCTTAATGTGAGCAATAAACAAATAATTCCTAAAGAATAATGAATAAAACACAAATTCCTATTTTAACACCCTAAAATTTAATGCATTGGTTAAAAATAGTTTAAAACACTAAATTATATAATTCCTATTATGTTTCTTCAATAGAAAATATTTTACAAGCACAAATTAATAAGTTACTTCAAATTTCTAATATTTTCATAATTTATGTTTAGTGAGGTTTAGATTCGTAGCAAAATAACAAAAATTGATCAATGTTAAACCCCGAATATTTCACAAATATGTTTCATAAAAATTCCATATACAAAAATGTAACGCTTCTTTCAATTTTACTGATTCTATTTACTATTGATTTTACAAAATTACTTCATGAAAAAATTTTATGCCTCATTATAAATTTTAGTGTTAGCTAATGTCCAATAGATAACATTTTACAAGCACAAAATAATAATTTACTTCAAATTTCTAATATTTTTTTATTATCTATGACTAGTTTGGTTTTATGGCACAAGAATTAAATTTGATCTTTGATTAACACTGAATATTTCTCAAAAATTCCATACACAAAAATGCAGCACTTCTTTCAATTCTACAAAATTCCTTATATTTACTATTAACATGCAAAGTTTCTTCAAGTTGTAGAAATTTTACACATTATAAATGTTAGTGTCGGTTGATGTCCAACATACAACATTTTACAAGCACAAATTAATAATTTACTTCAAATTTCTAATATTTTCTTGATCTATATTTAGTTGTTTGGTTTTGTAGCACAAGAACCAAATTTAATTAAGGATTAACACTGAATATTTCACAAAAATTCCATACCCAAACATGGAACACTTCTTCCCATTATAGGAAATTTTATTTACTATTAATTTACAGAGTTGCTTCATATTGCATTAATTTTAAACCTCATTATAAATGTTAGTGTTAGCTAATATTCAATAAACAACAATTTACAAGCACAAACTTACTTCTTATTTAATAACTTACTTCAAATTTCTAATATTTTCATTATTTATGTTTAGTGAGGTTTAGATTTGTGGCAAAATA
Organism: Argiope bruennichi; assembly: GCF_947563725.1. Taxonomy (NCBI): domain Eukaryota; kingdom Metazoa; phylum Arthropoda; class Arachnida; order Araneae; family Araneidae; genus Argiope; species Argiope bruennichi. Next base: position 16,040,146 of record NC_079161.1, read on the forward strand.
ACCAAATTTGATCTATGATTAACTCTGAATATTTGAAAAATATGTTTCACAAAAATTCCATGCACAAAAATACAACACTTCTTTCACTTATGCGAAATCTTATTTATTATTAACTTACAAAGTTACTTTATGGTGTAGAAATTTTATACCTCATTACAAATGTTAGTGTTAGCTAATGTCCAATTGATAACATTTTACAAGCACAAATTAACAATTTACTTCAAATTTCTAATTTTTTTAAAAATCTATGATTAGTTTGGTTTGGTTTAATGACACAAGAACCAAATTTGATCTATGATTAACTCTGAATATTTCACAAAAACTCCATACCTAAAAATGTAAACACTACTTTCAATTATACAAAATTTCTTTAGACAAATATTTTTTTAATTATTATTTTCCCCTCTTTATTTTTAGGAGAAAAGAAAAACAACTATGCAAAACAATTTATTTACAAAGACCTTCATTAAATAATATTTTAGAAATACAAAGTAAAATAATAATTTGCTTGAAATTTTTTACTGAATTTTCTGTAATGACTTATAAACCCAAGCAAAATCCTGAAACTATGACTTATAATTTAGAAGAATAAATAATATTGACACAAAGTAATTTATAAAAAATTTATTTAAACTTTATTTATTATGTAATACTTGAAGAGTTTGAAATTTCTAAAAATCCACACACATTTATATAAATATTCTATATATGTATAACTGAATCTTCAGCTACATATAAAAAATTATACATTTATTTATACATTTCATTTTTCCTTTTTGCTGAACCTAGAAAACAATTATAATAGTAATTGAGATTTCGCTTCATTTAAAAGTACAAATAAAACATTTGTTGACAATTGGAGATGAGTAATTAACAAGCAAAAGAGCTTCTTTTTGCAGATTTGATGAACCTAAAAAACATATTCCTTAATTAGAATAATGATTGAGCTTTCATTTCTTTTAAAAGTACAAATAAAATATTTGTTGACAATTGGAGATATGTAATTAAGGAGTAAAATAGATATATAGAACTTCATAAGCTTGATAATGTTTTCAATCTGATAATGAACTATATAGGCAAATATTATAATAATGTTTAGGACAATAGAGAAAAATAATATAAACTAATGGGTGTAAAATTTATGTTACTATTTTATGAAAGGTGAAATAATTATAAACTATTCACATAAGAGTATTCAAATATAACTACATAATTGCAAGTTTTAAAGATTTTTTTTTTTTGAAATTTACAATAAATATATTTTGCTAATCTATTTTTTTAGCCTTATGTCGAAATAAAAATAATAACACAAATGTTATTGCAAAATCAAAACATAAGAACGCAATTTAATATTTTTTAAAAAACTTTTTTCATTAGAAATTGTTGTTAACAAAAGGAAAGGCATTGTAAATGAAATGGAAAAATATCTGCAATAATTTAAGAACAGACACACACACACAAAAAAAAAAAAAGATAGGAAATAAAATCACTTGAAAAGAATACAAACAAGAAAAGAAATGATAATGGTCGCTTACGCCTAACGCTAATAATATCACGTGCAACTCCATGTTTCAGGTAAGCAACGAATTCGAACGGCTTCAACAAAAATAATCTTTTTTATTCACTATTTAGAATAAATAATATATTATTTACAAATATATAATAATAAAAACTTTACACTTACCAAGTTTCTTGAAATGACAGTATGCGTTGCTGGTTGAATTTCAAAATCCAATACACGTCAGGTGATTCATGGGAAATTTCTAAAATATGTTCGCATAGCGCCACCTAGGAAAAGCAACTTTCCCGACATCGAGGCGACTATGGGCCGATTGCTTTGAGCCGGTCTTTTTCACTAAGTCGCCGTAGGAGTTCGCCCCGATGAAAAAGCGATCTTCAGAGGCGACAGAAAAAAATTTGGTCAAAATCCGATGTCGCGCCAATGCAAAGGTGACATTGGCAAAATACGGGCGGCGTATATCAGATGGCTGCGATGCTTGGCCAATCGTTTAGCGACTTCTCTTGCTGCTTGGGAAGCCTTCTAGTTTCGAGCTTTATTAAGAGATTTGTTCCAACTCTTTCAGACAAATAAAGATATCCATCGGGGTCATATATCCTCTCGTTGGAGTGGGTTGGAAGTTTGGAGAGAGTAGTGGTAGCTCAAGTGTCATCCTCATCATCCAACCACGGTTCGAAAGTATGAAGTCCGTGACAAAATATCTCTAGCGTTGCTTTAAATGCCGGGCGTTAATATAACTAAACTAAACAAAACAAATAAAGATATATGTGACGTAGTTTTTTAACTATTACATAAGTATTATTTCTCTTCAATCATAAAAACCTAAAATTTGACTGAATACATCGCATGAAATTTTAAGAGTGTTTTTTACATTAAAATAATTATAAAATCATTTTTTAATGAATATATTGCTTATTAGACTGTTCAGAATCAAATAGAACGTATTGAAAAATAACTGCATGGTTTTTAACAATAAATTAGCATTAGGGTTTACTTTATGAGGGTTTTCGCTCAAAAAAATGTACCAAAATTTAATATTCTAGAAAATTAAATTTAAAAATGTTAATCGCCTTAATGTCTAAATTATGCAAATATAAAATTTATATAACCTCCCAAAGAAAGAACACAGGAACAAACTTCAAAATGTTTAACAAAGAGAAATGCCCTGTAATTAAAAATATTCAATAAACATTCTTGTTTAGAACTTTATTAAAAGATTTGTTCAAAATATTGCAGACAAATAAAAATATATATGACATAGTTTCTGAACTTTTAAATGAATGTTATTTCCCTCAGTCTTAAAAATCTGTAATTTGACTGAATAAATTTTAAGTTTTTTTTCATTAAAATAACTGTAAAATCTTTTTTAATGAAAAGATTGCTTATTAAACTTGTTCAGAAACAATAGAACTTATTAAGAAATAACTATATCGAATTAATAAAAAATATGCATTAGAGTTTACAATGTTTTTCGTACGAAGAATTTTTAATATCTGATAAAATTATATTTAAATATATTAAAAGTCTTTATGTGTGTATTTTTTAAATATAAGAATCAATATAGCGTCCTAAAGAATGAAATCAGAAACAAACTTGAAAATATTTTATAAAGAAAAGTGCCCTGTAATTAAGAATATTCAATGAAAAAAATATTCGAAAATTTTTCCAAAAATCCTCTTTTCGAAATAAAGTCCTTAAACATTATCTTAAAAATTCTTAAGAACGAAGATATCGTGAAGCCCATCTGTGCAACATGATTTCTGTGCAACTCGTCTATTAATAGGGAATATCTTTAAGTTTTAAGTCTTATTTTAAGAGCAGTTGTGAATTCTTTTATGCATCCTACAATGAAGTTTGTTGTTTAGACAATATGTTTAAAATAATTTAAATAAAACGTATCTTTTAAACTTTTTCTACAAATCGTACTATCAAGCAGTGATATGTGAAATCTTTTTCCTATCGTGTGCCATTAAAATCGACAAACCACACAAAGCACGATCATGGCGAGCAGCTCATAGATACTCTGCTGTCTGTTTACTTACAGCGCGAATATAGCGAGAAACTCTGATTGCATTAACCTCAATTAACCAAAAAGTGGAGACTAAAATGATCGGTTTTGCCAACTTAATATTTTTAATTAATAAAAATAAAATAATTAATTAATTAACAAAATAAAGGCCTTGACTTAGTCCCTTGTTCAATAAATGGACTTACCTCTTTCTCCAATCATATTTTGCAATTTTATATGAACAGCTAACCAATCATAGGGCTTTACTTTTGTTGTGTAAATATAATTTTAAAGGGTAATTTCATTTGCTGCGATAAAATGTACTTAATCAAAACTACTTTAACATTATTAAATTAGACATTCATATCGTATCTGAGCAACTGGTCAATTGTGCTGAAAATCTTAAAATAAGTAGCTCCTATAATTTTTCTTTTCCAAAATTCTGTACTTCAATCCTCCTCAAGGCAGTGACGTAAATTTTAATAATTCGTAATATAGAAAATAACGTTACTTCATATCAAAATATCTCAATTCAACCTTGAAAGTACAGGAATTTAAAATCATAATACAGTCGCAGTTTTCTTTCTTTTTTCTTTTTCTTTTAGCTCAATAATTTTTTCTTTTACAAAATTATGTACAGAAATTCTTCTTCAATTCTGTGATGCAAAGTAATAATTCGTAATATAGAAAATAAAGTTACTTAATATAAAAATATCTCAATTCAACCTTGAAAGTGCAGGAATTTAAAATCATAATACTTTCTTTCTTTTCTTTTTCTTTTTCTTTTAGCTCAATAATTTTTATTTTACAAAATTCTGTACAGAAATCCTCCTTAAGGCTGTGACGCAAAGTTTAACAATTCGTAATATAGAAAATAACGTTACTTCATATCAAAATATCTCAATTCAACCTTGAAAGTGCAAGAATTTAAAATCATAATACAGTCGCAGTTTTCTTTCTTTTTTCTTTTTCTTTTAGCTCAATAATTTTTTCTTTTACAAAATTCTGTACAGAAATCCTCCTCAAGGCTGTGACGCAAAGTTTAACAATTCGTAATATAGAAAATAAAGTTACTTAATATAAAAATATCTCAATTCAACCTTGAAAGTGCAGGAATTTAAAATCATAATACTTTCTTTCTTTTCTTTTTCTTTTTCTTTTAGCTCAATAATTTTTCTTTTACAAAATTCTGTACAGCAATCCTCCTCAAGGCTGTGACGCAAATAATAATTCGTAATATAGAAAATAATGATACTTCATATAAAAATATCTCAATTCAACTTTGAAAGTACAGGAATTTAAAATCATAATACAGTCGCAGTTTTCTTCCTTTTTTCTTTTATCTCAATAATTTTTCTTTTACAAAATTATGTACAGCAATCCTCCTCAAGGCTGTAACGCAAAGTAATAATTCGTAATATAGAAAATAAAGTTACTTAATGTAAAAATACCTCAATTCAACCTTGAATGTACCAGAATGTACCTTTTTTTAGCTCAATAATTCTACAAACATATTGGTTGAGCACCCACGTGAATAATCAATGTATTTTCTCCAAATATCAAGTCTTTTGTTTGTGCATAATATTTATACAAGATTTAGCATAAGTCTCAGTAGCAAATAACACATTCACGCATGAATGCAAAAGTTTCACTTTTCATTTTCTTCGAACGAAAGAAAGCAAATCTAAGAATCCTTGCGTTAACAATAGGACATGCCTCTCTTGTTTACAGCTTCCGAGAACTAAATATTTACCAAACATCCTAGAGAAAGAAAGAAGGAGATAACTTCTCTGCAACTTGTGCTTCATGCATTCCCAACTTCATCTCTAGCAACCTCTTCGGAATAGAGTCATTAATATTCAACGGCGCGGCTGAGATGAAAATCTTTCTCGGCCTGAAGATGAATCTCGACAACTAATCTTTACTCCTGAGTCGAAATCCGCTGGTGGTTTCTTGTGCACTGAGTGAAAATTAAAATCTACCTGTTATACTGTAAAGTAAGAACAAAATTTGTTGAATGTTTTAAAGAGGATTAATTTTGGAATTTTCGGAAGACTAAATAAAATATCTCTGGAGTAAATAAAATATTTGAAAGTAATTCTAGTTTTACGAGAAGCATTAAATGCAACTGGATATGTTGATTATTCAGTGTTAACTTATGATTTTTTTTCATGTCTTTACTCTAAAGAACAACTTTTACTAATCTTCTGTTTAAAGAATCAATTGCTGCTTCAGAATAACGGTTTATTTTTACAAAATTCATTCTCTTCTAAAATTTAACCTCTACAATATGACTGTAAAATATTCTTTACGATTTTGCCCATTGTCGTTTGCTTTTTGGTATACTAAATATATAAAGAGAAAAGGCAGTAATCGGCAAAATTTGATCTCAAAATTTTGATGAATCTCCATGTTTTTGCTAAATTTTGATGAATCTCCATGTTTTTGATGAATTTTGATGAATCACCATGTTTTTGATGTATTTTGATGAATCTCCCTGTTTTTGATGAATTTTGATGAATCTCCCTGTTTTTGATAAATTTTGATGAATCTCCATGTTTTTGATGAATTTTGATGAATCTCCATGTTTCAAAAACTTCTTGATTCATAATAATATATTTCTATATGTCTCAATGATTCTTAATAACATCTTCTGCATATCTGAATTTCTCTTTCATATTTTAATAACATGTAACTGAATTGTCTGTCTGTTGTTGTGTCTGTTTGTGCACATCTTAACTGAAATGGATAATGGATAAAATTTCGTATATGGTATTTGTACCAGATTGGGAGTTTTCTATTAAATTTGGAACAAATTCCATGGCAGAAAATATGTCTACAATTGAACATGATAACTACATCATGTCTACAATTGAACATGATAACTACATCAAAATCTGTCCTACAATTGAACATGATAACTACAAATAAAGATATAAATGGATAACATTTGATAACCAGTTTTAGCAGATTGATCGTCTGTCGGTCAGATTTTATAGGTGTCGATTGGTGTCCAATTTTAATCAAAATCTACCAAAGAGTTGATTGTCTATTGGCCTGTCCTTTCTAACAACACGAAGGCTATTTTGGGACTATCATGATCATTTTGACAGTGGTTAAATGTACTTCAGTCGGCACTCCCCCTCCAAATCGGTTTAACATTCGAATTATATGTATTAGGTCCTAAACAAGATGATTCATTGAATAATTAACTGCCCTCTTGATGAAGAAACTTCGTTGATTAATACCCTATACGAGGTGTAAAATCAGAATTACCCACAACTATATACAATTAACTTTTATATGAAAAGAAGCTCAGTTACTGCTAACAAATTATTACTTACGTTACAATTTATTTTCACATTTTTATGAAAGAGATTATATCTTGACATGTTATTAAAATTCTTTTTTTCATTTTTTTTTTGTAAGATTCTTATTCAATCCAGTTTCTAATCCAGTATTGATTCACACCCTTCCAATACGACTTATATCTCTTTACGAATCTCAAAAGTTCTCTTATTGTGTATATACATCTTAAACCATTCTCCTCAGAAATGGGGGGGGGGAATATGTTCTGTAAAAAGAAAAGCAAATATCTTTCTTATTCCCCATCTTTTATCTGCCTTTTCCAATAAACCTACTCCATTTTTGAATGTAACATTCTTAGGACATTCCTCATTTCTTAATGGAAGGTGAAGATTATAGTGAATTTTCGAATCTTCCCTAACTTCTATTTTATACTCCTCCCTCCCTCCCTCTAACCCCTTCTTTTATCGGGGACAGCCCCAGGTCAATAGCTAGACTTCTAAGAACATTAATCACGTGCATGGAGTTTTCTTTCTTTTTTCTTTTTCTTTTCTTTCAACTATTTTTGTTATGGGTCTTCTTTCTTTTTTTTTCCTGCTCCAGACACTTTCTTTCTTTACTGCGTCGCTTTTTGCGATGTTCCAGGTTCCATTAGCCAACTACTTCTGCAGGGCATGATGGGTAACTTCTTTGTTCGCTTTGCGGAGGTATAAAAGCTGTTAAGCTATCGGCGCTCGGAGAAGAGGGCTGGTCGTAACACTTAAGGTTAAATTTTTTTTTTTTTTATTTTTTAACACTCCATTTATCGCCTATCGGTCTTTTCCTCGGATATTCTCACTTAACTTATTACGTCCCTTTTTTCTTTCGCGAACAAAGCTAAATGACCTTGAGTAGTTGATCTTGAAAACCTCCTCGGGCATTCTCTGATATTCGTATCATTTCTTGCTACATTCTCAAAATTTAAACGATTTGAAACATGATTGATGTGAGTATTAACTTTCATTTCATAGATAATAAAGAATAAATGAATGAATGAATGAATGAAAAATTCCGTGAATTTCATTTATGTTCTATTTACAATTTCAAATAGTTTTCTCGAATGTGTCTTCGAGTATTCGTTCAAGTATGACCCAACTCTTTTTACGACCGAACCGATTAGAATTCTGATTGGTTCGGAAAAGGAATTGATTTGACTTGCTAGATTCAATATTCTTCTTGAAAGTACCTTCAAGTATTCTTTCAAGTATGACCCAATTCTTGTTACATTTTTAGAATTCTAATTGGTTAAGAAAAGAGATTGATTTGATTTGTTAGATTAAATATTTTTCTCGAACGTGTCTTCGAATATTCTTTCAAGGATGACACAATTCTTGTTACATTCTTAGAATTCTAATTCTTTCGGAAAAGGTATTGATTTGACTTGCTAGATTCAATATTCTTCTTGAAAGTATCTTCAAGTATTCTTTCAAGTATGACCCAATTCTTGTTACATTTTTAGAATTCTAATTGGTTAAGAAAAGAGATTGATTTGATTTGTTAGATTAAATATTTTTCTCGAACGTGTCTTCGAATATTCTTTCAAGGATGACACAATTCTTGTTACATTCTTAGAATTCTAATTCTTTCGGAAAAGGTATTGATTTGATTTGTTAGATTAATTTCGAGTATTCTTTCAAATATGACCCAATTCTTGTTAGAATTTTATTTGGTTCGGAAAAGGGAATGATATGATTTTCTAGATTAAATATTCTTTTCGAAAGTGTCTTTGAGTATTCTTTCAAGTATGACTCAATTATTGGTACATTCTTGAATTCTAAATGATTCCGAAAATGCATTGACTTGATTTGCTAGATTAAATATTCTTCTCGAAAGATTGTTCGAGTAATCTTTCACATATGACCTAATTCTTGTTACATTTTTAGAATTCTAATTGGTTAAGAATAGAGATTGATTTGATTTGTTAGATTAAATTTGAATGTGTTTTCGAATATTCCTTCAAGTATGACCCAATTCTTGTTAAATTCTTAGAATTCTAATTATTTCAGAAAAGGTATTGATTTGATTTGTTAGATTAAATATTCTTTTCGAAAGTATCTTTGAATATTCTTTTAAGTATGACTCAATTCTTGGTACATTCTTTGAATTCTAATTGATTCGGAAAATGTATTGACTTGATTTCCTGGATTAAATATTCTTCTCGAAATTGTCTTCGAGTAATTTTCCAAGTATGACCCAATTCGTGTTACATTTTTAGAATTCTAAAATTGTAAGGATGAAAAGGAATTGATTTAATTTTCTAGATTAATTTAATTTACTGGATTAAATATTCTTCACGAATGTGTCTTCGAGTATCCTTTCAAGTATGACTCAATTTTTGTTGTATCCATAGTATTCTAACTGGTTCGGAAAAGGAACTGATTTGATTTGCTAGATTAATTTCCAATCTGAAATGCACAAGGTTATAGGAAATAAAATTTGTAATTTTCAATTTGTTGTTGGCTAAACAGCGACGAAATTTATATCAATAGTTCACTAAATTATTTTCAGAACGCGAATGATTTCTTTTAATATTTCTAGAATTTAAAGGATTTCAAAAACATTGATTTGAGGAATTTCTGGGAATAATTCCTATTTCAAAAATACAGAAATGACATAGGAAATGAAATCCATTTCGTAACTCAAAACACTGAAAATAATTAATTGTTCGAGCTTCAAAATATTAATGATATGTTACTGTCCAATGCATGATCAGAGATAATTTATAGATTATATACAGACGAAGTCTCTAAGCATTCTTTCAATGGTTTCCCGACAGCGAGTATAAATAATCATATCGATACTGTTACGTTCAGTAGTGCCGGGGTGGTCGGCTGTGCAGATGAAGAAGAAGTATATATAGACTTTGGAAAGATTTTCTTTAAGCGGTAGCCTGCACCTCGTTTAACAGGATGATAGGTGTACGGGGAGTCAAGGAGGAAGGTCAGAGTTTGACCACCTTGTGGCTGGGACAAGCTGCCTCGAAGAGGATGTCAGTCAGGTGAATCGACTACATTTTATGGACGGACTATGCTAAAGACGGCAGTTGGCCACAACAAATTCTGCCGATACTGCTTCGTTCAATGGTGGCGGGGTAGTCGGCTATACATAAGAAAATGTATGTATAAACTTCAAGAAATCATATTTGCTAGTCCGTCTTGGCCATATGTCTCGTATTTATTCATTTAAAATAGTTATGAAAACCAAAGAATAGTTTCTCAGCTCCAAACACTGGTCCGATCTCGCTAATTTTTCTTCCATATGAAAGTTCGGGGGTTCTGTGTATATTATCAATTGTCGTCTGCTTTACAACCATTCAAATTCGAACGATACCATGAAATAAATCTTCTATGGAAGCCACGTTCTCGCTAAATAAGCCGATTTCTGTGATTAATTTTGTTATCTTGTAAACTTAGTTTATTAGTCAGAATGGTATTGTGCAGGTCTAATTTAAAATGTCATTTTTTTTTGTCACAAAATGTAGTCATTCTAAGTTTAGATGACACAGCTAAATTAAAATTGACATATTGGAAGAACAGCTAGCTCAGTAAGATTTGAATAGAATAAATTTGTTTTAGTTTCTTTTTAAAATGCAATTATGATGATTTTAAAAATCAGCTTTGTACCAGAAAAAGTAGAAATTAATGAAAATCATCATTCTGATCATTTGCTGTTTAAGCAATTATTTCTAATAACAAAACTTGATAACAAAATAAAACCCTTAAAAAATCTAGCAAAATATTATGTACCTAAAATGAGCAGTAATGGCAGAAAATGATTTATTCAAAAAGGAAAGTAAAATACATTAATTAGTTTTAATCTTCAAAAAACATATTGCAATGAAATGAAAATGGAAAAAAATGTAAAAGAACTTTCTTCTGATTACAGAACTTAATCCTCGGATAAATGAAATATATTGAAGATCGTTTCAAAATTTTCACTTTGTCATATATATGAATCTGAAAATGTTTTAGTTGTTTTATTCTGTTGCTGTATTTTCAAATATTAAGTTTGGATTTAGAGCAAAATAATTTTACCATTTCTATTATTTGGATATCCTATTTCTTGCAAATGATGCTGTTAAAATTTCAATTACATTCATGTGTCTTGATTTTCCTATTTGGCTCCTTGCCAAATTGACGAAAATATAAACTTCTATGGATCCGCATCTCTATTGCGAATCAGGAAAGAAAATCTCGAACCCCAATCGACAAACAAATAATTAAAAATAAATTTAAAACTAAACTTTAATCGTTCTTGATTTTAATTAAAGAGGAATGCTCTAATAGTTATCTTAAAAAAAACTGCAAAATATTATAAAAGTGTTGTGAATGTTAGATTCAGAAATTTTGTTTTAATATCTTAAAATTTTTTAGAAAAAGTGATTAATTTTTGGAAATATTTCGAAATTTCTTTAATTAAATCAGAGGTGAAAATTTATTTCTAACGATAGCTAAATGATTGTTTCCTTTCGATTATTAGCAGATTTTGTGTTTTATATAACTACTAGATAATATATTGCGAGAAAATACGAGCAAAAACACACATACAATAAAAAATACAAAAAAAATATTGAATTTTTAAAATTTTAGTTTCGATATTCATACACTCGTCACTGAGAGACTTGTATATAATTTTCATGGTAAATACATATACATACTCATATGCAGAAACATACAATTTCTTTTATTAGTATATAAACTTATAAACTTACCAAACATTTAAGTTTGTTAAAAATGTATTTAATACTCATTTCCAGAAATTCTGCTTTAAGAAACATATTATCTTCAACATTATAACAATACAAAAAAAATGTGTCAATCTTTAAATCTATAAAGCCTACCTATATTTGGTGACATCACTCCAAATCATGTTTTTTAGAATTCGTGTTTAAAAAAATACGAATTGTTTGTTAAAAGCTTAATAAACCAGGGGGAGGGGGGTAGTTTCTCAGAACTTTCTCCCATACTCTCTAATAAAATTTTGTAGCAACGTACAATATTCGAAATTACAATAATTACGAAATATCCACCATTGGCTCGAATTCAGCATTTTTACTGAATCTACTGTGTGACACTTGGAGAGACTTTTGACGATTAATCTCTGATGCGGTGAATGAAATACGAAAATCGTATTCGTGTTTCAGGCACGTTGGCATAAAAATTAGGCACTCAACTACGCTTGTGCTCAAAAACTCCCATGCCAAATTTGATATTTTTAAGTCATTGTGTTTTTGAGTTACCACGTTTGTATGTTTTTAAAAATACAGACCGAAATAGGTCAAAGCCTTGTTGAATCTTTTTTTTTTCAAAATTTGATAAATGTCATACTATAGAAAAATCTGTGTACTGAATTTTATCTATCTACCTCTCTTTTATCTATCTATCTCTCTAAATTTATCTACCTCTCTTTTATCTATCTATCTCTCTAAATTTATCTACCTCTCTTTTATCTATCTAACTCTCTCTTTTATCTATCTACCTCTCTTTTATCTATCTAACTCTCTCTTTTATCTATCTACCTCTCTAAATCTATCTCTCTTTTATCTATCTACCTCTCTAAATCTATCTCTCTTTTATCTATCTACCTCTCTAAATCTACCTCTCTAAATCTATCTCTCTTTTATCTATCTACCTCTCTAAATCTATCTCTCTTTTATCTATCTACCTCTCTAAATCTATCTAACTCTCTCTTTTATCTATCTACCTCTCTAAATCTATCTAACTCTCCCTTTTATCTATCTAACTCTCTTTTATCTATCTAACTCTCTCTTTTATCTATATACCTCTCTTTTATCCATCTACCTATCTAGTTAAATTATGCTGACTCATATTTGAACAGCCTGACAGCCAGATTTCCTCTGAACCGATTTCGCTCAAACTTTGACAGAAATCTACAAATTTGGTGTAAAGATCCTATGCCAAATTTCATCCATCTAGTTCAAAGCATTTCTAGTTTTATTTGTCACAGACAGACAAATAGGTTTAAGGCCTAAAAGGTTTTTTTCGAACTAAAATGTGGACAATCCTCAAAATCTCGTGTTCAAACTTTTTTACGATTATAACAGTTTCTCTATACTTCGTAGATAAGACCGAAAAAAAATGCAAAGAAATTTATCTAATATAGGAAACCAAATATTTTGACAGATGATTTACAAGGACGATAAATCTTTGTGTTATTTGTATAAAAATTCGGCCACTAGCAACAACAATAAAACTTCGCCAATCTCCTAATTTGCCATCATAAATCCGCCATCCCCGCATCACCAATACCAAACGACATTACTATAAACCCCCTCTTATCGTTTTTCGGCAACCCTCACAAATCAGACATCCGAAACGACTTACTAAATCAGCAAACCCAGACATTGTTATTCCATATCTATTCTCCTTAAAGACTCAATTATTACTCCACCCAATCCAATCGGTCCGCACAACCACCTTGCGAGGCTCCTCCGGTTGTCGAGAGATATGTAACATAATCCCCAACCTTGAATGGGTTTCCGTTAATGACCTAGCTATCTCGGCGCACATAACAAATATCGGCCTTCAGCAGTAACTTCCGCGGAGATGGTAATGTTTCCATTAAGAATCCTGTCTTCGAAGAAGGTGTTCTGACTTATTGGGGAAATTACGGGGGAAATCGACTTTCTTCTCAAGATGTTTGGGGCTTAGCTGGAGTGTCTCAAGGTGTTAATGATTTTGTTATTCGGTGAATCGAAATTGGTTTGGGTGTGTTCATAAGGTGCCTGCGGATTTTGAACCACTTGCTTCTGTTCTTTTCTTTGCCACAGTAAGATTTGTGTTGAGTCAGGTTCTTGAAGATTAAATTCTTAGTCTGTCGGTTCAATTAGGAGTTACCTTGGAGGGGGTTTGGTGTTAATAAGTGCTTTTGACGCATGAATTGTTCCTATATTTTAATATGTCCAGGCATTTTCAAAAGGTTTTGTGCTCTTAAAATATGAATAGACAAAATTATGGCTCTCTAGATGATATCTTGTCTCTAGAAAGCTGTCTAAAAGTATTAAATCATTTCTTAATGATCTCTATAATTAAAAATTGAACGATATGACGGTGATTAAGAGTTGGGAGTGTTTGTTTAATTTATAATGTCTCTCTATTAATAATAAGGTTGAATGTGCGTGTGTTTGTTTGTGTTGACACTACAGGTCAGACCGTTCGACCTAGAGTTACTAAACTTTGTATTTATACATATTGGAGGATGGAAATATGCACTTTTTGATTTTTTGTCAAATAAGTTAGAATTTTCAGCGCAATGCTGGCGTTTTTCTAAGATAATTTCAGAAAATATTGCAGAACAAAAATAAAAAATGAAATAAACTTTTTTATAATACTAGATTTTAATTTAAAATATTTTTTATTCTCAATTATTTAAAAATATTTTATACCTGCTTTAGAATAAAATACCTTACTGTGTAAGTGAAATTCACATTGTTTATATTTTTGCTATTGTTATTCAATCTTGACATTTTTTCCATTGTCGATGATTAAGATATGAAAATTCGGTTTATTTTCCCATGTTTAATAAGTTTACTGATGAACAACGATTTGATCGATCGTTCACTTCAACGAATCTTCTATATTTCCATCAGATCAGAGAACTGAATATGTAGTGGAATTCATTAATTAATCATGCTTTCATAGATCATCCACTTCAAAAATTCCTCATTTCGATCATATTAGAGAATTGTATGTGTAATGGGATTCATTGATGAATCACGATCTGATAGATCATCCACTTGAACTAATAATCAACATTTCTATCAGATCAGAGAAGTGAATGTGCAGTGGAATTCACTGATGAATCACGATCTTATGAATCGTCCATTTCAACTCATCATCCACATTTCCATCAGATCTGAGAATTGAATGGGTAGTGGAATTTATTGATGAATCACAGTCTCATGGATCGTCCATTTCAACTAATCATCAACATTTCCATTAAATCAGATAATTGAATGGGTAGTGGAATTCACTAATGAATCACTATCTGATATATCATCTACTTCAACGAATCCTCTACATTTATATCGGCTCAGAGAATTTAATGTGTAGCAGAACTCTCTGATGAATCACGATCTCATGAATCGTCCATTTCAACTCATCATCCACATTTCCATCAGATCTGAGAATTGAATGGGTAGTGGAATTTATTGATGAATCACAGTCTCATGGATCGTCCATTTCAACTAATCATCAACATTTCCATTAAATCAGATAATTGAATGGGTAGTGGAATTTACTAATGAATCACGATCTGATATATCATCTACTTCGACGAATCCTCTACATTTATATCGGCTCAGAGAATTTAATGTGTAGCAGAACTCTCTGAAGAATCGCGATCTCATGGATCGTCCATTTCAACTCATCATCCACATTTTCATCAGATCTGAGAATTGAATAGGTAGTGGAATTTATTGATGAATCACAGTCTCATGGATCGTCCATTTCAACTAATCATCAACATTTCCATTAAATCAGATAATTGAATGGGTAGTGGAATTTACTAATGAATCACGATCTGATATATCATCTACTTCGACGAATCCTCTACATTTATATCGGCTCAGAGAATTTAATGTGTAGCAGAACTCTCTGATGAATCACGATCTCATGGATCGTCCATTTCAACTCATCATCCACATTTTCATCAGATCTGAGAATTGAATAGGTAGTGGAATTTATTGATGAATCACAGTCTCATGGATCGTCCATTTCAACTAATCATCAACATTTCCATCAAATCAGATAATTGAATGGGTAGTGGAATTTACTAATGAATCACGATCTGATATATCATCTACTTCGACGAATCCTCTACATTTATATCGGCTCAGAGAATTTAATGTGTAGCAGAACTCTCTGATGAATCACGATCTCATGGATCGTCCATTTCAACTCATCATCCACATTTTCATCAGATCTGAGAATTGAATAGGTAGTGGAATTTATTGATGAATCACAGTCTCATGGATCGTCCATTTCAACTAATCATCAACATTTCCATCAAATCAGATAATTGAATGGGTAGTGGAATTCACTAATGAATCACTATCTGATATATCATCTACTTCAACGAATCCTCTACATTTATATCGGCTCAGAGAATTTAATGTGTAGCAGAACTCTCTGATGAATCACGATCTCATGGATCGTCCATTTCAACTCATCATCCACATTTCCATCAGATCTGAGAATTGAATGGGTAGTGGAATTTATTGATGAATCACAGTCTCATGGATCGTCCATTTCAACTCATCATCCACATTTCCATCAGATCTGAGAATCGAATGGGCAGGGAAATTTATTGATGAATTACGATCTCATGGATCGTCCATTTCAACTCATCATCAACAATTCCATCAGATCTCAAAATTGAATGGGTAGTGGAATTTATTGATGAATCACGATCTCATAGAGTGTCCACTTCGATGAAACACCGACATTTCCATCAGATCAGAGAATTGATGTGTACTGGAATTCAATGATGAAACAAGATTTTATAGATTGTCCATTTCAACTGATCAATAATATTTCGATCTGAAAAGAAAATTAATGCTTAGGGAATGTTGTTCAGTAATTAGAAACATTATTGAATAATAGCGTATATCAAAAACGATCTAAATTGTAGCAAAATAACTCATGGTTTTAAACCAGAGAAATGAATTTCCCACATTGCTACTATTCGTGAATTTGTGAAGGGCATTTGAAAAGTGCTCCATAAATTCCATATTCACCAGATATGGTACCATAATACGTTTTACGGTTGAAATTTCTCCTTCATAATCATTGTTTTACTCGCATATTGCTTCAAATAAATAAAATTCTGAACGAAATTTGAAGAGTTTTCACGGAAACGATCTTAAAATATAATCTGAGGATAGCAAAAATATTAGAAGTGTATTACAGTCACAAAAAATTAAGTTGAAAGAAATGTAATAATTATTCAGTCATAAGCTTTTACATTTTGTTTTTATATCATTTCCAACACTTTTTGGTTTATAGTTGTATTTCCAGTAATTTAATTATGAGAGTAAATCACTTATAAGCGGGACTTTTTAATATCATGAAAATTTCATGATATTAAAAAGTTTCATGAAAAAGATTTTAAAATATATTTTAAGGATGGGAAAAATATTATGACAGTCGGTGAAAATTACATTTAAAGAAATGTAATAAATATTGAATAACAAATTCTTACCTTTTGTTTTTATATCATTTCCAACGCTTTTTGATTAATATATTATTTACGAGATTAAATCACTTATAAGCGAGGCTTTTTTAATATTAACAGATAATTTTAATATTTCACTATGATAATTAAAATAAGTTGTTGAAAAATTAAATAATTGTTTGCCATTGTTTCAATTATTTATTTCTTCGTTAATTTATTCTTTACAATCATGAAAGAACTCAGATTATTTTGTATAGTTTCACAGCACATAATCGTTACCTTTTAAGCGAATGAAATTATCACATATTTAAATAATCGCCTAAACTGAAGTTCAGTAATGGTATCCTATTGATGCCCCAAGAATGAAAATGACATAATGAGTTAAATATTGTCATGAGGAAATGATCAATTCATTCCGCAATTACCCCTCTAGAATAAGTATAATTAGACTGAAAATTTGACAAATCTGTGTCCTTATTCTTGACGAAATATTAACAGTTTAGGAAATATCCGACAAAATGAGTAAAGTTATAATTGTCAAAATTATGAAAGTGGGCAATTCACTATTTGTAATATGCTGCAATTCTAGAAAATCACACCAAATTGGAGGAGGGGGGATGCTTGAAGTTTGAATATAATCAATCATTGCAGGGACACTTTATTTAAAGCAATGCTTTGAACACGAACTATAAGCCTCTTTCTAACAGTTTAGATATTAGCTGTCGATTAGAATGGACACTATTATTACAGGAATACTGATGACAAAATACTCGTTACCAGAATACTCATGGCAAAATACTCGTTATAGGAAAATATTCATGGCAAAATACCCGTTACAGGAATATTCATGGCAAAATACTCGTTACAGGAATACTGATGACAAAATACTCGTTACCGGAATACTCATGGCAAAATACTCGTTACAGGAATAGTCATTCATAAACCCAAGAATTATATTAAGTGCTTGCATGTACTTTTGATCATTTTTTCACTTCAAATAAGCGTTTATTGAAAAAATTGGTACAATATTAAACAATCAAAATATTGTCCATCTTTTTCTACAACTTCTCCCCCATTTTCGTTCAAAAGTCT
Source organism: Argiope bruennichi (assembly GCF_947563725.1). Taxonomy (NCBI): domain Eukaryota; kingdom Metazoa; phylum Arthropoda; class Arachnida; order Araneae; family Araneidae; genus Argiope; species Argiope bruennichi. The sequence goes on from NC_079161.1 coordinate 16,058,304, forward strand.
TACAACTGATTGTCTTCGAATTTTTTTGGTCCCCCAGGCCGTTCTTTGACATTGACATCGAAGTCGCCACTCTTAAATCGTTGAAACCGAAACCGACATTTGGGATATGTCGAAGCAGCATCACTACAAGTTTCTAAAAGTGTCTGATCTGCTTCGGCAGCACATTTCTTTAAATCAAACAACAAAAAAAAGCAATGAATGACGGAAATGCAATTTGGAGTGTTCCATGATCGGGGTCTTTATACACCAAATAATTTCAATAATACTAAATGGGATACTTTTCATTGATATCAATAAAGTAATAATACATTGGTAGAGCCCAAAACTATTGTCGTTTATATAGATACTTCGCATGTTTACCAATAGATGTCGCTGATTAAAATACATTCAAATATCTAATACAATCCAAGTTATTTCATAGAGAGCATTTATTTTAATCATAATCGAATTTCTATGCTATATTATTTCATTCATGTTTCTCATGAAACCTCTTTGTTCTTTTTCTTTGCAGCCCACTTGGGTCGTCCCTTGGAAGACTACTTCCTACACCAGCCGAAAGTAAAGATTATCCGCGCCAGGCGGCGGGAAGGTCTCATCCGAGCACGTCTGATGGGTGCAGCAGTTGCCAAAGCTCCCATCCTAACATACCTCGACTCTCACTGTGAATGTGCCCTAGGTCAGAAAACGTTTTCTTCTACCATATTTCAATTATTATAATAACTCGATTTTCTTATCATCAGTTTCAGTTTCGATTCTTTTCAAGATAATTTTATTTTGTATATCATCGTTTGCCTCCTATATCCTACTAATTTTTAGTGTGAATATGAAGTGTGGCGCTGTGTCGACGAACATTTGTCTCCATTTTGTCTCGGATTTCATACTGATTTTTGCTACTATGCTGTTTCTATGAAAAATTTGTTTAGGTTTCCGCCGTTTCTCCAAGATTTCTTACTATCTTTTATTCTTTTACTCAGTGTGATGTTGTTCTGTACTGTATGAAGTGACCCAGGTAGTACCTAGGAGAGAAATTCCTCTCAGTGTATGGATATCGAGTCAGTGGCTCTCAGCCTTGGCGATCATTTTTCGACAAAAATGAAGAATCCAGAATATTCAAGACTCTTTGCGATAGCACAATAATACACGAGTTTCAGCTTTTGATCTAGAAGGTGCTTCTTCTTTTTATGGAAACTATGAAACCCTAAGAATAGAACCGAGAATCAGCCAACCATTAGCCAGTTCAGTCGAAAGATGTGAAAGTTTGAGTTCAGCTCGAGGAAGTCGTGAATGGATGAATTCTCTCTGAGCATTAGGCCACTGTGACCTTGTGGTAAGATCTCGGCTTCGGAACCGGAGGGTTTCTGGTTCGAAATCCGATTCCACCGAAGAACCGTCGTGTAAGCGGGTGTGGTGCACGTTAAACGTCTTGGTCAACATGGTTCGGAAAGTACAAATCAACAGGTACTCAACACTTTCTTGGATTTGGTTCAAATTTCGATAGGACTTTACACTGTAGATATTATGTCTGTGTACAGAATGTTATCCATCTAGCTCGCTTTTACTTTGTTAACTTATATTCGTACAGCTTGAAAGATAGACTTCACCTGAATGAATCACTCAAAATTTGACAGAAATCTACACATTTTGTGTAGAGGTCATATACCAAATTTCATCCGTCTAGCTCAAAGCGTTTCTGTATTACCTTTGTCACAGACAGATAGAAATTTTTCAAGAATGCGTTTTTCGAAATCATGAGTTTGAATCGTGAAGATTATAACATTCCCCGTTTCCCAGTATTGATAAGACATTTACAGCCAGTTATATCGTCGCCGTTAATGACTAAACTCCCCGAGATAGCCAGATGCTGGATCTTTTCACCTGGTTGGTCTCACATCTGTTCATTAGCGACTACAGTGAAAGACCACATGTGGGAATTCCTCGTCCAAGAGATATTGAGAGTACCTTCAAAGAGAAAGGGGTGTCCAAACATCTTGATGCTAAATGTTTCTCATTGTGAAAGGACTATGATAACTCCGTGTTCCAGAATCGTCAGTTGTGAAAGGTGCGTCACTAAAAGGACCTTCCCACGACCGATTGGCGCCGCTGAGGGAGCGTATTGCTGAACCCCGATTGGCCGAAAGGGAGCTCAAGTGACCAATGTAAATTAAGAGGCTTAGATTATCGCCGAAATAAAGTGCGGAGATTTTCTTAGGAAGAGGAGAAGAAACGAATTGCAGACAGACTGTTGGACTACGCCCACGAGTTCGGAGTCCAAGAATTACCCGTGGAGTGGTCGTGTTGACTAACAATCTGTTAGTTCCCTGTAGTGTTGTTTCTCCGTATTGATGGAGAACTGAGTTTCAAGATAAACCTTCGACTTCGACTGTTCTGTCTCCTACTACAGGTGTAAATAACTATTTATTTAACCAAGATTAGAACAAGTTGTTCTTTTGTATATATAGGGCTGTGAAATAAAGAATTGTCTGGAAATTCTGCTTCGTTATTTGATCAGTCTAGATAAAGACATTACAAGATGCGTCAAAATCTCTTGTTCGAATTTTTTGACGATTGAAGTTCTTTCTCCTTATATGGGAATGCAAGAAAGCTTACAACGCCATCTGAAGTCTCTCAAAAGATGTTCAACCACGCCATCTGGAAGAGCTGAAATAATTTCAGGTTTTTCTTAAACCACTGCTACTTCTTTTGACAGGCAATCAAAATAATGCATTGTCTTTTAAGGATAAAAAGTTGTGAATGTAATCAGCAAAACATTATGAACATTCAATTAGTTTCTTAATGGCAAAGTTAAAAGTTAAAATATATTCTCTACACAAGATTCATGTACAGCAAAGTACAAAAGAATGTTCGAGGCAAATTGAAATGACCATTTCTTTTTTAAATTTAAAAAAATAATAATAATTGTCTTTAACTTCTGAATTACTACAGTTTCAGTTATAATCTTTTTGTTCGCGAGAAATTCTTCTTGTTTTTTTTTTTTTTTGCTTGTTTGTTTCAGGTATTCTTGATTTTTTTTCTTTCTTCCCCAGGCTGGCTAGAGCCTCTGCTTCAACGCATAGCCAACAACTGGACGACGGTCGTGTGTCCAGTTATTGACGTGATCGACGACGAAACGTTCGAATACCACTTCCGTGAGTCCGGTGAGGTCAACGTCGGGGGCTTCGACTGGAACCTGCAGTTCAGTTGGCACGCGATGCCGGAGAGGGAACACAAAAGAAGAAACCACACGTGGGACCCTGTCTGGTGAGTCCAATCTTTCTTTTTTATTCTTAGCAAAGACAGTGACAAGATAATTCTGAATCTGACAGTAAGACTTTTTAAAGAACTCGTTACTTTCTTTTGATTTATTTGAAATTAAGCTTAAACTATAGAAATCTAACATTGCGTTTTTGAGTTAAAAATGTATTTTTGAATTATGAGCGAACTTTCAGGTCCATAATCAGACATTCGGGAATTTTAAAGCAGTATTTGGCAATCGTTCTGGGGATGAAATTATAGGACAAATATCATTCGCACAGATCTTAGTGTTTTTCATTAATTGAATTCATTTGCACGCAGGCATTACTACCCTTTGTAAATGTCGTATATATTATATAATTTTTGGTGAAAGGAGGCCACCTGGTGATAAAGAGGTTTGTCTATTTTTGAATTATCGTATTTATATCTTTGTACTTCATATTGCACATCTTTGCAAATACAACTTATTACTATTGTGGCGGGGGCACTTCAAAAATGCGTGGCTAAAGGCTGTAACACCGTTCAATTTCAAGTCCTGGGCATATTTTGGGAAGAAAATTACATTTTGAGTTGTAAATATAGGGGTGATTGATCGTCCACCAGCAACGATTTAACGTATTGCATACAAGGCTTTAATTTCAATGATTGGACTAGTATCATTTGCTCAATTTACTCTCATATTTGCATCTTCGATCTAAACTTGAGGCAAATAGAGGGTTGAATGTGCGTAAATGGCAGCATCTGCGAGTGATTGAGGATCCATCATGAACAGTAAATCTTAATTCATAACGAAACTTTAATTTTAGTGATTGGAATAGTATTGTTTGCCTAATTTACTCTCATATTTGCATCTCTGATCTCAACTTGGTGCAAATGGACTGTTAAGTGTGCTTAACTAGCTCCTGCGGCGATACCAGCAAAGATATAACTTACTACACACAAGGTTTTAATTTCAATGATTGGACTAGTATCATTTGCTCAATTTACTTGCATATTTGCATCTTTGATCTCAACTTGGTGCAAATGGAGGGTTAAATGTGCGTAAATGGCTTCTGCGGGTGATTGAAGATCCATCATGAACAGTAAATCTTATTGAACACAAGGGTTTAATTTCAATGATTGGACTAGTATCGTTTGCTCAATTTACTTGCATATTTGCATCTTTGATCTCAAATTGGTGCAAATGGAGGGTTAAATGTGCGTAAATGGCTTCTGCGGGTGATTGAAGATCCATCATGAACAGTAAATCTTATTGAACACAAGGGTTTAATTTCAATGATTGGACTAGTATCGTTTGCTCAATTTACTTGCATATTTGCATCTTTGATCTCAACTTGGTGCAAATGGAGGGTTAAATGTGCGTAAATGGCTTCTGCGGGTGATTGAAGATCCATCATGAACAGTAAATCTTATTGAACACAAGGGTTTAATTTCAATGATTGGACTAGTATCGTTTGCTCAATTTACTTGCATATTTGCATCTTTGATCTCAACTTGGTGCAAATGGAGGGTTAAATGTGCGTAAATGGCTTCTGCGGGTGATTGAAGATCCATCATGAACAGTAAATCTTATTGAACACAAGGGTTTAATTTCAATGATTGGACTAGTATCGTTTGCTCACTTTACTCTCATATTTGCATCTTTGATCTCAACTTGGTGCAAATGGAGGGTTAAATGTGCGTAAATGGCTTCTGCGGGTGATTGAAGATCCATCATGAACAGTAAATCTTATTGAACACAAGGGTTTAATTTCAATGATTGGACTAGTATCGTTTGCTCACTTTACTCTCATATTTGCATCTTTGATCTCAACTTGGTGCAAATGGAGGGTTAAATGTGCGTAAATGGCTTCTGCGGGTGATTGAAGATCCATCATGAACAGTAAATCTTATTGAACACAAGGGTTTAATTTCAATGATTGGACTAGTATCGTTTGCTCACTTTACTCTCATATTTGCATCTTTGATCTCAACTTGGTGCAAACGGACTATTAAGTGTGCGTAACTAGCTCCTGCGGCGATACCAGCAACGATATAACTTACTGCATACAAGGTTTTAATTTCAGTGATTGGACTAGTATTGTTTGCTCAATTTACTTACATATTTGCAGCTTCGATCTAAACCTGATGAAAATGGAGGGTTGAATGTGCGTAAATGGCATCTGCGGGTGATTGAAGATCCATCATCAACAGTAAATCTTAATGCACAACGAGACTAATTTCAGCGATTGCACTAGTATTGTTTACTAGTTTCATATCTTTGGACATGCTGCGTGACATGCATTTCGTAGAATTTAGTGTCTTAATATTTTCGATACACCATTTGCTACTACATTCCCTCTATCCATCCTATATTGTTTCCGTGACTACATGTTGCTATGCAGAAAAGACTCGTGTGTGTACACTTGAATTTTAGCCCTTCCATTATCATCTTATTTACATAACTGACTGACATCTTACTTATCGAAATTTAGTTGATAATGATATTGTGAGCTATTTGACCTTGATATTTAACAATATACTATAGATTATACAAATACTTAATTGTAAGATAACATACCGTTTTAGCATAGATAATGAAATGCGAATAATTTACATTTATATTCAATAAATATGTAAATCCTTAAATGCAAAGAAAATTGTACTTGGTGCTGCCATCTGTTTACGCCTTTAGATACTAAAAATAGTTTTCATTCATCGTGCAAAGACTACCGATCGGCTAATGAAAAAATGAATACATGAAATACTCGAATGGCTATCAATCCTGACAGGGTTGATTGTGTAACATTCCCCGTTTCCCAGTACTGATAAGAAATTTACAGCCAGCTGTGTCGACGCTGTTAAATACTAAACTCCTCGAGATAGCCAGATAGTGGATCTTTTAACCTGGGTGGTCTCGCATCTGTTCATTAGCGACTACAGTGAAAGACCACATGAGGAATTCCTCGTCCAAGAGGTATTGATCGTACCTTCAAAGAGAAAGGGTGTCGAAACATCTGGATGCTAAATGTTTCTCATTGTGAAAGGACTATGCTAAATCCGTGTTCCAGAATAGTCAGTTATGAAAGATACATCACTAAAAGGACCTTCCCACTACCGACTGGCGCCGCTGAGTGAGCATATTTCTAAACCTCGATTAGCCGAAAGAGAGCTCAAGTGACCAATGTAAATTAAGATTCGGAGATTGTCGCCGAAATAAAATGCAGAGATTTTTTTTAAGATAAGAGAAGAAACGAATTGCAGTCAGACTGTTGGACCACACCCACAAATTCGGAGTCCGAGAACCAAGTGAGTTTCAAGATAAACCTTCGGCTTCGACTGTTGTGTCTCCTACTACAGGTGTAAATAACTATTTATTTAACCAAGATTAGAACAAGTTGTTCTTTTCTATATATAGGGCTGTAAAATAAAGAATTGGCTGGAAATTCTGCTTCGTTATTTGATCAGGCTAGACCAAGACATTACAATGGCCATTCGAGTGTTTCATGATGGAGCCAAAAACGTAATTTCGATCTTTAGATATAAAAAACACAATATTAATTATATAGAAACTATTATTTTCACGAATTTAAGTTTTTATATTATATAATCATAAATCTGAATACATTTTGATATGCACTTAAACATAAAGATACTTACTCAAAGGATTATATGCTTATTAACCCGTAACTGGAGACAGGAGTCAAAATGATTCCGAGTTGTTCATTAGCTCCAATTATCACGTGGAATTTTGTCCTTGAACGTAATCATGTCCTCAGTACCTTCAAGCTGTTCTTTTAACAGTATGTTGGTAAAAGTCTAAGTATGAACACGTACGCATAACCGAGTTATACTTTTTCAAAAATTGTGTTCTTGTTTATGGAGTCATTTACTCCATTGACTCTGGAACTGAATTTTAATTTGAATAAAGAAATATTCTTCTGTGGTGAAAGCTTATAAGCAAGTTAACAACTACGCTGCACGAGCAATTGCTTTTGTATCGTGGTCATGTTACTGGGCTGCAAATCGTAAGGTCCCAGGTTCTATCCTCGCTCACACCAATTCGCTACATTGATGACCTCGGACGATGAACCTTCAATCTTCATATATCTGTTGTGGCACCATCTACCAACAGCAAACCAAAGTCGTCACACTCACTTGACGCAGCAACAACATCAACAACCATACCTCGCGCATCACATATCGCTACACTTCAAATAATATTTTAAAATATTGTATTCTTCATTTTTGTTTGTTAAATTCTAACAGTTATTAACATTACTGTAATTCCATAATATGTAAATGAAGTAAATACTCATTAAAAGGTAGTTTAGGGTTTTTTCTTATAACATCTTTACAACATTTAATATTTTTAATACTTTTGGAAACTACATGATTTCCAGAATGTATTGCGTTACCAAAATAAATTCCAATGCGGTTTACAAAAGTCAAAAAAATAAAAATAAAAATGGAGTCATTTTGACTCTTATGTCTCTTGCCGCCGGAGGAAATTCATATTTCCAGTTATGGATTAAAAAGTCGGATTATGGATTAACTGCTCATTAAAAAAAGTTTATAAATTAAGTAGATCTTATTCCAACACTCCAAAATTCTACGAATATTCCAGAAAATATGAAACATAGGGGTGGGTGGGGGGGGGTATATGCAAACAAATCCTACCGCAGAGCAAGTAAGAAAATAAAAGCAAATCTCTCTGGCACGCAAATCCGTACCACACTCATTTCAGAATAAAAAAGAAAAAAAAAAGAATCTGGTTCATATTTCAACGTCGCTATATCTAAGTTTGGGACAGAATGTTAGAAAGAAGATGCGCATAAAAATGGCTTTTTTCCGCATACCGATGGGGGCCAGATGGAAAAACAATCTATACTCTCAGGCATAAAATTTCTGTCGGGAAAAGTTTCCTGGGAAAGCACGATTTTCAGTGGTCTCCATATTAATCAGATTACTCGTGTTCCATAAAGCAGGTGCCATGAAATCACGTATCTTATGAGATTTAAGGCTATATATCTAGAAAGAGAGAAATTTATGAATATGTTTTAACAGAGGATGCAACCGAAATAAAACTGGTTTGGTATAAAGAAATCTCTTATTTCGCTCTCGTATCAAATGCTCAAAATACTCGAAATCATATTTAATTATAGATGCGAATGACATTTTTAATTGTGCTTTGACTACGTTTAAGCGTTGATTTTTCTGGCGAAAATATCGAATACATTTTATTTAGTAATCCTTGTTTTTGAATAGTTTTATCTTATAAAGGAATCCTTGAATTTTGTTTTCATATTCGTTTTTTTGGAAATTACATTCATGTTTAGATCTATATAATTTACTTTTTAATGCTATTTTAGACAAATCTAAATGCTCTTTTCTCACATTCAGAGTTCTGTTAAAATTTTCTTTTTAAAAACCCTCATAGATTAAATACTAATGCATATTTTTTTTTCACTTTGAATATAATATATTCAATATATTCTACAGTTCCTGAACAATCAAATAAGGAATTTATTTATTTAATAAGATCTTAGTTTTTTTTAATGCTTTATAATGCAAAAAAGATGGGAAAATAGATATTATTTATTAATCGAATTCTAATAATTAAGGATTAGAATAAAAATTATTTCTTACTTTAAGAACTAGTAATATATTAAATGACTGGCAAAAATTTAATAAATCATTTAATAAACTTCTAAACCAGAACGGTTTTAATAAAAAAAAAAATAACAAAAATAAACAAATATATTTCTTTCTATTTTCAAAACTTTTTGGATTTTAACTTGCCATCTCATTTTCATCACATAGGTGTTATTTTAGTATAACTTATCTAAAAAATTTTTAAAAATAAGTATTTTATAACATTTTTCAAAACGTACTCCCCGAATTTAGTTATATATCTTGAAAAATTATGAGGTTAATTGTTACGAAATTGAAATGAAAAAAATTAATTAAAAAATTAAAAATTATTCTAGATTATTTAAGATAAATATATATTTTCAATTATAAAAGAGCTTGAAATGAAATAAATATTTTATGTTGTTTTAGTTCGATAAATGCACTTCTGAAAATTAACGAAATCTAAATTTTCATATGCTCTCCCACCCTTATTAGTTATATTTAATAAAATGTTCTTGAAGCACAAGCAGTCTAAGCGAAAGAGGCTCCTGCCTAATGGAAATTTGGATTTTTTTTTATTTTAGGTAAATTAATTTCCACTTGGAAGTTGCGCTATACGTTGTCTGGCAGATCGTACTCGTGAGAGACATTATAATAGTCGAAAATACTAATATTTAAAACATTATAATATATTCAGGTTTTTAAATTTATTTTCCACTTAAATTTACGCATTCAATATATCTGTTTTTGTAAATTCTTTAAAATTGATTGAATTTGAATCAATGATATCATATTATATCATTGATTTTGTTTAATTCGTCATATCAAAATAATTAAATCACTATGTAGAAATCAAAGAATTGAAACTTTGATATATTTGTATCATAATTAGATATGAAAATACTACTGGTAATTTGTTGTAATAAATTATTTATTCCTGTAACGTATAACTGATGATATTAGCATGTAATTTATAATCAATAAAATCACTGTATAGGATTGAAAAATGGAGATTTTAGGTAGATCCCTATAGGAAGACTGACTTCCTATTGCAATAGTTCTCATTACAAGACTTCGGAAAAATATCTCCATTCTTCATCGATCCTGACTCTTAGAACCCAAAACCACCCTTTGTTCAAAAGTTTATATACATAATTTAAGTGTAATGGTTTGCCCATGTTATCTTGTAAACAAAATAATATATATTTATATATATAGTGATATTTTAATTCTAGTTTCAATTTAATTAATTTCCAAGATTTTATCTGAATTTAGCCCATAGTAACTTCATTCTAAAAATATTCTCTTATTTCGTGATCCAATTCCACTTTCGGTTTAATTCATTCCTCTGTAAAACTAATGCGCCATAAGTACTACGTATCAAATGAAAGTGATACTTCCGTTGCCTTTCTCAAGGTCAACGTATGTATTCCATTGGCGCGTGGCCGGAAATCCTATCCTTATAAGACTAGTGATCATTTGTTTCGTGCTCTTCTTTACTTCTGCTTTTGCGCCACACTGCGTCTGCTTGTAAATGCTTTCCCGAGATGGATATTAAGAGAGAATAAAACGAAAGTAAAAATACAACGTCTCGTCTATGTCTTCAAACCTGCACTCTGCTTCAACCAAAATAATGTTATATATATATATATATATATTTGGATTTTTACTGGCTTGCAATATGTTGTGAGAAATGTAAAATTCTCGGACGAGTTCGTAAATGGCCCATCTAGCTCAAAGGGGGTGGAAATGATGGGGGTGTTGAAATTTTTATTTCTCTGTAACTTTCTTACTATTGAAGCTAGATAATAAATCCACTTATCCAAATTATCGCCTCATTAAGACGAATAACTTTGATATTTAAAGTTTGTAGGTAATTGCAAAATCTTAGAAATCAGGGGCTGGAAAGTGAATTTCACTTTCTAATTTTGACTGTTTCTAACATCAACAACTGATGTTGCCACATAATAAATCAGATGTAAAGGAAAGTAAATAAGGGCATACATTATAGTTCATTTGACTAAAATAAAGTATTTAAAATTTAGTAGTTAGCAAACCAGTTGAATAATAAATAGTTAGTACAAAAACAGTTGTTTTTGATGATTATTCTGATAATATCAAGATTATGAAATCATTGTACAAAATCAATTAATTATTTATTTTTATATTTTCATATTTCGTGTATTGTGATTTAACGTGAGAACGACGTATATAATTTCTAGCCAAAAATGATTGTCTTCATTTATTTTGTAACAAAATGTGTCTGCTTGTTTTTGATAGGAATCCAAATTGCTAATAGATTGCATCCTTTCCTTTTTTATTTTTAATGTTTTTATGGACATTCTATGGAAATTTATCCAGTTTCATTTTTTTCTTTAATCCTTACATTGTTTTAAAAAATAATCTAAGTAAAAAAAAAACTGAAATTTTAAAATTTTCTTTTCTAGAAAAAAATGTATTTTATTCCCTATATGTTTCCCAAATATGGAATAAATTTTATCAAATTTTATGCGCATAATCTATGAAGTATAAAAAAGAATAGAAAATATTTTGTGATAATTTATTAGATACAATTATTTATTATTAATTAATTAATATATTTTCTTTACATAAACGCTTTATTCCATAAACAAGCAATATGTCTGCCACAAGATATTTTAGATAAACTGAACTTCAAGTAGATTAAATCTGCGAAGTTGAATATTCATTTTAAATTACTGATATTAAAAAGTGTTTCTTTTAACTGGAAAATAAAGTTTCTTGTAAACTTATTTAATACTCAGCTACTATCTTTTAACAGCCGATGCAGATAAGAATTATTAAAAATATTCTACGATTCAAATATACATGCACCATGCGGTTTTGAAAAATCGTCTGTTGATAGCATGGAAATTTTCAAGAAACTAAGAGATATTAAAATTATTTTCCGGAAAAATTTTTTTTCGATTTAATAAAAATAAAGATGCAGACGATAAAACATGTTTGCATATTCGAATATTTTATATAAACAAATCTTTTATATTAAAATCACAAATATAAATTGCTTTGATATGTGATAAATTAAAAATATTAATTATAAATGTTTGGAATTTCGCTCATAAATTTGAAGAATAAGAAATGTTTTAATGAAACTATTGTCGTGAAGAATTAAATATTTATTTTATCATTTGGAGAAAGATGTAAAACTGATTTCATCTCCAACAATACTGAATTTATGAGCTAATTTTTAAGAATTTCTAGATTAATTTCACATATAAAAGCTACTTAATATTTGCACATTGTGGATTGGCAACATACATGTAAGTAAACTTTTCAAATAATATTGAAAATAATAAAACATTAATAATAATTTCAGTTGATATTTGTTTTAATGTACAAATTAGTACAGGAAATAATTGAAGCCATTGATTATCTGATGTCAATTGCTTTGTTTAAAATGTACATTATCTTTTCGTAAATGAAATAGGATATATTTTATATTCGTAAAATGATATGAACGCTTGCCTTGATGTGGAAGTCAATGAAAATCGTGCATTTCCAAGAAAATTTTTATAACGTTTGCAGGTTATCACGTTATGCATTATGGGAAATGAAAAAAAAAAAAAAAAAAAAAAAAACATTTAAAATGTTCTGTAATACCAATGTTTTGTAATACCAAATTCGATATTTAATTACTTTTTTCTATAATTATTTCTTATGTTAATAGAGTTTAAAAAGTATTTATAAAATGTTTAATGAAAAATAATTAAATCGCTAATGAATTTTTTAATTATTCTCTAATAAAGGTGCGACGCCTCATAAAATTTGAGTCGCCACTATCCCTCATATTTTTATATTTAGAACTCTATTTATGGTAGTTTTGCGTTTCATATTATGATAAAGAAAACTAAGTATGCATTTTGAATGGCATTTTTTAAATCACTGGAAGCAAAATTTGGCACAAAAGTACAATTTTTGGTTTGTTTAGTTTCATTATATCAACGTTCCGTTGTAAAGCATCACTAGGGCTATTTTGGGGCAGACCTTGTAATTTTTAACCCGGTCAGATGACGAGGACGACACCTGAGCTGGCACCCCCTTTCCACGCCACACCAGCGGGAGGATGTTCGTCCCTGGCTGATTTAACGTGTATCAGATCCCCTTACACGACGGTTCTTCGGGGGAATCGGGTCTCGAACCTGAAACCCTACGGTTCACGAGCCGAGACCTTACCACCAGGCCACCGCGGCCGGTACAATTTTTGGAAAGGATCGCATACAAAATTTCATTTACCTAATACTTGCATTTTTTTAGTTATTCCGATTGTCAAAAAGCCACGAAGTGACGAGACTGGTTCAAAATTCGTTGCATATATACACATTAGATGCTAAAACTGTACACTAAATTTCATCTATATAGCTTTGCATTTGCAGTTCTATTGCTCACTTGCATACGTATAGAGAGATATATAAATTTAATTTGAATATATTCCGATTAAAATTTAGTTGAAAATTGGTGTAAAGACCAAATACCAAATTTCATCCGCTATGAGTTACTAAGTTCACAGTCAATCAAGCAAGCAGTTCAGTTCAGTTCAGTTATATTAACGTTCCAATTTAAAGCAACACTAGGGCTATTTTGGGACGGACCTCGTCATTTTTAACCCGGTCAGATGACGAGGGCGACACCTGAGCTGGCACCCCCCCCCTCTCCACACCACGCCACACCAGAGGGAGGACGTTTGGTCACGACGAATTTGACGTGCAACAGACCCCCTTACACGACGGTTCTTCGCTGGAATCGGGACACGTACCTGAAACCCTCCGGTTCCGAAGCCTAGACCTTACCACCAGGCCACCGCGGCCCTCAAGCAAGCAGATGAAATTCGAAAATGGTATTTTTCGAATCAGAAATATCTGATATATGGAGATTCACCAAAATTCAGACTTCGAATATTTTGAGGATTGCAAGACTTTTTAAATATACACACAATAATAATTTTCTTTGTTTTTTAGTAATTTTATATCCATATCCATTGCGACATTCTCTATGTGCACATTTTTCGATGCTACAGTCTAGAGTGAATGTTAAAAATGAAATACAGATAGAAAAACCAAGTATATCTTACTAAGATATTTCGAACTAGATGTTCGAATGTTTTTTTTTTCTTCATGGAAACTTTGTCTGGGACAAAAGATTGTTTCTCCATCTGGCAATCCAGGCATTTGAATAGAAGAAAAGATGTTTTAACATGCTTCATACTTTCAACATTTTTGTCCCAAATATAGAAATAGCAATCTTATTCGACTTTGATAAATAGAAAAGATACTTTTTCCTTTTTTTTTTCTAGAGTAAGTGTGGTTCTGGATTTGCGTGCCTTGGAGATTTGCTTTTCTTATTTTCTTCTTCGCTTAACGTTTTCTTTTTTTCTTCTTTGTGGTCGGATTTGTTGACTTGTTTTTCCACGGAATTTCTGCTGCAGCCTTTCGAGCATAAGATGCTCAGATAGGAGATAAAGGAGGAAGTATTCAGAAAATTCTAAAGTCTTGGAATGAAAATTTTTCTTGCAAGTTTATCGTATTTCTTCGCCAAGAAATTGAGACTCTATTTTTTGCGTTTCGATATTATGAATATTTTTGGTTTTGCAAAAGTTGCAGGAAGTTTATCCAAGACTTTTCTTCCTTTATAGTTTATATTTTATGTTTATAATTTTACTATGCTTCATTAATCATAGAATTTTATTTTATATATATTGTTACAGAAAACTCTAAACTTCTTCCGTGTGTTAAGCGACGATGAGTCTAATAACAAAATTCTGACGAGGTATACACAAAACAGTGCTTGCAGAAATCAGCAACATACCAGCTGCAAATCGCTATTATACAACGACAACAGAACAAAGAGCTCACCGGGAACTCATTAGAAATAAGTGCTTACTGATTTCGGCTCTGTCTTCCGGCTTTCCATGATTTCCGTGAGAGAGCAAGTAAGCTTCTAGAAGGTTATCGTATCTTTGCTCCTAATCGATATATCGCCAAAATTCCAACAGTTTCAGGAGCTTTCGTTTTTATACCCAAGTTTGACTCCAAGGTCTGGGGATCATTGAACGGTCATCCATTGAGAAACCTTGAGCCTATCTGTAAAATTCCCTTCCTTATAATGGAAGAAATTACGCGGAAAGCTATGTTTCAAATCTCTAACATTATATAATAATTATATATAAAATTACAATTTATATTCTTTATACATAATTTGTTACTGTGCCTCACTATTTCTAATTTATTTATGATCATTTTTAGATTATAGATGATATTTTTCTAAGTTAGGTACCATTTATGTAAACTAACATTCTTTGGCGACCAGATGTTTCGCTGTGGTAAATAACTATTAAAGTTTGAAATATCCTTTCCTATTATGCTGTTATAACTTCTTCAAGAAAATACTTCTAAGTTTCATATTTTGATAGAAATATAATTTCATTAGTTTAGGAGCTGTACATCCATGTATTTATTATGCCATGTATTTTACCTTATATCTATGTTTATCTAATATCTATACATCAAAAAAAATTTCGGATTTTAATCGATTAAAATTTTAATAATGTTTTTTAAAAGAAAAAAGTAATACCAAGGTTTATATTCTCAATCTATATATATGCGAAATTTAGAAGCTCTAAATCAAACGGTTTAGGATGATGAAAATTTGCGTTTAATGGATGATGAAAATTCCACTTAATTTTACTGTGGAACTTGATCTTAAATATGTTGCTGATGAAGATATTAACTTTAAAATTTGACACATTTAATTCACGCCATTTTAGAAAATTTTCACCATTTTATTAGTAAAATGAATTTCACTAATATTCTGTTTACATCACACACAAAAAAAAAAGAGCAATAACTTTTCAAAATAGATGCATTGAAAAAAATTTCATCAATACATGATTCAGATATTAAAGTGTAATTATAAGTAGAACAAAAAAATCTTAAAAACAATGTTATTGAAAACATGCCCTGTGTTTGAATTTATTCATTATGCGATAAATGCGTCATCAAATATACTAAATTTTCATTTTCAATGGAAAATCCAGAATGAAATATTAGCAATAATAATAAAAGCAGTTTAAGCTGTTTTCAACAATTTAATACATAGTTGCAAATTTGAATACTTATATAATGTAAAAATCATTTTGGTATCATAATATATCAGGAAGTTATCGCAGAAAAATATCAATATTTTGTTTAGTTTGAATTAACTCTAATTATTATTTCAAAAATATCTTTCTGTAGGGCACATTCCTACTCTCCTAAGTGTATATTTATGGCAAGTTTAGTAGTTCTAGGTCAAATAAACACATAAAAATGTATATTTATTATTAGTATATTAATATTTACACGATAAACAACCCTTCTTTCACTTAAACCTTTAAGATGTAATTTTTCATATCATCATAATAAATCTTTCACAAATTCTTCTCATCGTTTAGTATTTTCTTGAGCTTTCCATTTAGTAACGGTAGTCTTTTTTTTTTTCGCAATATTTACTTAAACTTATCTGAAAAATAAAAATGAAAAATAGGTACGTTGTCAAATATTATAATAATGAGATAAAGGCAGCTTTGTATTCTTTTATATTTCTTCAAATGCTTCTTTAGAAAAGAAAACCATAAGAGACCATATACCACATAAAGTATTTTATTTCTGCTATTACATACCAAAGTTATCACATCAGCTTTCATACAGAAAAATTTTCAAAACAATTCCGATGATATTTATAATCATGTGAGAACATGATGTTGTTTTGGTGTGAGGTTTTTGAAGTCTCAAAATGGGTAGGCAACAAATTGGCGATTTATAGCTTTTGAGGCAATAATATTTCGCTTTTAGTGTTATTAGAAAATAACGCAGGAGGTGGTCACATTTGGCGACTTATCGCCAACTAAAGTTGCAATGCGATTTCCAATTTATTCATTCTCTGAATTCTTACGAATTGTCTTAATTAATTTGAGTCATAACCAGTTTAAATTAGTTTGAAACAATAACGAGACTATCAGATTATGGATGCGTAGATATTTAAAAAAACGATGAATTTTTCTCAAAATCAATCGAGCTCCAAAACTTTGTTTGCCAGTTAAAAAAATTGAAAATGAAAATTTAATAAAATTATCATTATATTGAAAGAGAGAGAGGGGAGGGAGATAGAGACTGATAGAGAAGTCTCTTGATTATTTAAAGATGATTATATGGGTTAATGGGTTATCCCTTAACTAGGGACGTGCGGTCTGTGAGACCGCTAGCAATGGATTTTCGGTCACCCCTATTCTATTTTTAGCTCAGTTGAATGAATTGACCCTGTAGCTTTCTGTTTTGTGACCTTCAATACACGTGCACTTTTTCAACCGATTTCAGCGGATGCTTTTAAAAATAATTCAGTTATTTCTTTGAGCGCGGTCTCTAAGACCGCACCTCCCTGTTAGTGTCCCAGTGATAAACAAGGATTAGCAAACGGCGCTAAAGGATAAAGATAATTGTACAGAAGAGTTTTTCAATGAAAGTTCGCATTCAACTGATTCTGATATGTATGTTCAAACATAATTAATTTTTCTACTGATAATGTATTTTGAAAAATTTATAAAATATATGAATATACCAAGATATATATATATATATATATATATATATATATATATATATATATATATATATATATATATATATATATATATATATACAAAATTTATAGGTTGATTTTTATACTAGTTCTTAACCTGTATGTTTAAAATGCTCTAGAAAACCGTGCTATGGAAGTCACATAAGCCGATATAAAAGGGTCCACTTTTACATACTGTCATTTTTTTTCCATATAATTGTTGAATTTTACATTATATTGTCTTCTATATACTTTCATATAATATAAAAATAAATATGATTTAAAAAGTAAAAAGTAATATGTTTTTTTGAAGAATATTATTTATTGTAACACGTAAATTGAGAAGAAAATGTATGTTCCAATGCATTTACTTTGTTCAATGATAATACATTTTAAAAAATTTCTAAAACATATCCATATATCAAGAAAAATATCTGCAAAATATATTGGCAGTTTTTCATACTAATACATTCAGTAGAAATTTTAAGTTGATTGTAAATGAAAGGCAGTCTTGTAGACCGCACCTCCCCAGTTAAGTCCTAAAATTTCACCTCTCCAGTTAAGGGTTAGTGACTTAAATTAATAAAAACAAATAAGAACTTAAAAAATAATAATGTTCTCGCATGATAACTTGAAATTTGCGATCGTAGATTTCATTTTTTTATCTGAATAATTTTATTTATGTTATGGAATAATTTAATAATATTATTTATACTTTCTTTAATAAACAAAAAAAAATCTGAATATGCTTTTTTGAAATTTTATCAAATTGATATTCTGTTTGTCTATTGCAGATTTTTCGCACCTAAGTAGGGTGGTCGTGATAACAATTGTATTATGATTTATAGAAGTTCTATACGCATAGTATAAAGTTGTCTAATCAATTAAGTAATTTGTATTCCTAAAATAAAATCGAATTTGTTTTCTTTCAATTATTAATGAACTTTTGTTGCGTGAATTCGAAAGGAAAATATGGCTCCCTCATCAACATAACGTGGAGCTGAAGTTTGTAGGCATTTACTCAATTTTGCATAAATATAGGATCGTGAAGCTCGGCAAACATCGGAAAGTTACGCGAAGCACAGTTTCGTTCCTCGAACCCAGAGTAAACATATTTAAGAATACAATTATCTATTAAGAGTCAGCACAGGTTAAGTTAGGGACGTCGTGCCTTAGGTTATTAAACTATGTAAAGGATATGGAGAAAACTTTGTCCCAGTTGAAATGCAAATAAGTCATGATCGGAGGAAACATTAATAATAAATTATCCATAAAAGTTCACCAAAAAATAAAGAAATGTCGCCAAAATTTAAAAAATAACGGAGTTGTCTCTCCAAACCTTTCTCGCATCTCTCTATAAAGTTGTTATCCCCGCAAGTTCCTTCAAAGTTTAATCACCTGAAAACTTTAATTGATTTCATAGAAATGTGCATCCTTTTTTTTACGCAACTTTGTAATTTACAGTATATGTCTACTATCAATATTTAAGGAGTCTAGTTTTTAGTTTAGTTATATTAACGTCCCGTTATAAAGCAACACTAGGGCTATTTTGGGACGGACCTCGTCATTTTGAACCACGGTCAGATGACGAGGACGACACATGAGCTGGCAGCCCCCTCTCCACGCCACACCACACCACACCACAACAGCGGCACGTTTGGCATGACGGATTGAACGTGCAACAGACCCCCTTACACGACGGTTCTTCAGTGGAATCGGGTTACGAACCTGAAATCCTACGGCTCACAAGCCGAGACCTTACCACCAGGCCACCGCGGCCCTCAATATTTAAGGAATAAAAGCCGCTATCAAGGTTTTTGAGACACCCTGTATATCAAACGACCTTTACCAAGCTTTGAAGATTGTTTATTCATTTATTAACTTCCAGTCATCACATATGTTCATTAATGTTAACAGAATTTCATTTATAAATGCTTTCTCGAATAATTTACGAAATGCGAAATCTTTATTATTACGTACGAGGGAGAGTAAAAAAATAAAGGAAAATTTGAGAAAAGGTGCATTTATACTAATGATAAAAAACTAAAACATACATTATTTTTCTACATAACCACCTTGGACTTCAGCGCACTTTTCTCAACGTTTCACAATTTTTTTTATCCCCTTTGAAAAAAGGTTTTTCGGTTGTAACGTTAAACAATTTTGCACCGCATCAGTGACTTCTCCATCGGTTGCAAATATTCTTTCACTTGCCGCTTTCTTTAATGGTCCAAACAATATAAAACTCCCTTGGAGAGAGGTCTGGACTGTATGGTGGGTGCTCCAGTACTCTGAATCCCAACTCTTTTATTTTCCGGCTGTGCGTTTGGCAGAATGTAGTCAAGCCTTATCTTGTTGCAGAATGACATTTTTTTTACAATTTTCCACGACGTTTGGATGTGATTGCTTGCATTCGACGAATCATTTCCGTAGTTTTAATTCCTTCCAGAAACAAAAGCGCGTCACTGTCCTCATTTCCTTCTTGTTGCCTATCGACAATAGAGCTACCATATTTAACGATTTGCAACACGCCAACGACTTATGCGGGAACAAGAGTTGCACGTTACATAGAAGTGTTGCGGACTACACTCATTCAAGGCTGGATACCAGCAGTGTTACCAAACCGTGGAACCATGGAAAGAGAAATTGCAAAAGTCCCTTTACTTTTTGACTTTCCCATATACATATATATATATATATATACAAAAGTATTAGAATCAAGTTAATAGGAAAAACAAAAATCAAATAAAATTTAAACCAAAAAAACATAACATAATTTACCGTTAGTTTTTTAAAAACAGGGAATCACAATCCATTGTTTAAAGTTTCCTTGACTGTTGATGGTATGTACTGGCCATTTCGTTTTTAATTTTTAATTTTAGTGCTATTTTCTGTTTTTATTGTTATTTTTGTTATTGTATTTTTACTTTGTTGTGGTTAATTTCTTCTAATTTGTTGTTTTGTATTTCCTTTCTGTTAAAATGGTATATCTCTTGAGCATAATTTCAGGGGATTTTCGGGTCACGAGGAATCATTATTAGACAATGTCTGTATTTCCTCACAGAAAAAATCCCTTTCTTTGAATCCCTGCCTGAGGGTGGCCCTTGAATAAGTCTTCAGGCCGGATTCTTTTTTTATATTTTTTATAATTTTTTTGGTTTAAATTTTATTTGATTTTTGTTTTTCCTATTAACTTGATTCTAATACTTTTGTATCAATTCATCTGTGTTTTAGAAGTAGCTGCAATTGCGCTCTCTAAATACTATGAAGTTCTTTTTTGGTTTTAGTTTAAATAGGTTATAAATTTTAGTTGCGATTTCGAAACTGTTTTGTTCCGTTTTCATTTTAGTTTCGTTTTCAAACTTTTTCTTACTTAAGATTGGTTACTATATATATATATATATATATATATATATATATATATATATAATAAAAAATATTTGAACATGATGAATTGTCAAATTTTCATAATTCTCTAATTAAATGACTTTCAAATGGACGTATATTCTGTTATATATGCTTGAATATATCGTGATACCAGTTTGAATTACAATTTTCTTTCTTTCCAAATTCAAATGATTATTATACTTTTTTTAATCGATAAAAAATATTAATTTTATTTACGTGAGTATAATGATGTTTTATGTGATAAATTAAAGATATATTAAAATTTATTTTATAAGATTTAGAGGGAAAAATCAATCGGAAAGCGTTTTATATCAACAACAAGTAAAACATTTTAAACCTAAGTTTATTATTTTATGTTTTTTTCCTTTCTAATTCCTTAGTATAGAATTAGAATTGTTTAAAGAAAAGAGCTACGAAGAACATAAAAGTCTATAATTCTGGTAACATTCTAACAATTTTGCTTCAGGGTTGGTATAAGAAGCGTAAAGAGTAAAACTATAAAGAATTTCAAAGATCGATAAGTTTGTAATGGTTTCTGTCTCAAGGACAATGCAACAGCTTAAAGAGTAAAATTATGAAAAACATGAAAGCTCAAAAATTTTGTTAACTATTTGATTGTTTCTGTATGAAAGATGACGCAACAACTTAAATACTATGAATATTTATCGATAGAAGATCGATAATTATAATAAATTTGAGATTGCTTTTAACCATGAATATCGAAATTCAAATTTTTATTTTATTCTAAAAATGCATATCGAAATATTTCACTTATCATATTAAGGTATATGACTACGTTCGAAAAGAATTTGTTGAAAAACATTCGAAAATAGTTATATTTGTGAATTTTTGCATAAAAAAGATTGGAAAAAAAATATCTATGAAACCAAAATATGCCGGTTAAGTAGCAAAACTTTTTTTAAAATTGGAAAAAAGTGGCACTATTTGATTTAAAAGCAACATAAAGCAAAAATCTTCTAGTTTAGATTTTTATCATATTGTTTGCTCAAACTTTCACAGATAGCTAAAGAAATATATTATCTAGTTGCTGAACTAAAAAATAAGCTGTATTTCTAGACATTCTTTAAATATTGAGGCTCAACTGATAAATAATACGAAATTTTCAATTTTTTCATATTGTGAAGCACTAAAAGATCTATAAAATATTTATAAATGAATAGATTACTTATTTTCTAGTTCAGGAACTGCAGAGCATATTGAGAAATTATTATACCAAATTTAAACAAAGAGTATGCATTAGATTTTCATTTATGGTGTTTTTCGTAAGAAAATTTTATCAAAAATTGGAATATGAGAATATTGGATCTAATGACATAACATAGCATTAAGAAACATGCAAATACAAGCATAAAAGTCAGTGTAACTTCTAAAAAAAATACACTTAGGAACAAATTTCTAACAGGTTTATAAAGAAACTTGTTCAAACATTGAGAATATTAAATAAAAAAAATTGTCATTTCGCAAAAAAAAAGTCTTTTAAACGTATTCACTTATCTTAAAAATTATAATATATTTTTGAATTTAATTCTTAATTTATTACTACAAATACTTATTTAAAATGCTTGCAAACTTTTTAGAGTATCTCGCATTCAAATCTGAAAATTCTGGCCTATAAGATTATTTTGTAATAATAACTAGAAATGAGGAACCATCTGGAAACAAACTATTTGAATCTGGCATATTTCCATTTCAATCTCGTTCTCTTTCCAACAATCTTTCGTGAACTTCTTTACGTCCACGAAATATTCCCCAAAAACTCATAAAAAAAACCGTCATTTCACGGAATATACCTTCTTATATGCGAGTAAGCTGATTAATATGGAGGCCACAAAAAAAGTCGTGCATCTCCAGGAGATTTTTCTAGAAGAAGATGCCATGCCTAAGATAAAAGATTGAATCTCCATCTGCCAGTGATTGCCTCTGAATGGGAGAAAAGGTATTTTTATGCGCTCCATTCCGCCGACGTGTTGTCCCAAAAATAGGAATGGCAACTTTGACGAATAAAAAGATTCGTTCTTCCTGAAATGATTGTGGTTCCGGATTTATATTTGTTCCTTATTTGTTTCGCCACATTTGCTGAAACTTTTCTTCCCAATGTATGTGCTCGGATTCTTCCTTTCCTATTTTTTGTTTCTCCAGAATTCATGCTGCAATGTTTTTGGATATTAGAAATCAGGAAGAGATATGGATATCTGCTAACTTTTTAAGAACGTAGAATATTAGAAATCTTATATATAAATCATTCTAAAATGAAATAAATATGAGTGATTTTTTCTGTTTTTTCCCTTCCAGAATTCATGTTTCAATGGATATTAGAAATCAGGAAGAAATATGGATATCTGCTAAATTTTTAAGAACGTAGAATATTAAAAATATTATATATAAATTATTCTAAAATTAAATAAATATGAGTGATTATTTCTGTTTTTCCCCTCCAGAATTCATGTTTCAATGGATATTAGATATCAGGAAGAAATATGGATATATGCTAAATTTTTAAGAACGTAGAATATTAGAAATCTTATATATAAATTATTTTAAAATTAAATAAATATGAGAGATTTTTTTCTGTTTTTCCTCTTCCAGAATTCATATTTCAATTTATATTAGAAATCAGGAAGATGTGGATATCTGCTAACTTTTTAAGAACGTAGAATATTAGAAATCTTATATATAAATCATTCTAAAATAAAATAAATATGAGAGACTTTTTTTCTGTTTTTTCCAGTCCAGAATTCATGTTTCAATGGATATTAGAAATCTGGAAGATATGGATATCTGCTAAATTTTTAAGAACGTAGAATATTAGAAATCTTATATATAAATCATTCTAAAATAAAATAAATATGAGAGACTTTTTTTCTGTTTTTTCCAGTCCAGAATTCATGTTTCAATGGATATTAGAAATCTGGAAGATATGGATATCTGCTAACTTTTTAAGAACGTAGAATATTAGAAATATTATATATAAATTATTCTAAAATTAAATAAATATGAGTGATTTTTTCTGTTTTTTCCCCTCCAGAATTCATGTTTCGATGGATATTAGAAATCAGGAAGAAATATGGATATCTGCTAAATTTTTAAGAACATAGAATATTAGAAATCTTATACATTAATCATTCTTAAATTAAATAAATATGAGAGATTTTTTTATGTTTTTCCCCTCCAGAATTCATGTTTCAATGGATATTAGAAATCAGGAAGAGATATGGATATCTGCTAAATTTTTAAGAACGTGGAATGTGAGAATCTTTATAAAATTAAATAAATATGAAAGATTTTTTCGGGTTTTTTCCCCTCCAGAATTTATGTTTCAATGTATATTAGAAATCAGGAAGGGATATGGATATCTGCTAAATTTTTAAGAACGTAGAATATTAGAAATCTTATATATAAATCATTCTAAAATGAAATAAATATGAGTGATTTTTTCTGTTTTTTCCCTTCCAGAATTCATGTTTCAATGGATATTAGATATCAGGAAGAAATATGGATATATGCTAAATTTTTAAGAACGTAGAATATTAGAAATCTTATATATAAATTATTTTAAAATTAAATAAATATGAGAGATTTTTTTCTGTTTTTCCTCTTCCAGAATTCATATTTCAATTTATATTAGAAATCAGGAAGATGTGGATATCTGCTAACTTTTTAAGAACGTAGAATATTAGAAATCTTATATATAAATCATTCTAAAATAAAATAAATATGAGAGACTTTTTTTCTGTTTTTTCCAGTCCAGAATTCATGTTTCAATGGATATTAGAAATCTGGAAGATATGGATATCTGCTAAATTTTTAAGAACGTAGAATATTAGAAATCTTATATATAAATCATTCTAAAATAAAATAAATATGAGAGACTTTTTTTCTGTTTTTTCCAGTCCAGAATTCATGTTTCAATGGATATTAGAAATCTGGAAGATATGGATATCTGCTAACTTTTTAAGAACGTAGAATATTAGAAATATTATATATAAATTATTCTAAAATTAAATAAATATGAGTGATTTTTTCTGTTTTTTCCCCTCCAGAATTCATGTTTCGATGGATATTAGAAATCAGGAAGAAATATGGATATCTGCTAAATTTTTAAGAACATAGAATATTAGAAATCTTATACATTAATCATTCTTAAATTAAATAAATATGAGAGATTTTTTTATGTTTTTCCCCTCCAGAATTCATGTTTCAATGGATATTAGAAATCAGGAAGAGATATGGATATCTGCTAAATTTTTAAGAACGTGGAATGTGAGAATCTTTATAAAATTAAATAAATATGAAAGATTTTTTCGGGTTTTTTCCCCTCCAGAATTTATGTTTCAATGTATATTAGAAATCAGGAAGGGATATGGATATCTGCTAAATTTTTAAGAACGTGGAATATTAGAAATCTTATACATAAATCATTCTAAAATTAAATAAATATGAGAGATTTTTTTCTGTTTTTTCCCCTCCAGAATTCATGTTTCAATGGATATTAGAAATCAGGAAGAGATATGGATATCTGCTAAATTTTTAAGAACGTGGAATGTGAGAATCTTTATAAAATTAAATAAATATGAAAGATTTTTTCGGGTTTTTTCCCCTCCAGAATTTATGTTTCAATGTATATTAGAAATCAGGAAGAGATATGGATATCTGCTAAATTTTTAAGAACGTGGAATGTGAGAATCTTTATAAAATTAAATAAATATGAAAGATTTTTTCGGGTTTTTTCCCCTCCAGAATTTATGTTTCAATGTATATTAGAAATCAGGAAGAGATATGGATATCTGCTAAATTTTTAAGAACGTGGAATGTGAGAATCTTTATAAAATTAAATAAATATGAAAGATTTTTTCGGGTTTTTTTCCCCTCCAGAATTTATGTTTCAATGTATATTAGAAATCAGGAAGAGATATGGATATCTGCTAAATTTTTAAGAACGTAGAATATTAGAAATCTTATACATAAATCATTCTAAAATTAAATAAATATGAGATGTTTTTTCTGTTTTTTTCCTGCAGAATTCATGCTTCACTGTTTTATGATATTCGAAATTAGGAAAATGTGGAAATCTGCTAAATTTTCGAAAATGTGGAATGAGAGAATATATATAAGAATTCTAAAATGAAATTAATATGTGAATTTTTCTTTAGAAAAGCTTGGAGTGGGAACATTATGCATAATTTAAAGGTATTAAATATCTTTTGGAAATTAGTTTCAATTTCAAATCCTCATGCTTTGAAAGTCAAAATCTTGAATAGTTTTCACATAAGATTTCACTTTTAATTATCGTACTTTTTAAATTGAAATACTGGTATATTTATTAAAAATAATTAAAAAAATTTACGTTATTCCTAATAATTGATACTATTATAGACATTTTGTGTAAATGACAATAACAAAAAATCAAATTCGCACACATCATCTAAACCCAAATTCATTTAAATGATCAAACAGATCCCCAGATAAACGGAAAAAACATTCTAAAAGTAAATTTTATTTATTCATTTAAAAAGAATTTCATATTATTGAATAGTAAACCTCTTCACTTTCACAAACAAAAAAAAATTTTTTTTCCTTGGTGATCGTTGGAATTTTGATAGAAGAAAAAAAGTCTTCTTTTTTTTTTTTTTTTTTTTTTTATCATGTGAGAAGATGATGTGGTTTTCGTTACGGGGTTTTGAATAATTGAAGGCAACGAATAATGGAAGCTCAAAATCGTGTGGTCAATGATTAAAGCATAAATGGCAATATTCATCTTCATCCGCTTCACCTGCTTTTACCAGTATTGCATTATTATTATATATGCTTCTATGAAAGCAGATGCGTTTTTAAAAAGTTGACCTGCTGTTAGAGACAATGGGTTTTCACCATAGTAATCCTACGGGGCTATAGAAGATCCCTCATGGAGTCCTATACTGCGCACGCGCAGATGGTTTTCGTTATATGTCGTAAACTACATATGTTAGAGACATGGGGTTTTCACTCAGAAGTACCCCCGCGTGTCCTCTAAGCCCCTAAAATTTTGGATCTATTGCATATGCGCAGTATGGATTTTGCTTAATATTTGTCAAATCAGTGTCGGATCGATACCATAGAGTTCTTATGGGTCTCAGGATCTCGATGACGTCAACTTCCGGTCAGACCGGAAGTTGTTGTTATATCTCGGCTTTTATGCAACATAGAAACAAGTGTGACCTGTCTAAACACTCGTCTCGATTAATAGAGTGAATAACATGTTTACCGAAACTCAAGTCTAGATATAGTCCACGATCGGGTCTTGAAACTTACAAATTCAAGTTACATTGAATTTGCTAGTGTCGTTGGGTAGTACTCGCCGAAATGCACGTAACGATATGAGTTTCACGTTGCAACTCTGAGTGATTCGCGAGTTATGGGCTCTCAAATTTATAAAAATTTGAATTTTCTAGCGAGATTTTCGACCTCGTTTTTGCAAAAATTGTCTTTACGACTGGCATCGATACACTCTCCTCGATATCCTCTATTGAGCGATATCACATTTACATCACTTACATTATTAGAAGCCGAGAAGCGGAAACGAGAACGGAAAAAGAATATGATGTTGTTTTGGTTGGAGGGGTTGAAGTTCGAATTCGCGTAGGCAATTAATAAATCATAAATGGCCGTCCTAAGCTTTCTCCCGATGACGCCTTGCAAAGAAAAAATGAAAAGGGACGAAAGAGCAAACAGAGGTCGGAACAAAACCTTCAATCAACAAAAACGAATGATGAAAATTTAAAACTAGGAGCGAATCGAATTAAAAATGAACGTAAAATAGCTTTGCAACGGGAACGAAGAAAGGCTAAACATATACAGAGTGTTGCAGATTCTCAATCGCAACACTCAACTTCAAACACAGAACGTGTCCATTTGAATTCTGAATCACAACCGTCAACGTTCAACGCATATCTCCGTTTCGATTCTGAGTTTCAAATATCGCTTTCTAGCTCTAAGCAATACACCGGAAAAAATATTCTCACATGATAATTCGAAATTTGCAATAGCAGATTTCAATGTTTTTTTGAGATGATGAATACGTGAAAAAAAGGAATTAAGATTTTTTTTTTGATTTACATAAGTAAAAAGTTATTCAAAACTATAAATTTAAAATTATAAATGTCGGGTATACGATTTAATTTAAACAACTCAATAACTTCTGGAGAAAACGCAAACTTTTTTTTCATAACTTTTTTTTTTTTGTAAATATTAGTTTTATTAAAACTTTTCTTACAACTCTGAACGTTATTTGATTACACAAGAAAATTTACACCTAGTTCCGTATCAATTTTAAGGATTAAAAGAATCAGATGTTCCAGCATTTTGTTAATTAGAGAAGTTCTATTTTTAAGTTTTGCCAATGCTAAATGCAGCTCCAACAATAAATAAAGTTTTCTTACAATTTAAATGCAGAATTAATCATTTCTCAATACGAAATGTACTTGTACTTTGCGAAGCAAAACTATCAAATTGCACCTTGTAATATAAATATTTCATCTATTCGCATATTTTTTTCAAAAAATAATTTAATTTCTAAATATTTGACAATTTTGCAGAATTTATATAATTATAAGCGCATAATTATTTGTATTATCATTTTTTCTGGTTTTAGAATCAAATCGGTTACTAGATTTTCCGTGAATGATACATCACAGTTATGTCATAAATTATATTTCTAATTATATAAGATTCTATGTATGACGAACGGCATATTTCTTAATGATTTTTACAATATTCAAAAATTATTATTTTATACAATATGATAAAAATTCTCTAAAGTCTCAAAATGAAAATAATAATAATAATAATAAATTCTAAAACATGAAATTTGATTAACAACTAAATAGTATGGTTGCCATAGAAACGGTCAGATGGACTGCTAATAACAAACTGTTCATTATTTCTAGAATTTTGATAACTTCATGAAAAATTTATAACTAGCCACCTTTGGCGACCAGCCGGTTCGCCAATTTTAATGTTCGTTTAAATTTTAATAATTAAATATTTTACGCAATTCCTATTTTAATAGATTCTTCATCAAAATATTTTAAAACTTCAAATTTTGATAGTCATATAATTCACTCATAATATTATAAAGGCCTTCAGTCATAATGTAATATGTAAATCTCTAATTTTCTGTTACCCCTCGTAGAATTTTTGCTTTAAATTAAAGTGGAAAGAATTAATCTGCAATTAATATAATAATATTTTTTACTGAAACAAAGCATTTTTTTATAATATGATTACTGATAACAGAGTCACTGAGCGTTTAAACTTTATGGGCACTATAGAATATCTTTCTTAATTTATGTAATATCTCAAGAATTTGTCAACAAAATTTTTGATCATGAACAGATCGATTCATTAACAATGTTTAATTTTAAAGGCATCAAACACTAAGAAAATAAAATGAATCGTTTAAAATAATCTGTCTAAAACAGGTTTAAAAAAACTACTTAAAAAACGATGTACTTAAAACTATAAGCATATACAAAAAATATATATAACTAATTTAATTACAAAAGCATGCAACTAACCTAAAAATAATTTAAATCATTAAAAACAGGTTAAAAAAAACTACTTAAAAAACGATGTACTTAAAACTATAAGCATATACAAAAAATATATAACTAACATAAATAAAATTTAATTACAAAAGCATGCAACTAACCTAAAAATAATTTAAATCAAGAATCATTTTGATAATATTTTCAAATTTCCTTTATTCTGTGTTATTTTAATTCAAAAGTACTTCAGAATGAATCTGAAAGATCGTTCATTAACAATGTTTAATTTTAAATGCATAAAACTTTAAGAAAATAAACAGAATCGTTTGAAATAATCGGCCGAAAAATGTTAACCCTAGCCTCATTATTGTTGGGGGAAAAAACTGAAGCCTTACTCATTTGGCGTTGGGGAAAATGAAAAGATTTTTTGGCGGGAAAGTTAGTTTTTAATTAATAATTAAAATACTAATTAAAAATTCAAAAAAATGGGATCCCAGATGCACATTCCCGACCTCCAAGGTATACATGTACTATATTTGGTAGGTGCAGGTTAAACGGTCTGGCCTGTAGAGCGCCAACGCACACACACACTTTCAGCTTTATATAAGTACAGATTTAAAAATCTTTGTTAGACAAATTAGCATTATAAATTCTAATTTCTGCTTAAATTCTGAATCCCTGCTTGGATATTATGATATTTTTTCCAGTATATTAATAATAAATGTCTAAAACTGATCGAAATGTTTTATAACCAAAGGAATGGAGAGTAAAATAATAGTTTATGGAAGAATATTCAAATATTTTTATAGCTAAAATGGAAATAATACACAAACAGGAATGAACATCTGGAGAAATTATATCATTCCTTAAATCTTATTTTAAAAAAACGTGACTTCACAGTATTTATCGTACTCGAACATTAGTAAATTCATTATTATGAAATCCACAGGAAATACTGCATTTCCAGAAAAATCATTTCCAATGGAAAATTCTGTTTGAAGAAAAAGTTGTTTCTTCATCTGACCATCCATGAATTTAAATGGGAGGAAAGATTTTTTTGTATTCTCTAAATTCCAGCATTTTCTCCCAAGAATAGGAATGACAATCTTATCCGACTTTGATAGATAGGACATTCTTTTTCTTTTTCCTCAGCTGAGTATAGTACCGGATTTGCTTTTCTCTTTTATTTATTTTTTTTCCTCGCTCTTTAGGGTACGATTTGCTTGTTTGTTTTTCTGCAGATATTTCTTGCATAGCTTTTCTGAAATATGGGGTTTCGGATTTCAATGACTAGATAACGAAAAAGCATAGGGATGTAGATTGAGAAGTTGTTTATATATTTTATCTTTTCAGGTTCCTACCACAGCAGTGTTAAGAGCAATTTTAAAGAAATAAAAATAAAATACCTTTGAAAGAAAAAGAAATAGAATTTTTAGAATAAATATAAATAACATATTAATTCTGGAAACTGTTTTGAAATATAATCTTAATATAGGATCTCGGGCTTTCCATTAAAATTTTACTTTACAAAATACTTTAACAAATGTAAAAAAATTATTACAGAAAGTATTGATGGTAGGATTTTTTTTAAATTGAAAATTTTTAAATAATATTTCGATTTATTTTATATATTCATAAATACTTGTGCTTTTGTTTGAGCTATCAATAATTGTTCCCTCTTAATATTTCCAGGTATTTATAAATATTAAGATTAATTCTATAAACTATCAATCCATTAAAATTGGCAATATCAGAAAATTCTGAAAGTTTAATTGCTTAGTATTTAATGGTAGAATTTAATAATTGTACGCTGATTTTCATCTTAAGTATTGTTACGTAAGCATGTTTCCCTCCTCTCACTTGTAACGCCCTCTAGCGGTATATGTAAAAAACCGTCAGTCTTTGTAACATCATTGACGTAGCAGCACGCCGAAAGGCAAAGCTCAAACCAACACCCGAAAGCGGAGAACCAATAAAATCTTTATAATACAAAAAAGGTCCGTCATCATTATCGAACCTCTCCAAGTATATCGATATTATTATAGCTATCAATGATAATTAGATTTATAGTTTAACCCTTTAAAGGGCCATTTGTTTTAGTCATATTATGTAAAAATATTTTTGGGCTTGAAATTAGAATAAGAAAAGGGATTCATTTAGCTTATTAGATAAATTTAATTTGATTAATTAATTAATAATTAAGTAACAAATCAAGACACATCATTTTGTCTGAGATAAAGAACTGAAGAATCTAAGTTTCTGACTGACTAAAAAAATGTGCAAAACTGATGCCAACCTACATAATTTCATACAAAGATTGAAAAATTTGTTGGGAAGCATACTTCCCACGGCCTTAGAAAGGGTTAATGAATATACCACAACCGGTCAAAATTATTATTTTTCCACTGCATTTTCGGTATAAAAGAGTAGTACTAATAAGATTCAAGCTATTAAAGCTATTATTGCCTAAATATTATAGCCTAAATATTATTTGGGTAAATTTCTACCTAAATAATATTTAGGCTACAAGGAACCAATATTACCTATTTAATATTAAGCTACAAGGAGCCACTGGAACTCGAAATACATGATGATTCAATTTGAAGTAACCATGTTTGGGACGCCCTGGCGAGAGAATCAGTAGACGTAACACCTTCAGATTTGGAGGATATACATTCCAGTTCATTGACTGATTGGTGCAATAAAAAAATTAGCTAAAAAAACGACCACTAGGTGAAATGTGGTGCTTTGATCGATTAGGTAATGAATGTGAAACATGACATCAATAATAAAGGACAGAATACGAAGTATCTGTAATAAACTCCGTTATTGCATTACTAATGCACAAATTTCGCTAGCTAGATGAAATTTCGAATATTCGACAGAGCAAGCTACTACACTGGAGAACAAAATTTGCATAATAGGCGAACAAAAGTTCATTTGTAACAGATAAGAAGCTGGTCGTACAGGTTCCGAACGTTCTTAGGCCACGACGATGGTTTTCTCTTTACCGGAGCGTCCATTGGTGCTAAAGTTATTTTACCGAAACAGCACTAACGCTGCCAAAGTGCTTCACTTA
This sequence comes from Argiope bruennichi, assembly GCF_947563725.1. Lineage (NCBI taxonomy): Eukaryota > Metazoa > Arthropoda > Arachnida > Araneae > Araneidae > Argiope > Argiope bruennichi. The sequence goes on from NC_079161.1 coordinate 16,090,827, forward strand.
TACCGAGGGCAGAAATCTTATATTACGGGTCCAATAGCAATCCAAACCATTACGTAGACCGCTTCTCTCGCCATAGCGTTGTCCCGAAGAGGGATAGTTTGATTTGAATCACCCTGTATATTATGATTATCGGAAGCCTAATTACTATGATATGTTTGGTGGCTTTTGGAGTTGAGAGATTAAGTATTGTATTTTTCTCTCGTATATTTTATTTATTAATGATTCATATTGCACTTCAAGATCTCACAAACTCAGTTTAAAACATATAAATCATTTATATTGGCATACATTACTCCTTCTAGATGATAGAATCTTTTTCTATGTATCTCGAAATTCAGGTATCAGGAAAATGTTCAGCTTGGGAATATCCTATAGCGAAAGTTATAATGAAGTCAAAACGGAAAACGAATCATCTGCATCAGATATACTAGTGTAAACAAAAAAATTTCGAGAAGGCTTTATTTAAAATTCAAATATAATAGAAATAATTTACAAATGTTTATGAAATATTTTCAAGGCTAGCAAAATTAGGTGTTTCATTTTATATTATCATTGGAAAATAATGTTTCTTTAATCAGATCAAAATCTTAACTTTGTTGATTGTCCAAAATAGCGATTATAAGTAAATAATTGTGGATTAAAATTTGTTTCTGAAAACAATTTTTTCTGCTAGATATTATTGCAAAATGTAAAATGCTTTAAAAATCTGTAACTAATAAAGGATATTTGAGTAGTATAATATGTTTAAAGAAAGTAGAGAAATTTGCGATTGACAAATTATGCAATGATAGAACTTTTCCTTTGTTTAATCCACAATATCTTGTTTAAATCAGAAATTTTCTAAATGATTGTCATTTGAAAACATTTTAAAACAAATTCTTATATAGAAAAGGATTTTTTTTTAAGCAAGATGGTTTAAGAATTTTGGGTCACAATAAAAAGTGCCTTCGGCCAGATTTATTATTATATAATAATTTACATAAAAAATTCAAGAAATATGGCAACACAAGTTCCGTATACACCAGACATAGCACTAAATTACTTTATTTCTAAATAGAAGTTGTTTCTTCGTGACAACCATTTAAAAATTGTTACAATATTATATTGTAACAACAATAAAAGAAAAATCGAAAACTGCTTAAAGAAATTTTACGTAAAAGACTTTAAATCATGTTTTATAGAATTGAAAAATATTTGGAATGGTGCATTTGGAATGGAAAATATTAACTGGGAGAATTTGTAATAAATATTGTCGAATGGTTTTATATCTTTCGTTTAGTAACAACTTTATAAAAATAAGCGTTTTTCGTTTCGGTTATAATATTCAAAATGCTGCTGTTCGGCATTTCTACGAAATGACGTCACCTTCAGATAGTGCTATTAGTTTATTGTTTGCTATTTTTTATTTTCAATTAATTAATTTCATACCAGAAAGAAGCACGAAAATATCGTTTGTTTTTGAATTTTTTTTTTTAATGTTTTAATTTTTGCACTCTTGTAATACGCAACTTATGTTTATTATTTAACGATTTTTTGTATAGTATATAACCGGATTTTTACGTATTGTGTTTTCCAAAGAATCTGTAAATATGTCGCAAATAATAGAATATAATTTTAAAATAAAGCTGTATTTGTTTATTAGATTTCATTACATATACAATAGCTTCTAGAATATTCCAGTAATAGCACACTTTTGACCAAATGACTTGATAGTTCTTATTCGTTATTTTCAAATACCACAACATAAATACTCTAAAATTTCATAACTTTCTATCCACTTATGGAATTATAAGGAAAAGATTGCAAAGACTACTATTGTACGGTATCTTGAAAACGAACAGCTGATTATTATGGAAACCACAAACATTCGTGCATTTCCAGAAAAATTTCTCCTATAGAAAACGTCATGTCTGAGAGCAAAATTTTATATCTGCATCTGAACATAAAGCGAATATGAATATGAATATAAGAAAACATGTTTTCATACACTTCATATTTCCACCATTTTGAGCCAAGCATAGAAATGGCGACTTTGAAAAATATAGAACATACTTTTCGTTTTTTTGAAATGAGTGCGATTTCGAATTCACGTGTCTGAGATTTGCTCTTCCATTTTTATTTCTTTTTTCTTCTTCTTCTTTTCTTGTATTCGGATTTGTTTGCTGGGATTTTCAGAAGAATTTCTGTTTTTATTTTTAACTTTTTTTCTGGTGTAAGACGTTTGGAGGATGAAGGAGTGGAACATCCGCAAAATTCTCGAGACGTGGAATCTGAGTTTCTTTATTTATAAGCATTTCCGAAATTTGATCCCTTGGGTGGAGTTAAAAGAGTTTCAGTGCAAGAAGTAACTTTTCTCTTGCAAAAAGTTTTTGAAGGTTTTCATAAAACTTAGTTGTATTGCATATATTCTGGAATATCTTTTCGTAATTTTAATGCCCATATTAGGTATTCACAAAGAGAATAGACTTAAATACCAAATATGAAATTTTTGAGCAGTTATTCTGCTGCATCTAAGCAATTATATCTTATATATTTTTTAAAAAACATTATGCTTATTTATAAAGAAAATCAAATTGCTGAGAGCTATTGCACAAAACATTTAAATAATTATATCTTACATTTTTTTCCTTCAAATTATGCTTATCTATAAAAAAAATTATTTAGTAGCTGTTGCGTTGCATTTAAATAATTATGTTGTGACTGAAGACGATCTTTTATCTATAAACTATTTATTTTACATTATGTACAGGAACTATATCAAAAAACTTAAACATGGATGAAATTCTACACTAATTTTCTTCCGTTGCCAGCATCGCTAGCTGAATAACAAGTTACATAATTAGAAAAGGCAACAGGAAGTGCGAAATATAAAATGAGTGGCAACAAATTATATCCTACATTATTTCTCAAATTATGCTTTTTTATAAAAAAAAATCAAATTATTTAGTAGTTATTGCACTGCATTTAAATAATTAAATCTTACAATTTTTCTCCAAATTGTACTTATTTATAAAAAATAACATTATTTAGTAGCTATTGCGCAGCATTTAAATAATTATATCTTGCAATTTTCTTTTTCAAATTATGCTTATTTATAAAAAAATAACATCATTTAGTAGCTATTGCGCAGCATTTAAATACTTATATCTTGCAATTTTCTTTTTCAAATTATGCTTATTTATAAAAAAATAACATCATTTAGTAGCTATTGCGCAGCATTTAAATAATTATATCTTTCAATTTTTCTCCAAATTGTACTTTTTATAAAAAAAATAACATCATTTAGTAGCTATTGCGCAGCATTTAAATAATTATATCTTGCAATTTTCTTTTTCAAATCATGTTTATTTATAAAAAAATAACATCATTTAGTAGCTATTGCGCAGCATTTAAATAAATATATCTTTCAATTTTTCTCCAAATTGTACTTTTTATAAAAAAAAAAATAATAACATTTTTTAGTAGCTATTGCGCAGCATTTAAATAATTATATCTTGCAATTTTCTTTTTCAAATCATGCTTATTTATAAAAAAATAACATTATTTAGTAGCTATTGCGCAGCATTTAAATAATTATATTTTACAATCTTTTTTCAAATTATGCTTTTTTATTTAAAAAAAATCAAATTATTTAGTAGCTGTTAGCTGCATTTAAATAATTATATCTGACAATTTTTTTTTCAAATCAGGCATACTTATAAAAAAATAAATTATTCAGTAGTTATTGCGCTGCATTTAAATAATTATGTCTTACAATCATTTTCTCGAATTATATATATCTTTAAAAAATTGCTGAGCTATTTAAAAACTCTATTAGTGGCAATATTTTGACACAACTGTCTTTTTATGTTTGCTAATTTTGTGCGTGATGTCAATTAAAATAATTTTTAAATAAAGCTTCAAATTAAACTTTTAAACTCAGTGTATGACACATAATGTATTTTAACTTTAAATAACACTATCCACATTTGGTAAATAGACTTGTTAGAACCAGTGTATTGATTTTTTGACAGTTAAGTAGATTAGTAAAATATGCATTTAATAAAATTATGGTGGCGAATTTAATAATACTGTAAAATAAGAACTAAATGGAATCACTCCACTACAAATTATTATGATTATAAAATATATAGCATATATATTATTATATAAAAAATGGTGGAAAAAATCCTGCTTGGTAGTTAATGTCCAAAAGAAATTATTTTTCTATGAAATTTAGCGTTTGCAAAAGCAAATGGTTCAGTGGTTTGATGGAAAAAGGAAATTAGTTAGTGTTGCATTATAACAACAAATACAATGTTACAAACCATGCATCAAATTAAATTTAAATAATTATTTATACTAGAAAATTTGTGAGGAAATGTGATTTTTATCATGAAATAGAGAAGTTTTATTAGATTTAAAATATTTCGAAAACCATTTTTCTTGAGACAATAAACTCGGAGGATATAGTTCAAAAATACCAATTCTGTTCATTACTTTGTAATCATGTGAACAATGGTGTGAATTTAGGATAAAAAAATGCATAGCTTTTTCAAACTGTTTATATTAAAAATAAGAAATATATGTTAAACTTTTATAAATTTTTCTAAATGTATTTAAACTGGTTTATTCAAAATATTGCCACTATTATAAAGGATTTTAAACTCAGTTATAAAAAAATATTACGAAAAGTAGCTAAATGCAGTGTAAAAAGAGATTTAGAGTTTCATTGTTTTCGTCATAATTTACCTTATGAGACTTACATTAATCATCTAGGGTTAGTAATAAATGATTCCATTAACCTGTCTTCCAATCGATGGTGACTAAATGAATTTATTTATATAACGAAAACTAAATCAGAACTAAGCTAAAAAATACAAAACATAAAATCGCTGCCAATCCAAAAGGCGGGGAACCACAAAAAACTATTGCGAACGCCAGAAGGAACAGGGAAAGATCAAAATGATCTGTTGCCGACACGGCATGGTAGAAACAAATGTTTAGTCATAAAAGACATCAACGTCCATGTTACAACCTCTCTAGAAGGAGGCATGTCCTGTCATCGGTAGGGAATAGCCACCTCACACAATTTTTGTACTTACTAAGGAGGCGAGAACCAACCACCATACCGGAACCTTCTCATCCTCATTTCTGAAATGCCCTCGGGTGGGAGTGAAAGGAAGATAAATGTGACTAACCTGACTATGTAGTAGCAGCTACACAGAGGGGCGCAAAGAACAAGGCAAAGAGTGATACCCATTATTATACCAATCGCCACAATCAAGCGACCCTATTGCGGTAGCTCACTTCAATACCAACGAAGCATTATCCGTGCCTTCGTTTCTTTAAATTGAACTCAAAGAAAGTGTTAAGGCTTAAAGCACAGTCTATCTCAGTGAAATGAAAACCTAAGACATAATTTAGAGAAGTAAGGTGGTTGCCAATGGAGCATTTTTGTGTCTGTCAAACGCGCATTGATAGCTGTGAATATATTTCACGGTGTTTAACAACAAATGATTACTGCACAGACTTTCGCTGTGTGACCAAAAAAATATGTGGCATCGAACAGTTACGAAGCATTTAAGCAAAACTTGAAGCCTCTATCTGTTCTTGGGATCAATTTTTTTTATTCGTATTCTTGCTTTGCAAAGTAGTTACAGATGTTTGTAATGTGTGCATTGTTGTTGAAAATACTGCGATACTGCAAAATTCCTCGAATTTTATTTTGTTGTATACGAGTCCTAAAAAGCACTTGATTTTTCGTTGGGTCCTCCAAAGTCTTTGAGAAACAGATGTTATGCGCAACAACTATTTTTTCGATGAGAAGGTAAAAGCATTTCTTTTTTTTTTTTCCTAGAGAGTATAAATGGGATTATGAGAGTATTGTTACGGAATTTCGGGTTTGTTTAGATACTGGTAGTGATATGATGTGGAGAACGCGCAATCAGCAGGAGGCAGTAGAAAATCAACGACGTTTATTTACACGAAGACAGGACAGCATACAGACGACAAATATGTACAGCAGAAACGAACACAGTAGACGACAGGATTTGGCACACAGCACTTCAGTACTCGCCCCACACAACGCTGGCAATCCACCGTTGCTTCGCTATCCTCTCCAAGACTTGTCGGTGACTCCGACTACTCAGTACACGACTTTTTACAGTTTGAGAGTGCCTGTCTTTTATAGTTCCGGAGACGGGGCTACAATCTTCCAGACCAATCAGGGCGTATCTAGGTGTATCTCGGATCATAGCGGATGGGTCATGTAAGTTCTCGAACTTTCCAGCATTATTCATTTCGTCACCAAAAGTCACCAAATTCGTCGCCAAGTCGCAAAATGGTCGCCAAGCTCTGAGATTGACGCGGCACCCGTTCAGCACGCACAGGACAGATCGTACAACGGTTTTTCTTACAATGACACTAGTCGTACTGGGAAGCAAAATTATATGTTTGTAACAGTATGAAAGCATCTAGAAATAGTATGTATGGAATTACCATTTTTTAGCAACATTGTGATGTATAATATTAAGAATGTTTGCATTGTGATCCCTAAATTCCACTTTGAAGTTTTAGCATTTTACTAATCGATTGCAAGTTGACCATAATAAATATCCTTGTTGTGTTTTACTTAAACATATACAAACAGTAATTAAAAAAGACTGTAAATGTGTTTGCTGTTTAATTTTAGAGGTCCTAACTTTAGCATATCAAAATAGTTATTTTGCAAACACCCTGTTTCTCATGTTATTTCCAAACTGATGTTGAGCAGTAATAGCTGTTTTCACTTATGAAAGTAGAAAATTTATTCTTTCGCTGACACCAAATGCATGTAAAATCACTATTTCTACGTTAGTTTACTAAAAAATATTAAGAACACGCTTATTCCTTATTAAAAATTTTATAATATTATAATTGAAAGTTCTTTCGTAATTATGTTTTGTGAACAGTGAATGCCATTTTCATATTATGAAATCCTCTATCATAAGTAAAATGTAACACGAAACTGTATTATATTCACTTTTGGAGTAACAAGGCAGCAATTTATTAAAATTCCGTAACTTTATCAAACAACATATTCCGAACAAATTCTTAACTAATTCATAGCCTGTCACGCGGTGGATAATTGTATCCCTAAATATGTTTACTCTATGCATGAGTTGCCAAACACTGCCTCATCTAATTTTCCAATATTCGCAGAGCTCCGGGATCATACATTTATGCAAAATTAGGTAAACGACTACAAACTTCATTTCAGAGCTCCGTCGATATGAAAATGTGTTTTCTCTCAAAAGTCTCGTAACAAAAGTTCATTAAAAATTGATACAAAACAAACTTGGCTTGATTTTAGGGACATAAATTGCTGCATTTGCCATCTAACTTTGCATAATGAGTCTAGAACTTTAATAAATCACATCTCTCCAATTTTAATCACGTTGTTGTTTACATGCCAAACATACTGATGCATATACCCAACAGCGATTTTACAGAATTTCCGAGGTAATATCTTTTAAGATCTTTTCCTCATTATTAAGAAGAATTGCTATGAGCGTTTCTCCACATTCACAAAGTTAGAGAATAGAATTTGCATGCAGCCTTATAGGAATATTCTGAAGTTACGCACGAGCAGAAAACTTATGAAAATTCTTTCGCAGAAACCAAAAGGTGACATACCTCGGTGAGGTCAGTTCGTGTAATTTTCGCGATAGAATGTTTAATTCCAAGATGTGGTATATTTAGATTGTTTTCTCAGAAAAGTATCTGGATACGAAAAAGGAATACGTAATGCACATTTTCAGACACCTCTTTGCTCTGCGGTTACAAACTAGCCATATTTTCTTTTTCATGTTTTATTTCATGTCATAAACTGCAGGAGTATAAGCGCGTTATTCAAAAAGCGAAATGCTAAAAAGAGGAAACTCGAATATAAAAAAATTGTGTTCCAAAGATAAATCTTATAAATGATTTTTATTTATTTAAATTCTATAATAAACGAGCAATTCTTGTATATATATAAATTTTATTTCCTGCACCTCTTAAACGGTTCTAGCGATTTAGATCAAATTTTATATTTAAATATGGTTTTGCTCTTTAAGTTTATCTATTTAGATGTCTTTTCTAAAAAATGCAATTTTATGTACACATAAAAAACATTTTTTATAACTAACTATTAGAACATTTTTCTATTTCCTTTTATGCTAACAATGCCATATAAGACCATCTCGAAAATTTTTGGGTTACTTACATTATTGCCATAGGTTAATAACCTACTAGTACCTAAAACTTTTACGAGATGGCGCTATATGACATACGAATAGGAATATTTGTGGCTCACATACAATAGCAATAATAGAATTATTGTGTTAACCAATTCGAATAACAGTTTAAACTAAATGCACTCATGATTTTTTTAAAATTTAAATGATTATCTTATATGCAGATAAGATTGAAAAATATTGCCGCATTGAAAAAGAGACAAGTCGAATCTCCAATGCCAAATGGTCATGGCATTGGTCTGATCATCAAGAGACCGGAAGTTCGAATCCCGCTAGAGACAATGCGATTCAGTTTGTGTAAATATTTAATTCCTTGATTTTATGTTTCCCTTTATTTCATGTTCCAGAAGATTCTGGACATTTCTGTAGTTTACCAGAAAAGTGTTCTGGACTTTTCTTACTGTCTCCAGAAAAGTATTCTGGAACTTTCCCTGCTAATATAAAAGCAGAGGATCTGTCAGTCACTGTGTCCTCAGTTCAGAGTTGAGTTAATAAATTAGTTTAACCTCTACTTCTTGTGTGTGTCATTGAGTTACACACTAGACTACCTATGTGACAATATTAATATGTAATGATTCGTATCTGAGTATTTTCTCCGGGGAAAAAAACAATTTTACAAAAAACTGCCTAGCGAATTTGATTTTCTTTTAAATTTTATAATACAAAACTTTGGCCATATGCATCCACTATCCATATATTTAAAATAATGCTTCGAATTAAAGAACCACACTTCTAGGTTACAGCTACAAGTCCGTTTCATGAATTTTGAATTCATGTTATCTCGTGATTTTTATATTTTATATAATATATATTGCCAGTGGTTATATGTCATTCACCATCTTCTATTTTTTCGAAAAGTTTCAAAAATTAATAATTTGCAGTCATTCCCGGCGACGAAAAATCGTTACAGCATTCCTCCAGCCATAACCAATGCCGATTTTGAAAAAAAATTTCGAAATTTTTTCTTTACCCCCCTAGAAAAGTCAAAGATCACTTTGAATTCCCAACCCCCTTCTAATTCTAAATACAGCCCCATTCTAAATATGTCGAGAAATAACAGAGGACAAAACTTTGGTAAAAGCACTAACAATAATAATTGAATCAGTTCGCAGATATTACTGACTAATCAGAATCGCTATATCTTTAATTTTCATCCGAAACAGCACCATCTCTTTTCTCAATAAGATATTTCATCCAAGTTGCTTGATATAACTAGATAAATAATTTCAAAATAATCAGCGGACAAGTATTCACTGAAGATAGCAACTTAAAATTAGAAATTCATTTACAAATAAAAACTTTATTTAATCCATTAAAGTACCTAAGCCCTTAAATGACAAATGTTTGATTTTATAAACTGTAAAATAGTGACAAAATATTAAAGTGTAGCAATGTTTAAAAAGTGAGTTACAATATATCATGAATAAGATATGTGCTTTATATTTACTTGGAGAGTACCCCTTTTTATAAATAGATTATGTTATTGAAATATAAATCTGTACATAATTTTAAAATTAAATAGGAAAGAATCAAAAATTTTATAAAAAAATCGATTTAAAAATGTAATAATATCTTATATTTTGATTGAAATCATAAACAAACAAATATAATTTATTACTTTGTGACAGAAACTGATACAATGGCGCAAGTTATTTTCGTAATAGATACTTATGAGAAAAATCATTCTATTTAGAAAAATTAAATTCGAAATCCATTCCATTTTCCGAAAGCAAATTCAATGCATATTTTTTTTTAATTGAAATTCTATTTTCGCATCAAAAATGTGTAATTTTAGTAACTTTTTGAAAATAAATAATACATCATCTACATTGCTTAAATTTCATTTAAAAAATATATCATACCATTTTTTAAGTGAGATAAGTGGTTTGGATTGAGAAGTGACTTACGAATTGTTGCATTGTCTTTAGGCAATAAATAGTATATTGTCGAGAATAAAATTTAAGAAAATTCTATTTAACAAAATACTCCTCTCTAAAGGAAAATAGAACAAAAAAAAAGACTCACAGTACTGCCTTTTAGATCAAGATTAAATATAAAAATCAAAATAATATAAACACATCCAGTTTCCAGAAACTTCCGATAAATCTTTACACGATGTTACCAATGAATGTTACTATTTCTTTATTTTTTTATTATTATTTTATTTTACTTATCCACTTTTTTTTCTCTCTCTTCAAGCTACTAAAACTTAGTCCTCGTGCGTTTAATCATTTTAAAGCTAAGAAGTTTCATTATTTATTTTTTCAATGTGGCAATATTATTTACGTCTTTTGAATTTTATTTTAAAAACATATCATTTCATACAATAGGCATAAAAACAATAAGTGGATATAATACTGAATTCAAGTAAAAAATAATACATTATTTACATCTCTTACATTTATCTCAAAATATATTGTACCATTTTATAAGTGAGATCAGTGGCATAATGAGAAGATAATGGTGACCAGAATATTATACTGTTTTTCCCACAGTAAATAACTTTGTTTATATGCATAAAATTTTATTTCAAAAATATTTTTACTATGTCATTTCATAAATAAGATCAGTGGAGTAATAAATATAAATGGTTCTTGAAACATGGTTCGGAATTTTTTTCATTTCTTTTATCATATTCGAAATTCAAAAAAATAGCTTAACCCTTAACTGCGGAGGTGAAATTTTAGGACTTAACTGAGGAGGTGCGGTCTACGAGACCGCATTTCATTTGCACTCAAATTAAATTTTCTAATGAATGCATTAGTATGAAAAACTGCCAACATATTTTGCAGATATTTTTCTTGATATATGGATATGTTTTAGAAATTTTCCAAAATGTCATTGAAAAAAGTAAATGCGTTGGAACATACATTTTCTTCTCAATTTATGTGTTACAATAAATAATATTCTTGAAAAAACATATTACTTTTTACTTTTTAAATCATATTTTTTTACAATATATGAAGGTCTATAGAAGACAATATAATTTAAAATTCAACAATTATATGAAAAATAAAAAATAAATGACAATGAGTAAAATTGGCCCTTTTTTTATCGGCTTATGTGACTTTCATAGCACGGTTTTCTAGGGCATTTTAAACACACAGGTTAAGAACTAGTATAAAAATGAACCTACAAATTCTGTATATATATCTCTTCGTATATTAATATAAATTATGAATTTTTCAAAATATATTATCACTAGAAAAATTAATTATGTTTGAACATACATATCAAAATCAGTTGAATGCGAACTTTCATCGAAAAACTCTTCTGTACAATTATCCTTATGACTAAAATCACTTTCTGCTTCATTTAAAAGTGTCTGGAGCACTATCAGTAAACTGGATAATATTTCGGGGTCCAAATTTTAGCGCCATCTGCTAAGCCTTGTTTATCACTGGGACACTAACAGGGAGATGCGGTCTTAGAGACCGCGCTCGAAGAAACAGCTGAATTATTTAAAAAAAGCATCTGCTGAAATCGGTTGAAAAAGTGCACGTATATTGAAGGTCACAAAACAGGAAGCTACAGGATTAATTCAGCTATGGATCAATTGAGCTAAAAATAGAATAGGGGTGACAGAAAATCCATCGTTAGCAGTCTCACAGACCGCACGTCCCCAGTTAAGGGTTAAACACAATTACTTTGTCTTTACAGTGTAATTATGGATGAACCCCAAAAAAAATCTATCTACTTCGTCGCAACGTTACTAGGACACTATGTAAAATTAAAAATTTATCAAAATATTATTTATGAAATATCATTGCCATTAGAAACTCGCCATCTGTCCTAGGATATTTTTTATCGTCAGGATAAAAAAAGTAGTTAAATAAATAATTCAAACTTTCATTAACCATCTTGTCTTGTGAAGCATGATTCAATTTTTATAAAAATGAGTATTTTGAAAGTATCGAATTACATGTATTATTTGAGCGAATTCATGTTCTATATATGCTTTTCTATTTGTATTTGTTTTTTGTCGATATTATTATTATTTAATAGGGCATTTTATATTTATAACCGATATATAAGCGTTTTTACAACGTTTAATAATTGATTATTTATTGCATTATTAATGATAATGCAGCTAGTAATATTTAATGAAATTTTTCTTCCTTAATACGATATAAGGTTCTAACATTTTTTTTCTTTTATTTAAAAAAATGTGAGAATTATTGATATTTATGGTTATCTCGCTTTAAAGAACTCATAGCTTCTTTTGGTAATATTAGAAAAGTAATTATCTAGTGAGGAAAATTCAAAATTGATAGGAAAAAGCAAAGTTACTATATGGCCCAGCAATTGATACTTTTCGCGTTTAAATGCAGAGAAAAACACGAATGCTATAAATAAATTCATAAAATAATCTTCGAAATATCTTAATAACTGTTTTATAACAAAACAAATTTAATTTAAAACATACAAATATAATAATAATACAATTTAATTTTTTTACAAATAATAAAAATACATGTAATGCAAATTTAATTTTTAAACAAAATTTAGCAAGAAAATCTAAAAATTGGAAAACATTGGGCATTGCTCTTTTCGGATTCCTTTTCTAAAAATATTTCTACTTTCGTCGAAAAGGGAAAAAAGACTCCTCGAAAAATAATATTCCATAAAAGATCTTTATAGATTCTTTATTCTGTAAATATTTGAAAGTGCTATATAAATCATGTTATCCGTAGTGCTCAAACAGACACCATGACTTTAGAATCTCGGACTGAATGCCATAAAACTTTATTCAAATTCAGTAAGAAAAATTCTTTTTTTAGAGATGAATGGCATTTTTATATGAATCTACAGATTCTTTTTCGATTTTTAAAAAAATTGTTACAGGCGCTCTTCGAAACACGTTTACAATCAAGATTTGAAATTCCAATAGTTAATTAAACTATTAATTAATAAAATTTCAGAAAGCTTTTGGTATTTTCAGTTATATCATTAAAAAACATTATCTCAAAAAATTACGTTTTCAAGAACATCGGGATCAGTTTTATTCGCTGGGCCGCGGTGGCCTGGTGGTAAGGTCTCGGTTTCGGAACCGGTGGGTTTCAGGTTCGTGACCCGATTCCACCGAAGAACCGTCTTGTAAGGGGGTCTGTTGCACGTTAAATCCGTCATGACCAAACGTCCTCCCGCTGGTGTGGTGTGGAGAGGGGGCTGCCAGCTCAGGTGTCGTCCTCGGCATCTGACTGTGGTTCAAAATGACGAGGTCCGTTCCAAAATAGCCCTAGTGTTGCTTCAAACGGGACGTTAATATAACAAACCAAACTAAACCAAACCAGTTTTATTCGCTTATTTTAATAAATTTTGGAAGTTGATTTGATGCATCATCTATAACAATGTTTTTATTGTTCCGATGAGATTCAAATTAATTTCATTGTTTCATCAAACAATATAACTGCGTGCTTCCTCTAGTGTAGAAATGAAGATAAAAATATTTGCTTTCTTTAGACATTAATTCTCAAACAAGAGTTTCGCGCGTACTAATTTGAAATAGAATGTTTCAATTAAATTCTTATCAAAATTCAAAATGAAATTTTAAAAAATGTATTCCAAATTAATATTTAACCTAATAAATTTAATTAACCCAATAACCTAATAAATTTGTTTGATCTTTAGAGTAGTTGTCTGAGTTAGCTTCCGCAAATAAGCTGATTGAAAAATTTTATCAGACACATTTTCCGTTTGGGAACTATAGGAGGCGATTTTTAAGAATAGATATATACTAGATAGCAAACAGAATATTTATTAGCTTCAAGAAGTAAGTATTTAATGTAAACCTATATATTATTTTAAACTTGAAAGTTACCAATTATTCAAAAAAGAATCTAAGCCAAGCAATGGACTCTAATATGAACTGTGGCACATTAATCAATTAGAGTTATGAATTTTCTATTAATCTCAGATTGGTTCTCATAGAGATAAAACCAAAATTCTTATATTTTCCAGAACCTCCGTTTTTGTCGCTAAGATCGCGATTATTGATTTGGAACCCATTGAACATCCATTAAGATCGCCTATTAACCTCTGTTTCCAATCATTATATTAATATAGCCGGGAATCTTTGCTACAGATTTGTACCAATATATATTACTTTTTAGTAAAAATAGATGGTGTTTTCTAGGAATTAAGATGAAGAAATTTTCCCGAAATTATTGCACGAGAAACTTCTGCAATTGTTATTATTCTGATCTTCAATTTATTTAAAATTCTGAGGAAATAGTTTTTTTTTTCAAGGAAAATTAAGCTTAATCTTGTAAAATAACGAGCTGACAGTTGTGTGCAGAGGAGAACATGATTAATATTGACACCATGTAAAATTATTCTTTTCTGTTAATGATATCTAGTTAAAATTCAAGTCTTGGAGTAAAAAATTTACACGCTTCATCTTTCCATGTTTGCTTCGTTTTGTCCAAAACATCGGAATGCCGATCTTATCCAACTTTGAAGAAATGAGGAAGATGCTCCTTGTTTATCTTCAAATGAGCAGTTCCGGATTCGAATTTCAGAATTTTCTTTTTCTTTATTCTGCTATTTGGGAGATGCACTTGTTTGTTTGTTCCTCACTTGATTTTTCTTATCGGGAATTTCCCAGAATTAGACTTTCGGTAAAAAGAAAAAAGAAATATCTACAAAATTCTGGAAATATGGAAGCAAGAATTCTTTACATATATAAGCCTATCTTACAGTTTTTGTCGAATGAATGGACTTGAAAAAATTATGTTGGGGAGGTATATTATGCTTCTACGTGAAATCTTTAAACTTCAAATGCTGCATAACTGTTTTACATAATTTTCTGTCGCCAAATACTAGTTTTGTTCCCAGAAGGAGACATTATTAAATTAAAATAATAATGTCACGTAGGTTCTTTAGTGTGGAATTCAATGACACACACAAGAAGTAGAGGTTAAACCAATTTATTAACTCAACTCTGAACTGAGAACACGGTGAATGATAGATATTCTGCTTTTATACTAGCAGGGAAAGTTGCAGAATACTTTTCTGGAGACAGTAAGAAAAGTCCAGAACACTTGTCTGGTAAACTAAAGAAATGTCCAGAATCTTCTGGAACATGAAATAAAGTAAAACATAAAATCAAGGAATTAAATATTTAACCATACTGTGAACCGCATTGTCTCTAGCGGGATTCGAACTTACGATCTCTTGATTAAGATACCATAGCTATGGTCATTCAGCCATGGAGAGTCGGCTACCTCTTTTCAATGTGGCAATATTTATTAACTTTTAAAGTTTTTGTCTAGGAGAGGTGACGAATGCTGCTTTTCCCTTATTTCTTCCCAGAATATTCAAAGCTTTCAATATAATGCTATTAGTTTGCTGAGAGATTTAAATAATGCATGTAAAATTTAATTAAATAATATATCTATACACTAGAAGATCAACCCGTCTGGATGATTTATTATCATGTTAACAATCTCAGATCTGATTGGCGACAGATTAATTAACAAAAATTGTGATAGGAAATACCCTGTGCATAGAGAAAGTTTTTGAGAAAATTTAAAAAAATAATTAATTCCAGTAAATATTAGATGCAAATTTACAATAGCGTTAGGAGTGTTGTTTTCTTGCAATAGGATCTGCTCGAACCATATTGTTGACGAAAACTCGAATCAAAATTAATCACTAAAAATCGGATTGAAACAAATTATGATCCACTCACAGAAAAGGGGCCGCGGTGGCCTGGTGGTAAGGTCTCGGCTTGTCAGCCGTAGGGTTTCAGTTCGAGACCCGATTCCACCGAAGAACAGAAGGGGGTCTGTTGCACGTTAAATCTGTCATACCAAACGTCCTCCCGCTGGTGTGGTGTGGCGTGGCGTGGAGAGGGGGGGTGCCAGCTCAGGTGTCGTCCTCGTCATCTGACCACAATTCAAAATGACGAGGTCCGTCCCAAAATAGCCCTAGTGTTGCTTCACAACGGGACGTTAATATAACTGAACTGAGCCACTCGCAGAAAAAAATATTATAACAAATGCAAAATAAAAATAATACTGCTAGAAAGATATTAACAATAACTTTCAATTTGTTCCGTGGAAAGAGAGTATTCTGATATATTCCGTTGATGATTAAGCGTGTGCCAAAAGTGGCGTTATACCGATAAAAAGTTCATAATTAAAATAAAAAAAAATGGAATTTAAATAATTATTAAAGAACTAGCTATTCAAAAAAAACTTGCATATGCGTGTGTACTAGATGCAAAAGAAGCTAAAAATAGTCAAAGGAAATAACAAAGAAGGGAGCCGGCGTCCTGGCATAGGGGTAGCGCGTCTTCCCCGTGATCTGGGCGTCCCGGGTTCGAGTCCCGGTTTGGGCATGGTTGTTCTTCTGTTGTTCTATCTGTGAGATGTGTGAATGTGCCCTCCTGTAAAAAGGGGTTGTGCAAGCGAATAAGTGATGCGTGAGTGGCAAAGTCGTACTCTTGGCCCTAGTTGGCGCTGCTATAAAAAATAAGAGACGTCCCCCTCAGGCTTAAATCGCTGTCTTCGTAACAGCGGGCTTGTCAGTGGCAAGTGCCATAAGAAACAAACAAACAACAAACAAAGAAGGGAAGATGGAGAGTATAACGAATCAGCATAAATATTATTTATTGACTCTTAGATTGATTCACACACTTAAACATAAAAAAAAATCGCTGAATTTCTTGTCGCAAATCCCAAAACAGAATCGTGGATTTGTGTATCTGAAAATGACGTAGTTTAAATTTCGCCCATCATTACAGACATCGGTGGACTACTATATATTCTGATACTGAAAACTTTTATAGTTGTCGCCATTCCACCCTTATTTTTGATTCTACAGATTGAGCTTCGTGAAATGGGACAACTTTGTTTTAAAATATAGAATCTTATATCAAAGATGATTGATTATTCTTTTTTTATAAAGCAATTCCTCCATAAAGCACATTCGGAACTTCATGAATTTATTGAAAATTAAATTATCAGGTGTAACTATAAATTTTGAAATTTTCCCATATAGAAGTATTCAGTTTTTTAAAAAAACAGGCACTATTGTGGGCAATGTGTTGCTCTGTAATGTTCCATTAACCTATTCTGGCAAAATATCTTTCATATGATAATTATAAAATACCAAAATATAACAGATGTAGTTATTCTCCGTTGAATATCAACAATCTCACAGCGGTTTGATATGACTGATCTGCAATATTTGCCAAATCTCATTATTTCCTCTTTACACCTGCAAATGTTTCCATTCAACATGCATTGATGGTGAATTCTGAATAAATATATTTCTCTTTCGTTAAGACAAAATTGCAATTTTTTAAAACATACTTTATTATTAAAACATACTGTGATATATACTTAAGGAGAGAACTCAAGTAACCGCATATGTAAAAAAACTATTGAACTTAAAACGAACAGCACATACAACTTGTGAAAAGTAATTAATGTCAATAATAAACTTACGCAAGAATTATAATATTAACGTGACGCAAACCTATTTACTGTAGCAATTTAAGCTATTGTGTTTACCTTTCTGGCTGTGTCTTCAGTCGCGGTGGCCTGGTGTTAAGGCTTCGATCCCTGAAGGTTCTAGGTTCGAGACTTGATTCCACCGAAAACTCAACATGTAAGTACATTACATCAAGTGGCATCAAATCTTCTTCTTGCGTTATGAGGAAGTTTGGAGAAGGTGGGTATTAACTCAGTTGCCGTCCTCATCATTTAACAGCCGCTCAAAATTATGAAGTTCATCCCAATAGGGCACCAGCGTTGCTTTCAAATGGATGTTAATATAACTAAACTGGTTGCTTCTTTCCGACTTCTCGTTTCGCCCCTAGCACAATTTGTCCGTTCGTCTCGACGTACATAAGTAAGATGTATAAGAGTATATAGATGTATATATGTATGAGAGATGTGTAAGATGTATAAAAGTAGATCTAAATACTCAGACTTACACAGACATTTAGAATGTGATGATATTTACTGAAGAATACTGATATTCTCTTATTTTAGTCCCTCAAAGTTATCTTCACAAAATCAAATCATCAAAAATTATATTTTGAGTATGTGTTACCACTATTATAGTTTCTTCTAATTTCTTCGCTTTATCAGATTGAACTATTTCATCAAACTGCTCATTATATTTTTTTGCTATTTTTTTTTCTTAATTTTTTTACAAATTTTACAGAAAACACTCATTTTTCATTGTTTTCTATCATTGAGTAACTACCATTTATCATATAAATCTCTATCAAAATGAATGTATATATATCAAAATATACAATCATTTTCCATCATTGTTTTCTATATATATTAATGATTGTATATATATCAAAATATACAATCATTTTCCCTCATTGTTTTTTATATATATTAATGATTGTATATATATCAAAATATACAATCATTTTCCATCATTGTTTTCTATATATATTAATGATTGTATATATATCAAAATATACAATCATTTTCCATCATTGTTTTTTATATATATTAATGATTGTATATATATCAAAATATACAATCATTTTCCATCATTGTTTTTTATATATATTAATGATTGTATATATATCAAAATATACAATCATTTTCCATCATTGTTTTTTATATATATTAATGATTGTATATATATCAAAATATGCAATCATTTTCCATCATTGTTTTTTATATATATTAATGATTGTATATATATCAAAATATACAATCATTTTCCATCATTGTTTTCTATATATATTAATGATTGTATATATATCAAAATATACAATCATATTCCATCATTGTTTTTATATATATTAATGATTGTATATATATCAAAATATACAATCATTTTCCATCATTGTTTTTTATATATATTAATGATTGTATATATATCAAAATATACAATCATTTTCCATCATTGTTTTCTATATATATTAATGATTGTATATATATCAAAAATAACAATAATTTTTCATCATTGTTTTCTATATATATTAATGTCTGTCTATATATCAAAATATACAATCATTTTCCATCATTGTTTTCTATATATATTAATGATTGTATATATATCAAAATATACAATCATTTTCCATCATTGTTTTTATATATATTAATGATTGTATATATATCAAAATATACAATCATTTTCCATCATTGTTTTCTATATATATTAATGATTGTATATGTATCAAATTATACAATCATTTTCCATCATTGTTTTTTATATATATTAATGATTGTATGTATATCAAAATATACAATCATATTCCATCATTGTTTTTTATATATATTGATGATTGTATATATATATCAAAATATACAATCATTGTTTTTTTATATATATTAATGATTGTATGTATATCAAAATATACAATCATTTTCCATCATTGTTTTCTATATATATTAATGATTGTATATATATCAAAATATACAATCATTTTCCATTATTGTTTTCTATATATATTAATGATTGCATATATATCAAAATATACAATCATATTCCATTATTGTTTTCTATATATATTAATGATTGTATATATATCAAAATATACAATCATATCCCACCATTGTTTTCTATCATTGTGACAATAATATAGTCCAGAGTGGTTTTAAAGCCCTGAGACCCTCCAAACAACCAGATTTTAGAAACCAGAAATCGAAAATAATAAATTTTTGAGATTCAACCATTTTTTATTTTCTTGATCTTATTATCGATTTCTTATTGCTGCAATATCTAAAACACGCCCCATTTGAAAGGAGAAGAAAATACGACAACTTTGTCGATAAGACTGAAAAGAGATGACGGAAAATATATTTCTTTTCTACATTTTCTTCAGGAAAATAACACGAATAAAACGAAAATATCCGAACTTCAGATACAGAATTGCATAACCCACTTATGGCAACATATGATTCCTCCAACAGAATCTATAAAACTATGTTGATATTTTTACTTCCAGAAATTTTCTAGTGCTTAGATACTCCTCATTACCTCTTACATCTTATTCAAACTAATTCTCCTTGAAAATATGGAGGAAAGCTTAGAGGATATCTATCCTTGAATTCTCAACCACTGTAAATTATGTATGAAGTCTTTGCTGAATGTTTAGAATGTAAACAACGTGACCGTTAAAATAAGAGGTATAATAAATACATTGAAGCTCTAGGCTCATTATAGAAAGTTCGAAGGCAAATGAAGTAATTTATGTCACTAAAACCAAACCAAATTTGTTTTGTGTCAATCTTTAATGAACTTTTGTTACGAGTCTTAGTTTAAATAGATTTTCCTGCCAGCGAACCTCGGAGTGATGTTTGAAGCCGTTTACTCAATTTTTCATTATTCATGATCTAGAGTTTGAGTAAACATCGGGAAGTTAAGTGAGGCAATGTTTGATTACTTGTATTCAGAGTAAATGTGTTTAGGAGTACAATTAGTCACCATTTATGAAGATAGATTTTAGTTGAATACTTGTTAGAAACAAATTGTTCAAGAATTTATAGAAATACTAGATTATATATCCAGCTTCGGCTGACATTAATATTATCGAATGTGTAAATTTCTTAAAAGATCTAATCTTTGAAATTTTTATTAGAATAAGAATATCATCTTAAAATTCAAAATCATTCAAAATATTCCATCATATTTAAATCAGTGAAATAAGACCAAACGATAAGGGATTGCAATTATATTTCACTAAATTAAAAATAATAAATTAATAGGCGAATTCTTTTTTAAAATGTAATCATAATTCACGATTGAGCTTTCAAATATTTAATTAAAACAAAAAGCAGACGATAATCGTCAACAAATTAATTTAAAAATATTATTATATAAACAGTTAATTATGACAGATTTTAAGAGCAAACGATAATAAATTACATTTAATAAGTAGAATATAAATTTAAACATAATAAATAAACGAATTTTGTTAGCATTCTTTTTAATATATGTCGTTCTAATTGAGGGAAAAATCAAATTATTATTTCATTGATACATAGCTAACCCATCGCATCACTCCCTAAATAAAGTAATCAGTTAAAAATGACTTTTTTAACAAAATAGATATGGCTGCAAAATCAACACAATTATTATTGAATATTCAGAAATTTTCAAGACTTTAAATAACTGCTCACTACAGAACTTCATAAAAATTAACCCGTTATAAATCTGAAAAACACACTGCGCATGCGTGAAAATAATTTTAATTTTCTATGCCCTTAGAGTCAATGAAAATAAGATAAAACTTTTGTTTTTGCATTTCTTTAAAATGGTATATTTAAATTTCAATCAACCACTAGAAGATTTCTCAGTTTATTTTCCTTTCATTAGTTTGAAAATGGCCAAACTGCGATATTATTTAAAGAATTTCAAATCTATTTTAAGTGCAACAGTAATGGAGCTTGGATTTAAAAACATCTTTTCTTAAGTCGAAACTAAGTTAGACTCACAGAAAGACGAAACATTAAAACTTTTTACTCGAAACTTCTATTATTTTTCAATAAATCAAAAATCAATACGAAACACGAATCCACCTTTGACATAAAAATAACATAAAAAAAGAACTCCCTAATGGATAAACTCTAAACACAACAGGAAATCTTTACCAACTTAAATATTGCCTCTCTGTACAATATTTCAGGAAATAAGAAACTGTTTTTGCTCCATTTCTCTGTACATCTTGTTATTTCTGTGGCAAACAAAATAACTATTAAATGTAAAAACATAAAATAACAAGGAACAATATCTATTTTTCATTGATTTCTTTTTCCACCATTTTCTTTTGTAGGTCTCCCACTATGGCTGGAGGACTGTTCTCCATCAACAAGAAGTTCTTTGAAAGGCTCGGAACATACGACAGCGGATTCGATATTTGGGGCGGCGAGAACTTGGAACTTTCTTTCAAAGTATGTTAAGCCGCGTGTTCTTGTAAGGATTTTGTTATTACTTTTGATCTTTTATAGATTACCGATGAAGTTCTAGATGAATTAAGTTTTGGGTAATCATTTTGATATCCTTTTATGGATATCGTTATTGAAAATTTTCATAATTAGTTTTTTTAAATGATAAAATTTCGATTTTGGTATATTTTTTTCAATTAATTATGAATTTTTGAGAAAATTTTTGTAATTAATATTTGGGACGGTGAGGACTTGGAAATTCCTTTTAAGTTAAATTAAGCCGCGTCCTCTTATTTTGATTTTGTTATTACTTTCACCGATGAAATCCTAGATGAATGAAGTTTTGAGTAATCATTTTGATATTGTTATGGTACTTTCACATGTAAGTCCGTAAAGTTAGCGTGTTCGTGCAGTGGTTGTATGGAGACGCACAATCAACAGAACTCGGTGACAAAAGACGACTTTATTAACACGAAGCCACTGATACGCAGACAATTTCACAGCCGGAGACGCACACAAGCAACACACAGCAGTACCCAATAGCACAACAACGATAAGCCGGTCGAAGCACTTAGGAAGAGAGCTTTTTCAACTACTAACCAGAGTTGAACTCAAAACACTGCCTTAAGCTTGAGTGCCTTTTCTAGTTCCCGAGAAGCGAGCCGAGAAGTTTCTCGATCAATCAGGCGTATCTCGATTCCTATTGGCTGAATTGCAAAAATTCTCGAAGTGTCCGGTAATATCTATTTTGTCGCCAAATTCGTCGCCAAATGGTCACCTAGTTTGTCGCCTAGCCTTGGGATCACTGATAAGGCATCCGATCAGCACCCAGCAGAGCTGACCTTAAAACAGCCTTTCCAGGGATAAAACTAACCGTGCTGGAAAACAACATTACAGATTTGAAACAATATCATTTTATGGATAACGTTATTGGAAAATTTCATAGTCACTTTTAATAGTTTTTAAAATGTTAGAATTTGGATTTGTATATATTGTTTCAATTAATTATGAGTTTTTGTGTAATTTTAAGTATCGAATATAGGGGACATTTCCCTAACGAAGTATTTCTGCACTGTTCGTGAGCCCATACCCTGTGCTCCTGGTTTGCAAAAAATAGAAGATTCTATGCAAGGAAAATCCGGAAATAGTTTCCTTGACTAGTCATCCCTTTATTCATATAGAGCCACTCCTTATTTTTATATACATCTTCCAATAAGTAATTCCATATCACGGTCACGAATATTTCTGAAAGACAATAAAAATAATTTTCTTCATAAACTACTAATTTTTAGAGAAACTCGCTAGGTTCCAGCGTGATCATTAAAATAAATTTACTCTGCTTTTGCTCAGGAGCTACTGATCTCTCACACGCCACATGAACGTCTACATTCTTGACTGCTAAGCAAACAAAAAATATTTTCTGCATAACTTTCAAGTTAATGGGAATGCGCTACCATCTGGGGCTAGGATGGGGAAATCCCGACATTAAGTGATTGATAACAAGAAATTTACAGGTGTACCTTCCAAAACGGTCCACTTTAACTCGCAGTGAAACCACACAAAATATCCGATAACTTACAGAAATCGAAAAAAAAATCCATACCTTTGGAATGAATGTGATGAATCTAAGGTAAAAAATTAGCACACATTTAATGTGATGTTTATTTATGTGACGTACATTTAATGCATTTTTAATGTTTAAAATTTTTATATATAATGTAAAAATATTATTTTTTCTGGACCAATATGCGTCCGCTCTAGAGGGTCTTTTGTTGTTTGTTAATGTCCGATATCACCAAGTGTAATTTGTTCCTTCTAGCTAGGAGGAGTTCATGTTCGTTGGGCCCATCAAGTTTCCCACATAGTCTCTGGTAAGGTCGGGATATTGTTCGAATGTCTTCAAAATGAATTAATCTTTGACCTAAGATCTCACTCCTATAAACTGTGTTTCAGCAAAAAATCTCAAACGAGGGATTTCAATACTGTTCCAATTGCCTGCTGACGAGTACAGCAAGGCGTTGACAATTTTGTGGCAAAAGCCTCTCGACTAGCGTGGCATGTTTTCCACCACAAGTTGTGAACCTTATATTAGAAGAAAAATGACATCAAACGCATTCCAGATGTGAAACATATCTCACAGTTTACTGTCTATAAGATTAATATGACGAAGCACTTGGTTAATGTAAGGTGAATATCGTGCAGTAAGATAGATAATGGAAAAAAGAACTGTTATTTCATACATATTATCGAGAACTCAGACATATATTATCAGAAATGAGCTACTCCCATCATGCTAATGCGTCCTGGGTAAACTGAATGATAACTGAATGACATTTGTAAACATAAAATGCCCCCCTTACGTTGGAGCCTATGCTCCCCCCCCTCACGAATGAATTATGATTCGACATCATTATGGGAGCAGCTCAACTCCATACCATTGCTGTACCTGCAGGAGAAGCAAGAACTTCTTTAATAACACGACTTCTAATCCTCATATCTGGCATACTCCCCAGTCGAATTTATAATACAGGTAACACAAGAAAGATGGACACAGAGAAAGTACTTGTAGATTTTATCAACGCTAACAGATAGCAATTCACTATTATGTAACAGTAGAAGCGATCTGCGATTGCAAAGCTTAATATCTGATTTCCGCCCTGAGCTACCAAGAGACAGTAAATAACTCTCTTCAGCGCTTCAAATTTATATAGGTTTTCAATCAAAACATGATGCCATATGGAATTTTCTTGATGAATCCACATATCTCTGTTTCTATTACCACTAGAAAGAAAATTCTTGAATTTTCGAAGACCTCATTTTGTTGCCAAATTTACAGACAAGTTTTAGAGGGTCGTTTGATTTAGCCTCCATTAAGAATATCTTTCAATCTCTCTTCAGATTCGGAACCGCCGTGGTCCGTGGTATGGTCTCGCCTCCAGAACAGGAGATGAGACCAGATTCCACAGAAGAGCCATCGTGTGAGCGTATCTGGTGTACTCCAAATCCATTGGGGTCAAACGTCCTCCCGTTGGTATGGTATGGTGTCGAAGTTTGTAGAGGAGCTGCCAACTCAGATGTCTTACTCGTCATCTGACCGCGGTTCAAAATTACATGATCTGTCCAAAAATAGCCTTAGTGTTGCTTTAAAACGGGATGTTAATATATTAATACAACAGTATTTCGAAAATAAAAAAATCACAAGTAGTATTCATTATAATAAATACAAACCAATTTCATTCTTTTATCAGAGATTTAACCGTACGAATTACACAAATAAGATCCTACCATTTTTTGGAACAGTTTACATGGGAAATTAAGAAGTAAAATTATATTATTAAAAAAACAAAAAGATGCAATTTGATTAAAATTACACATCCTCTTAAGTTTTTAATATCATAAGACAAACGCTTATTGTGCTGAGAGCATTATCAACGCTATATTATGGATATTTAATATTAAAGATTAGAGCACATCCAATATTCCCAGGCGAAACAACTAGTCGCCAAAGATGGCAGTAAATGATACACATCAGACGGCATTGCTAACATCTTCCATCAAGACTATATACATTTATCACGTCAAATGTTAAACTAAAGTAATAAAGAATGGAACAATAGATTAATATTTAATATAAAAGTCTGAAATTCTCAGGTTTCAATGTGGAAACAATAAAATAAACTTACATTTTCTGTCTAGACAGCGAAGATTTAATTATCTAAACTTGAAAGCCATTTTTCGCTTCACATGTTGAAAAATTTAAAAGAATAATAGGATTAAAAGCGATAGTGTCGTATTATAGTAAAGAATAAGTAGCTCAACGAATAATTATAATTTCTCTAAAAATTCCTTCGCTTAACTATTCCTTTATTAACTACTTTTATTGCTACGTTAATTATATTAACTTATAGTTTATAAGAAAGTAAATAGAGATTTTCGTTTCTCGTTCATTATAGTGCTTTTAAATATAAAAGAAATTTGCAGTGATATTTTATTTATATGTATATGCGTAGTTTTGATTAAGAGATTTATTTAAAAATTTCAAGCAAGTGTTACTGAATATATCTAGCTTATACTTGCAAAACTTAAAGAAAATGGAAGAAACATTTCAAAACCTCTTTCTATTAAATTACTAAAATATTAAAATATCAATTTTTTATTCTAAAATTGTAGATTCAAGCAAAAATCATAAATTTTTTGTAACGCCATATAAAATGTTCAGGAACTCGCATCTTCAAATACATTAACACACATTTTTGAATTTTAATCAATTTTGAAGCGTTTTTATTTATTTTTTAGTTTAATTTACTTAAAATATTTTTTTATTAAAGTCTATAAAATTTAATGTTGGACTTCCAGATTTTTATCAAAAAAACGAAAAAATTTTCTATATACTGGTAACACTGTTTAAACGATGCCAAGTGAAATCATTTTTATTATTATTATTTTATACTTTTCAATAATATATTTTATAATACATTATAACAATAATAATGAAATCTATTTTTAATTTTACTTGATTTCGTTACCAGATGATGTTCATTATATTTACCCTTTAAAGGGCCATTTTTTTCTAGTCATATTATGTCTAAATATTTTTAGGCTTGAAATTAGAATAAAAAAAGGGATTCATTTAATTTATTAGATAAATTTAATTTGATTAATTAATTAATTTGGTTAATTAATAATTAAGTAACACATCAAAACATCATTTTGTGTAAGATAAAGAACTGAATTACCTTAATTTTTGTTTTACTAAAAAAACTTGTCTGAACTTATGCCAACCTACATAATTTCCTACAAAGATTGATAAATTTGGTGGAAAGCATACTTCCCAAGGCCCTAGAAAGGGTTAAATCAAAGCTCTTGAAATCGAGCAACTAAGGGATAATTAAGTTCTGGAAATATTGTATTATCATTGAGAACACACTATTGTATAGAACCTTAGGTTTTAAGAGCATCAAGGTATATGTTGTTGTTTCTAATGGCACCTACCATGAACAAGCTCTCTGACTAAGTCAGCGATTTTAAGCCGAGGGAGAGCCTCTTGTTTTTAGTAGCGCCAACTAACGCCAAGAGTAGGTCTTAGCCACCCGCGCAACATATTCGCTTGCGCAATCCGTTTTTACAGGGAGGCACATTCATACATCTCACGGATAGAACACGGATACAACCATGTCCGAACAAGGACTACCCTTATGCCAGGACGCCGGCAGATATATGTGAAAAATCTATTATGAAAAGTTTTATCTTTACAAATATGAAGAAATGGAAATGGTCTAAAATATATGGATTAAAATGTCATTTCTATGTCCTGTTTTTGTACCATTAATAGTTTTCAAAAAAAAATAACTATGAACTGATTTCATTACCAGAGCTAATAAGTAATGCTTTTATCTTTAGCCTCGTAATCAAAAGACCTTTAGTTCAAAATAAAATATTATTGAAGATTCATAAGTATATTTGAATAGAATATTAGAATCTCCAGTCTTTGTGAACACTCAAAGAGTGCAGTCAAGCTCAGATGTTTTTCTTTCGGCTAAAATGTTCAAAATTAAGTATCCCATCCAAAACGAGCCTTGGTTTAACTGCAGCACGATATATTAACCTGTTAACCGAGGAATTTAATTATTTTAAGCTCGTTTCACGAGATAAGAAACAACAAATTCTAAATTCGCCAACAGATTCTCGCCAATTCTAAAGTAGTAACAGAAAATCTTTTTTTCCTTTTTTGATTATTTAGTAAAATATTTTATGACAAATTCAGAAAATGTATGAATCCAGTATTTATAATTACAAAGAATCAATTCAACAAACTGAAATAATTATTTCACAATATGAAATATCTTGAAACATAGAAGCATACACAGAGCAACGAAATAATCGTAACAACATATCAATTCTAACAAGGTTAAATAACAAGCATTTCTTCAGTCATTTTCACTTAACAAAATTTTTAACTGGCCATGGTAATTTCAATTACTATCTCAAGAAATTTGGATTGTCGGACACAGATCTGTGCTCTTGCAGCGTGGGTGGAGTTCAAAATGTCGAACACTTGCTTTTTGATTGCTCCAAACTTGCTGAAGGGAGAAGGGATTTTATTGTGGATCTCGAAGCCTGTAATATTAAGTTTCCACCTCCGCTTCATGTTTTGTTCCACCACAAAATGGCTTTTTTATCATTCTGTAAATTTATTGCCTTTGCTGCTTCAATTTTTAATTAGTCTTGTTGTTTATTTCTTCCTGTTGTTTTTATAATTATTTTTATTGGTTTTTTATCTATGTATGTAGTTGTTTCTATTTACTTCTGTAAGCCTTGTGCTGTACTTTGTGGTGCACAAGGACTGACTTATTATTAATGAAAAAACATATCAATTCTTCCCTTAAACATTTTAAATAACACAACATTCACCTCCTGACAAAACATGCACATCCTGTTCTTGAAAACAAATTACACAATATACAAAATGTCTAAGTTAATCTAAATGATTTCGATGTCAAAAAAGGACGTCCTCTGTTAGTAGATTAAGACTATGACTCGTCCCCAAATATTTCGAGGACATTTTCGATTATTTTTTGTCAATATTTTCTTCCTGAAGAAAACGGTTTAGCAAGTTTTGAAAATACACAACGAACAAATTATGGTAATATTAAATTATAAATACTGTAGCAGTTGCATTACTTTTATCTTCTCTTTTGGATACTAGATGGCGATGCCTGATTATGCCGTCCCATACGTCATCCCATAATGCATTGAGATTGTAATTGGAATGATGTGATGCTGAACTGTGAAGCCGCGCGCGTGAATGTCTTGTCTTTGTGTTTGTGCTTGTTTAGTGTGTGAATGTGATTATTAAAAGAAATGTTCCTAAAAACATTCGTCCTGTTGCTTCTTGCATGGATCAAAATAATCTACATTCCACAAAAATACTAAAATGCACAATGTCTGTTTTATTCAAAAAACTTTATAATGGCATTCGAAATTAAATTGCTCAAATTTGAAGTGTTTTTATATAACCAGTCTAGAGTTTGAAGATAAGAACGACATAATATAATACTTTTAAAAAATTCCGTGACGAAAAACTACGATATTTTAACATTTTCTTGACATTCACCACTCATAACTTTTATATTTTGTGTTGTTGTTATTGATCTTGAAATAAAATTTTTCTTTTGTTTACTTTTTGTTTTAATAAACATGTAAATTAAATTTCTAGACTTGGATGTGCGGTGGTTCTTTGGAAATCATTCCCTGCTCTCACGTGGGACACATTTTCAGGAAAAGAAGTCCTTACAAATGGAAGTCTGGGGTCAACGTTTTGAGGAAGAATTCGGTGCGCTTGGCAGAAGTGTGGCTTGATGAATACAAAAAGTATTACTACGACAGAATAGGAAATGATCTGGTGAGTCATTTGTCACACCTTTTTTTCTTTAAAGGAACCAGGGATGTTCGAATTCTTTAAATATACTTTCATAAAAGAAGGTTATTTATTCGATTTTCCAGGTAGCACAGCATCTTGTAAAATATTGTACAATTTTATCGATATTATATTATTTAATATTCAACAATATTATATTATTCAATATTCAACAACATTGTGCAATATTGACTGTTATTAAGTTGTTCATCTTACAACAATATTATACAATATTGTCCAATATTATATTATTCAATATTTAACAACATTAAACAATATTGTCCGTTATTAAATTATTCAATATACAACAATATTATACAATATTGTCCAATATTATATTATTCAATATTTAACCACATTGTGCAATATTGTCTGTTATTAAATTATTCATTATACAACAATATTATACAATATTGTCCAATATTATATTATTCAATATTTAACAACATTATACAATATTGTCCGTTATTAAATTATTCATTATACAACAATATTATACAATATTGTCCAATATTATATTATTCAGTATTTAACAACATTATACAATATTGTCCGTTATTAAATTATTCATTATACAACAATATTATACAATATTGTCCAATATTATATTATTCAATGTTTAAAAAATATTATATAATATTGCGAATGTTGTTTAATATCATATAAAGTTTTGCAATATACGTAAGTTACTGGATAATTGAACTATATAATATGTATTTGAAAAACTGAAAACTCAGATTTCAATAAACATATCGAACTTGTGCCAGAAGTGTAATCCAAACAAAAGATCCGTAGTGAAGATTATGAAGTTTCTAATGAAGAGCAAAGGTATAGCTTCATAATTTGGTGAGACCCATTTTAAATGCTTTCATTTGCCACTAAAGCATTTATTGTGGAGTTTTTGAGATTCTTTTTGTTAATTTCAATTTTTCTTATTTTTCCAATATATTTCCTAGATTCGTTTTTAGGCCCGTGTTGTTTCATCTTAAATATTCCTGGTTCCCGTAATTTAATGATAATAAGAATATGGCAAGTGTACACTTTTCTAAACATTCAAAGCGCCGGTGGGCAGTATAAAAATTTAAATTCCTTAATCTTTTTCTTTTATTTATTTATTGACTGAACAAACATAAAACAATTTCTTAGGTCATTTAATATATTCGTTCATCATGATTTGGCTCATCATCTGTTGGTAGTCAGAAGTTGTTTTGCTTTCAAAATTTGAAATCTATTAAATGATATAGTTCTAGAGATTGTTCAATAGCTTCAATTCTGAATACAATAAATGATGTTTTAATGAGTATTTAGGAAATTATCAGGAGCAATTTATTCGAAAACCACACATTGGTAGTTACATGTCAAGAAGGGGAGAATTTTTTCCCCGCCAGAACATAAAAATAAAATTATATCTATGCCATAAAAAATGTTACTTGCATAAAAGCACAATAAAGAAAGACAAAAGAATATTTTTATTATATTATCATTTAATTATCAGCTAATTAAATGAAAATAATCATCGAAAATTATCAGTTTAAAAATTCCACATTCAAAAATGCTTCAAGTATGAAGTATTTTTATAAAATTTAAGTATTACTGCATTTGAAAAATATAATGCATATACAAGATATGTCGAATTTATTATTTAGTGATAGCAATACATACATATATATATTTGTAAATTTGAGATATAACTTTATTTCGCTTACCTCAGCAATCTAATACTGAAATCCATGCAACCCCACTGGGGTTCAGAGGCCCTATTTTCTAAGGCAAGAAAATATTATAAATTCCTTGAATACAGGAAATAGAGTTCTTCCACTGAAAAATCTATTTCTATTACGTATTTTTAAAACTCTCGGGCCACAGAGACCCAGGGCACGTTCTCTCATGTTAACAATGGAATTTATAGCATGAAATCCCATCTTTGCAGGGCGAATTTGGCGACGTAACTTCTAGAAAAGAGTTGAGGAAAAGACTCCAATGCAAATCATTTGATTGGTATTTGAAAAACGTTTATCCGGAACTATATATACCTGGTGAGGCACTGGGTCAGGGTGAGGTATGTATACTTCTTTAATTCTTATTTACAATAGTGTTAATATCTTCTTCAATTTCGAAGTTTGTATGAAAATGTTCTGATGGAAAAAATGCATGAGTTGTTAGATTGTGCTTTATTTCATGACGAAAATGAAAGCATAAAATAGAGATGAATATTACTTACCATTAGCCCACCTCGAGTACGAAAATGTGAAGTAAAGGAGGCTTTGAGACCCAGTGATTTTGTAACGCAATGAGCAAGTATATGATTACGCTTATGAGAATAATTCGTTAAATCTTGCGAAATGCGGTTAGAAAACAAAAAGGCAAAGAGTTTAGTTGCCAAAGAGAACATATAAACTGTATTTACGATTCATGATGGGTTTTTTTTTAATATTCACACTACATTACTGATTTTTTTTAATTGTAAACATATAAAATTTAGAAATTTAACTTTTTTTTTTCATTAACCGATCTTTTAAATTGATCAAATTTCACAAATATATAAATCGGGCTATTTCCAGCTAATCCCAGCTTCTCTTTAGATGATTTCTATACCTCATGAAACAGATGAATTACCTAAATATAACTTATTATATTTTTCATCATTGTTTTAATTATAAAAAGAAAATATTCAGTTTTTTGAAAATGCAAAATTTAATAATCTTTGCCATAGACCGATAAATTAATGATTTATAATATAATTCGTGAATCTGACCATTTCTATATGATCTATTCTTAATTTTCCTAAGATTTCAAAAATTCGTGGTGCAGTGAAAATAACAATATTGATATAACAATTCTAATTACATTTTATAAATATTCTTAAAAGTATTTTTATATTTTTGATAAAATAGTTAAGATGTAAAACGATTTATGTGAAAAATATTCATTGTTTGAGAATGTAATGTGATTCAATGTATCTAATTTTAAAAATTTCCTGAAAAAATGACGCATTTTATGAATATTTTATTTTGAGGATGAATGTCTAGAAATCCATTTTAAAATGATAATAGTTAATTTTTACAAAATTTTTAATACAAATTCTTTTTAAAAATGTCAACCTATTTTCGGTACTGAAATGTTTTATCTGATCTTTCATATCTAATGCACTAAAATCCCACACTTTAGACCTTTTGCACAAATAAGTTATTGATTAGGTGTTTTCCAAATTTCATGTTAACGTTTTTGTTTTATGTAGTTTTTGGCTTTGTTTGCAATTGTCCTGTTTCCTCTTGTAAAAAAATATATATGTCTCTATTCTTAATTCAAAATAACCCAATAATATTAGTTCCATTTCTTTTTAGTCAAGCAAAATTAGTTTATCAAACATACAATTTATTTGCATTTCATTTTCTCTTTTCATCAAATGTATTAATATTTCACGTTTTCTAAATCCTCTTCATTGCACTCAGAAATCTCTTTATATTTCCTTCTATTCTATTCCTTTAATTTATTTATTTCGTCTCGACTATTCAAAAAAAAGGAAGGAATTGCCTTAAAAATGTTTTTCAACATCGACTAATCAAATCATGTTTCCAAAAAAAAATACCAAATTATATTACTCTTTTTATTATCTTAAAATAAATATATTTGCTAGAATATCTAATTTATACGAAAAGAAATAAAGATAAATTTTAATCACTACGAAGTGTTTTTTTCTGCTCTAGTGTAATTAACATGAAGGGATTAAACATAAATCAAAGGATTTGACTCTTGTTCAGTAAAAAAAAAGATCGAAGATAAGAGAAAAAAAACAATTATAATTTAAACTTTAAGTCGAAATTTTTTCAAGTGTAATTCGTATTTCTTAATATTTTTTTAATTAATTCTTAATTCTATAACAACGGTAATGTGTATACAAAAAATCATATATCTTCTCACAACACGCTTGTGTTAAAAAAAAATTGAACAATAACAAATATTTACAAACAAAATTTTTTAAAATGAAACAAAAAAAAATTGCATAGAAATAAAATTGTAATCATTGAAACAGTTTGTTTTTTAATTTTATTTTTAATTAAATTACTATTAAAAAATTTTCGTGCAATAGTAAACTTCGAAATTACTATGGAAAAATAGTTTGAATAACTTTCAATTAAAAACCCAATTGACTTTTAGAAACTTTCCTTAAGTGAGTCTACTAAGGAAGGTTCCCAAGAAGTAACTGTAGCACCTCTATCTTTATCATGAAAAACATTTTGAACGAATTTTCCTTCGCTCGTGTTGTGTGATTTAGTTTACTGACAGTATGCCAGCCTATAAATAATAAATAGAATAAAATACGTATTAAAAGGAACAAAATGAAATTTTATTTCTGATTCTCATAATAAGGTTTAAGTCTCTACTTTTTAGATAAGAATATAAAAACTTCGTTTTCTTTAAGTCAATGTGTTTATGCGCTATATAAATTTAGGCTGTGATTTTAAAACTGTCTGGATTTTGTCACCAAACTGATATTAAAAAAAATCCACTAATTATAATAATACTATTTAACTATTTAGTAAGTACAGTACTGTGCGAATTAATTGGGACAAACAAAATTTTTCACAAATGTTGTTTATTTAGTATAGCTGAACTTACATGCACGGTATAGCAATCTAATACAAAATATGTCCTCCTCCAGTTGAATGAGATCCTGTACACGGTTTGGCATGGATTCCACTAAATTAGAACATAAATGTTTGATCTCGTCATCACGAAACCAAACTTTTATAGCATTCACAATCATTGTTTTCTTTGTTGAGCAGTCCATTTTACTCAGACGTCTCTTTACAATGCTCTACAAATTTTCGATGGGATTTACATCAGGAGAATTAACAGGCCAATCCAAAACCGTTTTTAGCTTAGAATTATGGCATGAAGCAAGATCTTGTTGAAAGATACCAACACCACCAGCGAACGTTTGCATCATAGGCACAATTTCACTTTATATTATAGAAATGTATTGTTTAGAGTTCATCATCCCTTCAACTGGTACTAAGCAGTCAGGTCCTCCAGAAGTAAAATAACCTCAAAACATCCTGAGGGTGCTTAACTGTTTGAATAAGATGTTCCCTGATGGGTTCTCCACCACTTCACCTGACAAATCGTGGTCGAAACCCTTGCACAAGAAAAAGCGTTTCGTCGCTGAATACAACCGTCTTCCAATCTTGTGCAGTCCAGGATTGATATTTCCTGGCCCAATCCAAATGTTTTTTCTTCATTGCAGGTGTTAATAACTGTTTTTCGATTTGTTTTCTTGCAAATCTCCCAGCTTCACCAAGTCTTTGTCGAACTGCCGATGAATCCATGCTCACACCAGTAGGTAATAATTCTCTCTGAAGATCTCTACTTGTTTTGTAAAGAAGCATTATACTATTTTGTACAAGAAATTTGTCTATTCGAGGTGTGGTCTTGCGTTTGCGTCTACATTTAACTCTCGTTTTGCAGACACTGTCACAAAATACTTTTGCTGATTAATAATCCTAGAAACACGGAATTTTTCCAACTCCAACTGCTGCAGCACTATCCCTCACATTCATAGAAGTATGCTGACTAAGGGTAACAATTCTAGTCCTTTTCCTGGGAGTGATATGCATTTTTTCAGTACACGTCAGAAGGAGACAATTCACACAAGCTACCACTTCTTACAGCAACTGAAGGGGAAAAGTTTCGACATATCATGATCACGTGGTCAGATTGGTTTAGACTAGTCAATGGCAGTCGCGCGTTCTAAGAAAATGCAGTTGAAAACGGTATGTGGTAGAAAATCCCCGAGAAAGGAACAATTTTCTTAAAACATTTGTTTGTCTCAATTAATTCGCACAGTACTGTAACAGTTAGTAATTTAACTATTACTTTCACTATTACTTTTTTATAAATAATTATGTAAGATGTTTGAAATTTAGTAATTCCAGCATTTGAAATTTCGGTAAATTTTAAGAAAAAAAGAAGAAATAAATTCTTAAAATAATTGCAAAGAATATTACAATTCTGTAGAAACGAATTCTAATGCAAGACATTTGAAATTTTTCAAGCATTTATTCTCCTGTCATGCATTTTATAGGATTTTTTTTAAATATCAACTTTTATATTACTGAATTTAATCAATCTTCAGTTTTTATAACTTCATATTTAAAACAATTCATGTGCAGAAAAAGTTTAGATTTTTTTTTTCATTCTGTTATTTTATACCAAATTATTCGAATTCATTTTTCTTATTTCTTAATATTTATCATTCGGTTGTTATTTTTCGTGTGTAGAATTTCTGATTTGAGTAAATACTTGGTTCAAGTATACTTAATTTTATTTTTTTATTTTTTTGAACAGTATGATATTATCAAGGTCAGTCCAGATTACTTTTTATTATATATACCGCACGGAGTACAAGATCCAAATCTTGATTTTCTTATGGAGCATTTAAAGACTCATCCAGAATTTCAAAAACCTGAATATATTTAACTTCTTATTTTTTTAATTTTGATGATTCTCTTGCTTTCTTTTTTTTAAAGGAATTTATTACATTTTAAATAAAATAATGAATTCTAAATTTTTTTGGACAGTTTGAACTTGTCAAGGTCAGTCCAGATTACTTTTTATTGTTTTTACCACCAGGCATGGAAGATCTAAATTTTGATTTAATTATGGATAATTTAAAAAATCATCCACAATTTCTTAAAACTGATTAAATTTGTTACTTTTTAATAATTTTTTAATGATTTACTTATTTTTTTTTCTTTAAAATATGTCTTTAAATAAAATAAATTAATTCTAAATTTTGTTATTTTGTAATACATTTATTTTCGTTTTTATAGTTACTTTATTTTCAATAAATAATAAAACCAATTTTAAATTTAATCAATTATTTTGTATTTTGTGTTCATTGATGTCATTTTTATAATTTATTGTAATCTATAAATTGTATCACTTTATGTATCTTTACCCTAATTTTGTTTCTGCTTTTTATGAATGATTTCTTCTGCACTGCACTTTCCCACTACTTTTGCTTTTTCTGCTATTTGCATGAAACAATTGCTGTCAAATAAAACAATTATCTTTCCCATTCTTTTCCTTAATGTAAGCCTAGTTCTCAGTTGAATATTAGTGGGAGTAGTTAGAAGGTCACATGATGTAGACTAGTCAATAGATTTCATTATTGTCCTAATATAAGCTTGTATATTTCTGAACACTATTTTAACTTAATGAATTCTGTCTGTAAGAATTGTTCTGATAAAATATAACTAGTGTCTCTTTAAAGACAAATATTCAATACTTTAAACCTATTAAAAACTTTTTCAAAAGACTATTGCTAAGCAAAAATTGCAGTTTTTGTAAATATCACATGATGTATAGTGATTTTTTTCCTTAAATTAATTTCCAAAATCAAATAATTAAATTAAAAAGATCCTGAATTGAATCCTGAATTCGAAAGTAATCCATTTTCCCAGATGAATTGTAATTGAAAAAACAAATTTTCACTTCTTTTTATGCCCGCATTATATTCTCAAATAATATATTTTTCACATAAGGTCGAAACAATAATTGAAAAAAACACCTTTTGTTATCATTATTTAAAAAAATAATAAGGCATTGGAAAATGCCTTATTATTTATTTTTCCCCTTTAGCCTAACATTATTGTACGGCCTATTGATAATATGCATAAAATTTGACTTTGTGGAAATTCTATTTATAAAATCGACTTCATACTGAGTAAAATTTTATTATAATCTTATATATATGGCTTGAAATTAAAAATGACACTTACAATTGATAAATTTTACATTTTTTATGAATCATTTACTGTTACTTTATTTTCTTGATACGGTAATATTTATTGAAACCTATAAGAACTGTTTCACTTTGCGTGTACTTAACCAACTTTTGGATCAAAAATTATATTAGAAAATATTCTAAGCAATTAATGTTTGTATTAAAATTCAAAATCATATTCTTGCAGGAAAAAATATGCTTCGACATTTCGTATATTTTCTCAAAATTAAAATATTTTGAAATCATCTAAAAAAGATTAAAGCGATCATTAGCTAGAAATAATTGAAGATATTTATTTAAATAACGTTTAAATAAATAGGTTAATGGTAAATTTTTACAGAAGATAAAGAGAGAATATGAACTGTCTTGAATAGATTAAATTAATAATAAATGCATAAGAATTTTTGAATTATTATTTATTTTTAGAAAATTACCGGAAATTATATATTATTCAAAATCTTTCATTTGTAAACCATATAATCAGTACATTGAGGTATTGTAATTCTGGAATTACAAAGGCTACATCAAGGATTTCATTTGCAGAAGACATATTTATTTATTCTGAAAATATTAAATATTCTAATCAGAATTAAAATATTTGATTGTTAACGAAAAGATTTTTAATTTGATTAATACAAGTTTTTGAGAAAGTAATCAAAATGTAATTCAATCTTATCCAATAAATTCGAATCATAACTTATTTATAGTTTAGATAAACACTTATTTATATTATTTCAATTGAATTGGAAGTTACATTTTTTTAAAAAATAAACTCTTTTCATCAAACGATAAGTTTATTGAAAATACAGATTCTGTTTAGAAAGAAACTGATGAAGAGATTTTAAAATTATCGGTGTTGCCACTCAGAATTGTAATTTATAGATGAAAACATTGTTTTGTGGCTTAAGTACTCAAAACTTGTGTTGTAACTTTTATTTTTGAAACGATGTTGTTTTAAAGTCCTTTTGGATCTCTAATTTACTGTCCAATCAACCTTAATCCTGTCTAACTACCCAAGCTTAATATATTACAAGACTTATTAAGAATTATTTATTACCGATTTCTTTATTATGCACTATAGTTTGAAAATATATGGAAATTAATAAAGTTTTTAAAGTACTCCAAAACATGTTTTGAATTATAATCTATAGATATCTTCAACACAAATATTATGCACTTTGTTTAATATTTTGGAAATAAAATGTTATATCCATATCTCCATGTATAATATTACTGTGAAAGATTTCATTTTTGATACATTGTTGATTGTTATATATTTAAGATAATTCTAGAAAATGTGTTTTTGAACGTATGTTATATATTCATTCTCCAACAAATTATAAATAAGAAAATCAATTTTTGATGAGCTTTGTACCCGAAAAATTCCATGCAAAGAAATATTATTACCAAAAGGTAATAAAATCTTTTTTTTTATATTAAAAAAATGTTGAAGAAGATAAATTAGAAACGAAGAAATAAGAACTAGACCTATTGTTCCAGTTTTAAAGCGACAATTTAAGATTCTCGCCTCATCTCACTTTTTGCATTGTTTTCATAACACACCAAGAAGTTTGATATTTTTTCAAAATTCAACATGTTGTAAGAATAGAAATAGTAATCAAGATATTGTTTGAACTCATGAAGAAAACTATCAAGATATTACTTGGATAAATGAACTGCATCAATTTATTTAACATGATGTAAGAATGAAAATAACTATCAAGATACTGTTTGAACTCATGAAAAAAAAACTATCAAGATATTACTCTGGATAAATGAACTACAGCAATTCATTCAGCATGCTGAAAGTATGAAAATAATTATCAAGATATTACTTGGATAAATGAACTGCATCAATTTATTTAACATGATGTAAGAATGAAAATAACTATCAAGATACTGTTTGAACTCATGAAAAAAAAACTATCAAGATATTACTCTGGATAAATGAACTATAGCAATTCATTCAGCATGCTGAAAGTATGAAAATAATTATCAAGATAATACTTGGACAAATGAACTGCATCAATTTATTTAATATGTTGTAAGAATGAAAATAACTATCAAGATATTATTTGAACTCATGAAAAAAAAAACCATCGTGATATTACTCTGGATAAATGAACTACAGCAATTCATTCAGCATGCTGAAAGTATGAAAATAATTATCAAGATATTACTTGGATAAATGAACTGCATCAATTTATTTAACATGATGTAAGAATGAAAATAACTATCAAAATACTGTTTGAACTCATGAAAAAAAAAAAAACTATCAAGATATTACTCTGGATAAATGAACTACAGCAATTCATTCAGCATGCTGAAAGTATGAAAATAATTATCAAGATATTACTTGGACAAATGAACTGCATCAATTTATTTAACATGATGTAAGAATGAAAATAACTATCAAGATACTGTTTGAACTCATGAAAAAAAAAACTATCAAGATATTACTCTGGATAAATGAACTATAGCAATTCATTCAGCATGCTGAAAGTATGAAAATAATTATCAAGATATTACTTGGACAAATGAACTGCATCAATTTATTTAATATGTTGTAAGAATGAAAATAACTATCAAGATATTATTTGAACTCATGAAAAAAAACCATCGTGATATTACTCTGGATAAATGAACGACAGCAATTCATTCAGCATGCTGAAAGTATGAAAATAATTATCAAGATATTACTTGGATAAATGAACTGCATCAATTTATTTAATATGATGTAAGAATGAAAATAACTATCAAGATATTATTTGAACTCATGAAAAAAAACCCATCGTTATATTACTCTCGGTAAATGAACTACACAAATTCATCTACAGGAATATCAAGCTGTATTTGAAATTTCCACAAGCTCTAGGACTACTCATGCTGTTCTTCAATCTGAATTTGAAATTTCTAAAGACTTAACACTGCATTTCTTTGTGAATTTCAAATTTCATGACGCTATTGATACATCTTTACAGCTTTTGACAAACTTGGTCTTATACAAAAATGTCATTCTAACAAGACAATCCTGTAATCCTGTATTAGATTGCCTAACAATAAACATGCAATGAACACAGATTGGCATCAGATGATAATAATGGGAGCAATAAAGCGATACAAATTGTATTATTAACTATTTTACAAGAGCTCTAATTCTTAACATATGAGAAAACTTTCCATTTGGCGACGATTGTACTGCAACTACTGTAAAACAGCACTGTTAAACGTAGAAACGGTATTAGGGCATTTCATAACGAAAAGATCACTATTATTTGAGAACAAGATAAATAAAAATTACGATAATTTTGATCAAAAGTTCTTTTTAGAAGTACTTTTATTGAGTGAAAAGTAATAAGGACTTTCAAGTGCAAAACTAGTTTTTTTACTACAATCTCATTCTGATTGGGATAATAGAAAATTCCTTTATATTCAGAAATTGTAGAGCAAGAAATCATATCAGGTTTTGAGAAATACCGAAGATATTTAATGGATGATCATTTCGACAATCAAATATTGTTTAAGAAATGTCTAAAAACTCATTTTAAAAAAATTATTACAGTCATTCGACAACCTTCCGAGTGCTCTGATGTCTGTGAAATGAATAATGACATGTTTACAAACTTTAAAAAGTCGGTTTTTCTGCTATGTGATTGGTATATTTTATCAATTTATATTTTAAAAAGGTATATAGCCAATTTTTTCCTGACTTCAACCATCCTACAAGAAAAACCATGGAAACTTTTTAAAAGAACTTATATAAAAAATACAAGACTGGAATGTGTTGTATCTACATAAGAACATTTTGTTTTGAAATTTGAAATTCCATTTTCTTAAGTCTTAAAAAAGCTACTTGTTGAAATTTCAGTTTTCTGTGTTTTTAGCTGATTCATTACAAAGTACAATCTTGCTGTTTTCAAAATTAATTTAGAGTATGTTGTAGTTAAATAATAATATGAAAAAACAATGTTTAAAAATTCATTTTGAATATTTATAGCAAGAGCAATATTTTAAATGATATATATAGCTAGAGTAATATTCTAAAGTAGTTGCTGCCTTTCCCGTTAAGATAAGGTGCTGAAATCATTTAAAGTTGAAGACTGAAATATCAAATATTAAAACAAATTATTTATGGCGAACTATTTTTGATAATTTTTTATTGGCAAATGAATGTAATGCATAAATATTAACTAGCCATAAGTCAGTGATATCTTAGATTAAGGAATATATCGTTATCTGTTTAAGATATGCACATGGTTTACATGTGTTGATATTTTTTATTTGTTTGTTTAACGTTGATTTACGGACTTGATCTAGACATAAATCCTACTTATAATTTTTAAATATGAATAGCCATATTTTATCAATTTTATCCTTCCGTTTTTCTTCCTAGTTGTTTTTCTTTCAAGATAGATGCCCCAATGGACCTTGCATATTCTACAAAATGATATGCAGATCCAAAAAAGAATTTTGCATTATTATTTTTAATTCTTTTTACGTAGCAACGTAGATTATAATGAAATATGTCCAATTAATGTTAAATTTCCACTTTTGACGGTTCCTTGAATATAATTTTCATTTAGATATAATTGAAAATTTTAATAAATTTTTGTTTGCCTACCCTTTATTTAGAAATAAATAAGACTTTTGTCCATAAAGCACTTTTTAAAACCGCTTTTCCAAAATTCCAAACTAGAACGCATGTTATTTAAAAAGAGTTATTAAAAAATGTATATTTTCTTCAAAAAAATTTTGTTTGAAATTAGATGATATTTATAGCTGAAAATTTTTAAACGCAATTTTCTCAGTTAATCAAATATTATCATTAAACAAAAATACCAATAGCTGACAGTATTTGTTTTATAATTATACTGTTTATAAAATTGATTTCCATTTTTTTACTAACTTGAAGATGAAAACTAACATTTATCATTAAATAATAATAATAAAGTTACCGAAATACAGAAAACTTAAATTATGAGCTTCTAAATTCTAAGAAAATAACTGCAATTCTTGCTAAGAAAATATTTTTAGCTGTTAGCTATAATCGAGAAAATAATTTCGTCTGCTACATTATAAACTAAGGCTTCTAACTGCTCTCTCCTTATAGAAATTTCTATTTCCTAGATTGCCTTCTTAAGTTCCATGCAATTTTGTTTAATGGAAGAAAATGGACTTTTTAATAGAATATTTTCTTTTCTGTTTATTAAATTCTGGTCTTTATCTAAAACCTTTAGTTGCAACCACTTTTCGGATTTCCTTTCCTTGCTTTTTCCTGCTTCGGAATGGCTTCTGAATTTTTTTTTCCTTTTCAAAATTGTTGTTTTTAGTAATATTTTTATCATATAATGTTGCACTAATTTATTTTGCTTTTTTTTCACTTTTCAAAGCATGAGTTCACGTAAGTTTTCTTTCATTTCGCGCAAACGACTTTGTTCATTTTCTTTTTGTCTTAAAAATGTTCTTAAATTTATATCGTTCTTTAATGCTTAAAAGTATATTTATGAGATATATTTTAATTTTAAATAATTTTATTAATATTTTCATGAAATGATTGCTTAGTTTTTCTTCCTTAATTTTAAAACCAGCAGATGAAACAATCGTTCAAATATAATTTAAAATTTTTGTAATTACAATAAGAGGCTTTGAAATCTTATAATAATTTTATTTTATTTTGGAAAGAAAATGTTACATTAATATTTCATGTAATTCTTAGACAATTTTCTGAGACGAAAGTTATTATAAATTATTTGATTAATAAATCATTGTTTCGAAATGTTTCCTTAAAATTAAAAAATTAAAATTTAGTGCATTTCAATTTTAAAGAGTTTAGAATTTTACGAAGGCGATAAGAGTATGAATTATGTTTAAATTATTTAAATATTGTTGAATATTTATTAACATTTTCCACTTGAGAATTTTATAATATTCCTGTGATTTTGTCTATCTCATTAAATTATAAAATGATTAAAAATAATATTGTGAGACTCATACTGAACTAATTATTAGCAGATTGAAAATGTGCAGTTATTTTAATCCATTTTTTTCTTCTGTTTTTACAAATCATTAGCAAACGGAAAACAGTTTTTAATTTCATTTATTATTCCCCGAATTCATCAAAAAATGTATCGAAAAATCTAAAAATTATTTCTTAAAATTCTCTTTATTTGAAGGTGTTTCAAGAAGTTCTTGAGATATATTAATTTCTGTGATAACATTTTGCACAACATTTGTGATTATCAAAACATATCTTAATCAAATAAAATTTGTTGTGCAGATTTTATTTATATTAAATATCTTGTATTGATTAATTTTGCTCAAATCCTGTTATTGTGAACTGTCCTTGTATTTTTTATATGTATATTAGTGGTGGAAGTTCGATTTTTAGTTTGCGTCCTTTTAAAAATTTATTATATAAGCTGAAGAACTGATAAATTAAATCGAAACATATTATATTTTGAAATTATGAATTGAAACAATGGGAAAATGACATTATGCGTTTTCTTTTTCATCCTTTCTATATATACACAAATCTATTAATATATAAAAATTTTCAATTCAGCGATAACTCGCTTTTGTTATACTTATGCTACTCAAATAATATTTCGACACATAAATAAAGGAATGAAATATA
Source organism: Argiope bruennichi (assembly GCF_947563725.1). Classification (NCBI taxonomy): domain Eukaryota; kingdom Metazoa; phylum Arthropoda; class Arachnida; order Araneae; family Araneidae; genus Argiope; species Argiope bruennichi. Next base: position 16,134,796 of record NC_079161.1, read on the forward strand.
GTATTGTTAAAAAGATTTTAATATCTTTTCACAATTTTTTTAAATAATGAATTCGTTATTTTTCTTACACAAATTATATATCAATTATTATTATTATATAACTAATGTATGTAATCCCTTTCCTTTTTTTGTGAAAAGTAAAAGACATTGCATGAAAATATCTGATTGTGCAATTAAAGTCTACTTGGTTATGGTAAAATGATTAAGTAAATGCCCTTAATATATCGCAAAATTAATTTTATGCTGAAAATTATGAAGAAAAGTTTTCAATAAAATAAATACGAAAGAGTGCATTAACATAATTATTTGTTACTGTCAGTTTAACGTTAGGACTGATACATGAGCGAAAATGTACCTATCAATATCTATTCTTCCCTTCCTTACTTCAAATCATAAAACAAATTTTATTGTGTTTAAAATATATCTCACTATGTTTATATTACAAAAGATTCAAAAATAAATAAAAATAAAAAGATAAAATTGGCTTTTAAAACTAAAAATTCAATAATAAACAATGATTTTTTATACTAATTGCCTCTTTAACTTGTCAATTAATATAATGTAATTAAATTGACTTTTTATACATCATATTTGCTCTGATAAAATTAGAAAGAAAACATTTTTAGAAAATGTCAAAAGCGATGAAAAATAACAAGGAAAAAAGCTCCCCAGTTTAAAAAAAAAAATGTAGGCTGCATAAAGTTGTGCATTATTATTATTTTTTATTTATTGTCTGTTCTATTTACTTATAAACTTTTCCCGAAATACTTTTAAAACCCATTTTTATGCTCCCTCTCAGAAAAAACACCATCCATCCCTTTTTTTTATGGCCCATCTGCAAATTCCAATTTAAATGGAAACCGAAACCCATTTTTAAAATTCCTAAAATGTACTTCGCAATGCATAATAAATATCCCTCAGTAATATGAACCCCATACTCATATGGTTTAAAATTTTAAAATAAGGCAGCAACTGCTTTTAGCCCCTCCATTTGAGAAGAGTGCTATGAAAAAGAATGCTCCCCACGGTCTACTCCTACTACTTCTCGATAGCAGGTGAAATAACACACTTTTTTTCCGAAAAGAATAATAACAATAAAAAAAACTTCCATTTTGCATCGAAAGACTTATACCCCCTTCGCGCCTCCCCTCTCCTTTCTCGTTAGGGGACATTAGAATATGAGAGGGTCTATGCTTTTTACTCTTGTATGCCTGCCACCTCTTACCAATTCATAGACATAGACATACATACACTCATATCTCCCCTGCTCCTTTCGCCTGCTTTGCAATTCAGGACATACTTTGGAAGGTGTACTTTGTATTTTACATATCCCAAGCCTATTTATCATGGGTATTGGGGCATATATTCTTATCGTCTCACGTATTTTTTTTTCTCCTATTCCCTTATTCGAACACCCCTATCTGACTTTGAGACGAGTATTACTTGATATTCGTCTTCGTCGCCCTAAGCGTTCGGGTAGTGAATGGGGGGTGAGAGGAGGGGTCTGGAACCATCCATCCTTCCAATCTGGGTTTCGGGCGGATTCGGCATGCGTGCAGAATTCGTAGTGCGCACCAGCTTTTTTAAATAAAAATCGTCTGTATATAAAGATCCGCTAAAGACTCCGCCGACACCCCTCCCCCCCCCCCCTATTCATCCATTGAAGGATTGGTGTGCACCGAAGTGTTGAAACTAAAATATTTTTTTCTCACTTTCTTTTTTTTTTTTTTTTTTTTTTTTTCTCTCCCTATCTTTGGATCCGACTTTACATAAAAGTGGCTTAAGAAGTGGCGTTAAAGAAAATCTATTTTCTGGTGGATTTTTTTTTCTCGTTCAGAGATCCGCTTATTTTTGGAGGTTAGAGGGGGGGGGGTCTTTCCTAAAGAAGTCTGATGCTTACTTTTGTTCCCTGGCATTTAACGGTGGAACTCTCACTGAATTTTAACTTTGCGGGTTTTTCTCGGGTTGCTATTCGTTTGGCGTGTGAAGATTTGTGGACCGATTTAGAGATTTGAAATGAAGTGAATTGGAAATGCTATAAAAGCATTTATTTTTGAAGCCCGTGGGAAACTTTCCTGTTGAGATTCGGCAGCAGTGAAAGGGATATTTTTTGAAGCCGATGAATATAAAAATTGTGCTTTTGGATTCAATTTTTATGAAATTTATTTTCTCAAAAACATTTTCGATCGAATTTTCTAATATTTATTATTTTAATACTCTAAATATGCCTAAAATTAGAAGATATAATGTTTTTAAACTTAAAATGTAATCTCGCAGATTCAGCCAATTTTAATTATCTTTGACGTTTAGTTTTCACACCTAAAATAATGAATCTTTCTTTTGACTTCAAGATATCGGCTGTATTCAAAAATAAAATGAAAGATGCTTTTAAAAATAAAATTTTATTATCTCTAAGAAAGTTAAAATTTAATTATTGTAATTCCCCCTTTTTTTTTTTTTTTTTTCTAAAAATAAATCTTGCATCGGACAAAATGCATCACTTCATTTCTGATCTTTAGTTCACAAAATATCTGCATGTACATGGAATACTGTTCAGTAAAATAATGAAGCTTTTTATTAGAAGTTTAATAATTAAATATATGTAACTCTTTAAAAATATTACAAAAGGAGGATTTACCCAGGAGGATATTCAAATGTGCATTTGAAACAAATGAGTTCTAAAGTTTGTCATCTTTGATAAGTTAAATTGTATTGATGCACTTTGCTTTTGCTAACTCGTTTTTCAGATACGAAATCTTGGCGACGGTGGGGACACCTGTCTAGACAGTGCTGCTAAAAGAGACGATTTCCATAAACCAGTTGGTCTGTGGCCTTGCCATAGTCAAGGTGGCAATCAAGTAAGTTGACATTTCTATCGGTAAACAATCCACATTTGGACAATATCATTTATTAAAATTAAGATTATGATACAGTTTTTCTCGCAAACCTCTGAAATATTCGCCAATTGATGAAATGCTCGCCAAATTTCCACCATCTTCAACAAAAGAAAAAAAAATAGTTTACGTTTAAAGGGAAGTGATTGAGAAACAATTATAGTTTGAAGACAGTGTCACATTAAACTTCTGTCGAATATCGCGCATAAGGCTAAACATGATTAATCAATAAAAAAAGGACTAAAATTTACAGCCATGAAATTCCTTTAATCATCTGAAAATGCAAATTTTTAATTTTTAATGAATCAGATGCTTACTGTATTTTAAAACTCCATTGAGATAAATTTATTCCCTTTTTATTTGCAATTCTTATTAAGTACAGTTAATCAAAAAGTATCCAAACACCGGTTTTCAATCCGAAACTAATTACTGCACAATAAAACTGTAAGTGCTTATCTCTGAAAACATATTTTTTTCTATAATTATATGAAACATTTTTTTTTATTTAAATAGCCTTTCCTTATATAGACCTATTCAAACGTAATTCATTAAAATAGTAAAACCTGGTTTCAAATACATAGCTCAATTCTTTAGATTAAAAATTGCTGAAATAAATGAAATATTTCGTAATTTTGATTAAATGATTTATAAGTTATAAGCAATTGAAAATTTGATTTCCTGATGTTAAGTGAGATTTTCAGTTTTCTTATTTCAAGATACGAAAAGGTTTTCGCAATAATTCTTAAATTACAGTAAATGAATCAATAAACAAGACAAATGTTATGCATTTTTAAAGATATGAAAGTATATTTCGTATTTTTAATTCATTTTTAAATCACAAGTTAAAAATTTCTGAATAGAAAATTGATAAAAATCGGTGCGGCTAGTAAAATTAACTCTTGAAACATCAGTATATTGAATGTGATTCATTTCTATCAAATAGTTTTTAAGATATTTAGAAATAACCAAAAACTTTCTGAACAGCATCACTTTTGCCATTGGGGGGGGGTCTCATTTCCCTAAAAATATTCTTTTGCAAAAATAGAAAAATTGTTAAAACGGAACAAAAAGCAATATATCTTTCAATGCTGCTTTAGATTAAAATATTTTTCAAAAAATACTGAGATAATGGCCAGAAAAGTCGATACATGTAACAAATTATACATTTCAAATCAAGTTTCGTTTCGGATAAACAGTTGCTGATTATAGCTGAAGAAATGATTTGCGAGGTTAACGAAAAAGGCAAGAATAAGTTCAATGTTCATATAACTTGAATATTTAAACAAATAAAACATTATTTAATAAAGTACAAAAGCAACTTTTTTTTGTATTGATAATGCAATTGTCAATTGACTTTCACAAAATATTTTATTTTAATGAAAAAAGTTTATAAACAGTTTCAGTATTATTATTTAATACGATATCAGAGTCAAAGAAATTAACTAAGAAAAAAACTTTTCAAAATGTATTTTGCAGTATCGTTTGGTAAATTTGAAGAAAATCTTATGATGAGAATTAACATCATAAGATTTTTAAGACGACATCATAAGACGAATCTTTCTGAAAATATACATCTGATTTTACTTTTCAGTTGCTTCCAAAGACTTAAATGGTATTACCCTGGTTTTAATAATTTGTATGTTTAAATCCAAGTCTTCATATAAGTTCTCCAACATCTGTCTCTCCTTTCAGTACTGGATGTTCAGTAAAGAAGGCGAAATCAAACGAGATGAAGCCTGCCTGGATTACTCTGGTGGAGACGTTATCCTTTACCCATGCCACGGAGCCGGTGGAAATCAGCAGTGGATTTACGATCCAAATGTAAGCATAATTGAAGAGCATAAATGATCATTTGAATCATTTTTAATCAAAATTTTTATGTCGGTTTCTATTATAAGCTCGTGGCGAATTGATATGAACGAGGATAGAACCTGGGACCTTGTGGTTCGCAGTCCAGTAACATGAGCACGATATAAAAGCAATTGCTCGGGTAACGAAGTTGTTAACTGGCTTATAAGCTTTCAGCAACTTACTCATGTTCAGTGCCTTACCAATACTGATAGTGAAGTTGTATACATGAGTTTTGTCTTAGCAATTTTATGTGATAAAAATATGTCATAAGTTTTGAGTTAATTGACGATTTAAAGTGTTTTTTTTCTCTGCGGTAATCTTACATTAAAAGAATAGCGATAACTTTTTATCACAAATAACTGATTTGGCAATTAATAGAAGGCATTGTTTATTCATTCACATATTTTAACGAACCAGTATTTTAAGCTTATCGTCGTCGTCTTAAGACAATTCAATCGCACTTGCTGCTTGCGTCTCGTGAATCAAAATATTTAAAAATGATAATAAACCCTCTAATAAGTTCAGTATTTGAAATATAAGACTGAATAACACAAACGATTTCTTTATAAGACTTAATCGATAGCGCTGTAATTGTTATTCGTTCAGTACTGTGGTGAATTGCATATAAGCCAGTAACAGCGCTTCTGCCCGAGCAGCTGTTTTGGCAAAATCGGTTAGTTACTGGACTGCTAACCAAAAGGTCCCAGGTTCTATCCTCACGCGTCTCATACCTCTAAATTGGTGACCTCGGATGCTGAACCTTCAACCTTCATACAGCTGTTGGTCTAAAGTACAGTAAAGCGTCTCATACCTATAAAGTACGTCATTTCGTAATATTATTTATTTTATATAGGGCTGGGATAGCCTGGTTGGTAGGGCATTGGATTAGCGTCCTTTAGGTTGTGAGTTCGAATCCCGCTGGCCGAAGACTTCCCGCGTATGTGGTGGCTGACGCACGCATATATCTGTCGTGGTCACAAAGTTCTGCATGTCTAGAGTAATGCCTCAGGGGATACTGGATCAGGGGTGATCGTTCTCTGATTCAGGTCTAAATTACGACCTGTGGATGAGTGAATGAAATGTATGAATGAAGTCCGCCCCGTAAAACGTGCTGTGACGTGTGAGCTAAGTCGTTCTCTTGGCCCTAGATGGCGCTACTGAAAAAACAAGAGACGTACCCTTGGCTTAATCCACAAATGACTTCTTAAAGTCAGTGGGCTTGTCTGGGACAAGTGCCATTAGAAACAACAACATTTATTTTATATAAAATTTTAAGATTGTATTTTAATAATTTTACTATTTGAATTTTTTTTAAAACAATCAAAAATATCGTGTGTGTTTTTTTCAATAAGGTCAATGTTACAATCTGAACTGTGTATCTAGTGTAATATATTGCAACTTGTCCTTTGTGTTTTGATTCATGTCATTATATTTTCTGCTCAAATTATAATAGAAACAACTATATTTCATATGATTTTTTTCCCTTGTTAATCCCTTTTTAAGTAGTTATTTAAAATAATTTTTTGTTATTCATGAACCAATACTGGATTGTCTAAATATATCAGAAATTCGGAAGATAATACTTTTTCTACCTCATCACTTAACACATCTCCATTGGGCCGAAAATACGGAAAAAATGTTGAAAAATCGTGAACTACAATTATTTATATATAAACTTAAATTCTGATGGGCTCTCTAATTGTAAACGTTGTTGCTAATCTCCATGGCCTGACTTAGCCAAAATTCCGTTGACAAGAAGAAAGTCAAAAACGAGGAAGGGAGAAGAATAAATTTCTCCCCAAAGAAGTCCTAGTATATGTGTCCTAGTACAATCTAGAATATGTTCAGCAGAGGCCCGATGTTGGTGGCATTTCGGGCAACGAGGGTAAGATTTTCACCCTGAGAAAAGAAAAACCATTTAAGGTGACCACTGGCAAGGCGCGACAGGAAAGTGTTGATTTTTCAATCACAAGGAAAAATTAAGGACTGACCCGGCTTATTGGCCCTATACCAATCATGAGTAGGGGGTACCATCCAATTCTTCTTATTTAGGAATTTCGCCTGAGAGAACAGTTCTAAGTATGTGAGCTCAGCAGAAGATGAAGTCGCTAGGGTGCTTCCTTTCTTTGCAAGCCTGTCTACTATTTCGTTACCAAGTAGATCCACATGAGATGGGATCCACTGGAAATGAATATCGTGTTGGAGTGAAATCAGGTTCAACTTCTGAAGAATAGACAAACTTGCTTTATCTCCAACATAGGTCCAATTGTTAAGGTGTTCCATTGAGCTGTGGCTATCAGTAAGAATCCAAAGGTTCTTATATTTATTTTCGTGTAAAATGGTCTTAAGTTCCTCATCGATTGCTAGAAGTTCGCTTCTAAAAACGGAACACAAGTCTGGATTTCGTTGGCATAGAGAAAAACTAGACTGCGAAGTTACAATATAGATTGCAAAATTGTCGATTTTGCTGCCATCAGTATACAATTTAATGTCACATTTAGGGATTTTATTAATGACTTCCAAGGCCAAAGGTCTTCTGACGCTTTTTCCTTTTTATTAATGGAAACAGGGAGGTTGAAATGAAAGTGAACCCTGGTAAGTTCTTCAGTAGGATTCATACAGGAGTGAAGAGAATGTGACTCAACATTTTTAGGAATTACATTATGAGACAATACTAAAGGGACTGTGCATGTTTGAGATTCGAACTCGCAACGTTTGGGTTCATAGCCGAGCAACAAAGCCACTAGACAAAAGTGTACACTCTTCTCCGGAAGTTGTTATCTGGCTTATGATGTTACCACCACAGGACTATTTAATTGCAAACTTAAAGCCCATTATGGCTAATCTGTCACTAGACTAGTTCACTATTATAAATATTTCGCAAAATATTCAGTTCTGAAATCGGCCAATAATTTATGTCAACATGTATATATTCTTCCTATTAACATTAGTAACACATTTTACTCCCTTTTTATAAAAAATACATCATTAGTATTTCTTACTCTCCATTTCAGCTTCACACAATACAGCAGGCAAGCAGCAGGAAATGTATGGAGCTCTCACCGGACAAACAATCCGTGCTCATGAATCCATGCAGCGGCAGCCCCCGACAGAAATGGCTCGTTCAAAACTATGACCCAACAAAACTGGAGAAATTAGCTTCTTAGTAGATGCTCGATATATCGATTTCTCATGATTCATCATCACAATCGTCATCGAATCTCATCTTCACGATCGAGGAGCTGAAATCATTTATACTGAAATTGAGAAAACGGACTAACTGCCAAAGATTTTTTGCAATGAGAAAATGATTGCAAATTTATTGTTCCTGACAAAGTTCGATCTTGTGTAGAAGCAAGACGTCCTCCACATGTGTGTCCCTTCTTTTTTCAATAAGAACCGATTGCAAGATTCCCTGAATTATTGTTATTAGTTTTAATTTTCTTACACCGAAAAATGGTCCCGATTGCAAGCTGTTTCCTCCAATGCTTCACAATCAAATAAATCTTCGTAACAAAACAGAAACGCGAGTAAATTATGAAATAGTAAAATTATATACCATATGATTAAATGTATTCTCAGAATGAAGTGCCTTACAGAGATTGATAAAAAAAAAGAAAACCTTCGATAGATTTAAATTAATTTTTAAAATATATTGTTTTCTGTACAGATTATATAACTTCCAAACATTCCTGATATTAGTTGTTAAGCATTCAATTCATTTATTATATAGAAATCGAAAATAGAATTAATCGGCAGCAAATATTAGAATTTGGAATTCCAAATTTTACTTCTATTCTCACATTATTAGGAATTGGATTTTTTTTAAAATTTTGAATAAAAATGAATAGCATCGTTTTTTGTTTTTTTTTTCCTTGAAATTTTTAAAGCTTCGGAACAGAATAGACGAAATATTTCAAAAAACGAATAGTTTTCAATTGCATTGAGTTTTGAAATTCTATACTTTTACAAAATTGAATTGTTATCTAGTCATTTAGTTGTATTATTTTCTGAAATATTGAAAATATATAGGCCAACCCCATCTAATGTCTTTTTCCATTGACTTTTTTTAACACAATCAATAAGCCTTCTTGCTAAAAAAAAATGAAGAATGTTTATATTTGAATAAGAAAAAGAAGTATCGACCCATTTAAAATAGAATTGTTAATGCCACAATCTATAACCTTGATTAATTAATTGTGCATAGTTTTTATAGGTTTGCCTAAAATATTTAAAATAAATGAATTATGAATATTTATTTTAATTATTCAATGAAACTTTATAAGTAAAACATATTTCTATTATTTGGATATGCTTTATATGTAATTTTTTCTACTTTATGTTTAAATTTTGGAAGATTCTTTATATGCACCGAAATATTGTTATATCCGTTCTCAAATATCTGTAGAATATTACTTTCAGAATATTTTAAAATTATACAACTATTTGAATTCCATTTACTGAATTTAATACTATTTGCTTTCTTACAACTCAGATAATGATTGGTTTTATGGTTTGCATTTTTCAATACTTATATTCATTTCCATTGTTAAGCATATATGTAACTCCAACTTCATAAATATTTTTTTCAAAATATAATTTTTTTTTTCTAAAATATATGCTTCTAAAAATACTCGTTATTTATTTTTTCATACTCCTCACTTGTTTATTAAGATTTTTAAATTAAAAAATTAATTATGAAAACATCTTTTGTTAGAAATACTTTGGAATTTTGTTTTATAAGTTAGTAATAAGAAAAGAACCTTTCCTCATATGAAATAAATATTCGCGTTGAATTTTTATTTTTTGAATCCATTTAGAAAAAAATCAACATCTAAAATTGTTGAAAGTGAAATAAAAAAAGTAGACAGAGCTAAATTTAATCAAATTTCTGCTGTTTATCGATAAAATAAACTTTTAAAATTAGATATAATGTAAGCTCTTACGTATATATGTTTTTCATAAGCGATTTCTGTTTAAAAGAAAATTAAACTCTTAAATAAACTTGAAGCAAATGATAATATTTTGGAAAAAAAATAAATGTTATATGATAATTCTAAAACAATTTGCTGTTCTAGAATTTCAAAATTTAAGCAAAAATGATTTTTTTAAAATTTATTTATCTTAATAAAATTCCGTAGAATACAAATTATATTTTCATATATTAGATGTTTTAATTTGAATGAAATTGATACCTTTTGCCTATTTGTTATCTAAGTCACATTATAACGAAACATGTTTGTCAAAATATTGTAACAATTATTTTTTAAATTGTATGACAGTTTTTATTTTATTTGTTGGAGAAACGATGATTTACTGTGAGAGAGGATATGAAATATTGATAAATTTAATACATGTAGAAATCACAAATTGAATCCGGAGATTCTGCAATAATTTATAGTTTTAATGTATTAATTTATTTATTTTATGGAAAGCATCCCGATTTTGGCAACGGAGTTGCGGAGTATTATTTTCATTGTTTATCTAAGATTCAATGTTCGTTTTTCATTATATTAAAATCATATATCAGAATTCAAGTAAATTTACTGATTTTTGTATGCAAGAGAAATCATACAATTAAACCACAACTATCTAGAAAAGAATGTGTAACAAAATATTAAAAAGTGTTTTTACAATGTATTTGAATTCGTAAGAATTTGGATGAATATAAAGACATGAATATAATTTTGGATGAATATAATTTACAGTATATTTATTTCATAAATATATTGTAAATTATTTTTATTTACAAATTATTGATATCAACCTAATCTTTTTTCTTCAAAATAAAATTTTTTGATTCCATGCATTTGAAAACCAATAGTTTATTAAAATATAATTACAATTCAATATTTTAAAGAGAATCGACGTTTTAATATAAATTTCAACGTTTCAATTGAAAGGGTAATTTAATTAAAAATATAATTGAAGTTATTACACAAAAATTACATATATTTTACAGCTGAACACCGTATAAAGAAATATAGCTGAAAAAGTTTTTAATGGATATTTTAATATTTGAAAGCTAATTTTCTTAAATTGATATTTCTATAGATACAATTCAAGCATCATCAATTAAAAAAATTTTCATCAATAATAGGAAATTAGTTAAAGATAAATTTTAAATTCCATTTGTATAAATGTTTATAAATTTAATCTAAAACCAATCATTTCTTAAAAGATACGTTTTTCTTTTGCATACAATTTTTTTATCCATATAATATAATAGTAATATAACAGTTTTTAACAGTATCACATAATCTTCGAAAACACTTGGAATGATATAGAAACTTGAGAAAATATTAATCTACTGATAGAACATAGCAAGTATGTCAGAAGTACATAATAGCAATTTAAATATTTTTAAAATTAGACATAGGTTATAATTACTGATATCATTACTTTAGCCTCATCAATTACAATAAAATAAATACTGTCGTACAAAGATATGCATTTCTGTGCGTTATGGTCAATAACATACTTTTGAATTCTCAGCTGGAAGATATACGATTCATTATATGAAATTCGAACGAAAATTCTGCATGGCTATGTATAGGCAGAAGAAATTGTTCTTGCACTTCCCCCACTGAACTGCCATGGACAACTAGAGTCCTCCGTTTAGGAGGAGATCAGTGCCTTACCACACTAGCGTAAATTAGTCAAATGAATTTGCAAAAAATAAAATGATTTATTGCTATGTTTCTGGTCATTTATTTGATGCTTGCTTTTTTTAGTTTAGTTTAGTTTAATTATATTAAGGTCACTTTTTTAAAACAACACTAAGGTTATTTTGGGACGGATCTCTTAATTTTCACCTCGGTCAGATGACGAGGACGGCACCTGATTTGATTCTTGGATAAACTGTGTTATGAGAAAGTCGTGTTTACCTTTCGATTTGTTTTTCATACCTATATATAAGGGTTGCGCAAATGAAAAGTGGACACTTGCGGTTGCGTCAGAATCCCTACAGCAACAGCAGCGATACCGAATTGGAATATAAAAGGCGGTAGGAGGTGTGCACTGCATACGGCGTTCAACAGTGAAAACTGTTGGTATTAAAGGAAACTGATCGAAAGTAAAGTCGTGCTATACGTGGATGCATCCAAATCGGAACAGTTTTTGATTCATTGATTGCCGAGGGCGACTCTTGTTTGATTTCCTGATCCAAGGGAACACTATCAATCCACACACTACTGCAGTACTCTGGCGAAACTCTAGAAAGCAATCAAAAGCAAGCAGCCAGACCTTCTGACACAACAAATGATCCTTCTCCATGACGATGTCCAACCATATGTCTCCCGTGATACCCAGACAACCATAAATAATTCCGTTCGGAATTGTTGGAGCTCCCGCCGTTCAATCCGGATTTGTAACCCTGTGACTTCCACATCTTTGTGTATTTTTAAGGGAGCATTATTGGAGACACGTTTCCATTCGGAAGACGAAGTGAAGGAAGCTGTGCATTATTTCTTCAAGAATCAAGCATCATCTTTCTACAGCAAAGGCATAGATCTGCTACCTAAGGGATGGGACCTGTGTTTTAACGCTTGTGGCAGTTTCTTTTAATTACCAATGAATATATTCTTTTCATTCAACTTGCCCACTTTTCATCTGTACAACCCTTATAATATGCACTTTCGAAGCCATGTAGCCCTGCCCATTCATTCCCAAAAATGGCAATCATTGTCATAAAAAATTGTCTTAGTAAGGTATAGTTTGTGTATTATATAAGATAGAACATGTTAAACTGATCTTCGAAAGGCAGTTTTTTCCCTTTATTATAAGTGATTTTATTTTATTATAAGTAAATCGTATAAGCTCTTTGTTCTAACAAAAGAAAAACATATCCAACATTGATTTGATGCCTAAATTTGGTAACGTTACTTGTAGAACAAGTAACGATAGTAACCAATAGTAAAAATTGCATTGTTACTATTGGATGTGAACCGAAAGTATTCGTATTCAGATCATGTCACACAGCGCCATCTCACAAAAGTTTGAGGCACCAATAGGTTATCATCCTATGGCAATAATTAAAATACCATAAAAATTTACGAGATGGTTCTTTATGACATTGTCAGTATGAGAGCAGATAGAAAATGCATCCCTAATTAGTTAAAAAAAAGTGTTCTGTGCGTGCGTGTGTGTGTAAAATCACATTATTTCAGGAAATATACCTATATAGACAAACTTAAAAAGCAAAAATATTGCATAAAAATACAAAAGTAAAAAATAAACAAAAAGCGCGTGGCGAATTGTGATGAGCGAAGATAGAACATGGGACCTTGTGGTTCACAGCCCAGTGACATGACCACGATACAAAAGCAATTGCTTGTGTAGCGTAGCTGTTAACTGGCTTATAAGCTTTCACCACAAGCGCAACTCGAATAGAGAACCCACAATACATGTGTCATTCATGTTGTTCTAACCACTATACCGAACTGCCCACATTTCGAAGCAGAAGTTGAATATACTTATTATAATAATTATACAAAAAATGTTTTCATGTGTGCGTATGTAAAGTCACGTTTTTTTAGGAAAGATACATAAAAAAGACAATAGAAAAAATTTAAAAACAAAATCTTATCTAAATATAAAATTTGATTCAAATACATACAGCCGTTTCCCAGATACCCGAAATAAATTTTTATATATAAAAGAATTTCCCGTTTAAAATTATAAGATTTCACAACGCTACCTAGAGTCTTCATTATTTTCCTATCCTACAAATGACGGGAAATAAAGAGAAAAGCACAAGTTGTATCTATTTAGTACAGTGATCCCTATTCGTAGAAGTCTGTGAACCACTAATATAGGAACTGAAAATTAAGTACAGGCCACCTCCACCTATGACATATAGCGACAAGCCTTCTGGACTTATGAAATCCTTCCAGGAAAAAGAGGTGTCTCCGGTGATTTCATTCTGAAAAGTGATAAAAAGTGCGTTTTGAAGAACTTTTATTACTAGTTAAAACAAGGAACCTCAGAAAAAGTAGACAAGATTTTTCAGCTGTGATTCCATCCCAGTTGGGAATATTCATTCAGTAGTAAGTGAGAATTACCACATATTTAAATTTCGTCACTATATCGAAATTTAATCGAATTCATCGCAAAGTGTTCTGCCAAATTTATTACATTCGGACCCATTTTTACTTTGTCGTAATGAAATAAACGGAAGAGGAGTGCAGGATTTTAGATGCATCTTTTTATACGAGTTAAGAAAGCTTTCATGCACAAGATATTATATGCTATCCCATGATACTTTTCGATAATCTAAATTTAGTGCAAGATAGTGTAATAATATTTTTAGGCATTTTGGAATATTAATTTAGTTTAGTTTATATCATATTAACGTCCCGTTTAAAAGCAACACTAGGGGTCTTTTGGGATGGACCTCATCATTTTGAACCACGGTCAAATGACGAGGATGACACTTGAACTGGCAATCCCCTTTTCACACCACACCAGTGGGAGGACGTTTGAACCGGACGGTTTTAACGTGTACCAGACCTGCTTACACGACGGCTCTTCGGTGGAATCGGGCCACGAACTTGAAACCCTCCGGTTCCGAGACCAAGACCTTACCACCAGGCCACCGCGGCTCTTTCAAATATTAAAGGGGGAAAATAAGCATATAGAATTCTTATTTAAAGAAGTGACATATTCGAAAGGGTATTCTTATCAAGAGGGGGAAATATTGCAAAAAAACATGATAGATCGTGAAAATATGTCAGCATGTTCAGACTTCACACAAATACGATAGCGTTCAGATTCGTCTTAATTGCTGCCTCTGTTATGGACGTCTGTCAAAGCGACGATAGTCTGCATTGAAATCATGCGGTACATCCATATGCATTTAGTAAAATAGTAATTCGAGATGATGATGAATATTTATTCTATTGAATTAAGATCCAATTAATAGGGAGATCTAGTAGACAACATATATTATCTGTCCTATTTCCATGGATGTGCCAATATGAACATTTGGAGGCAATCTACATTATCTTATTCATTTACCTGAATATGCTACCGCGGAATCTGGTGGCCATCTTAGATTATCTGCCCTTGATTTCCGTGGGCATGCCAGTGTGGATATCTGGAGTCCAGTCTACATTATCTTATTCATTTACTTGAATATACTAACGTGGGGTTCTGCTGCCAAGACTAAATCACCTTATTTTCCTGGAATGGTGCATCAAAATGGCGAAGCACTTTATATAAGAATATTGGGTTGCTATTGCGGATTTATCAGAAATATCAAATTGCAAGAAAAGGATAATAAAATTGGTCAGAGAAACTCCCGAACGGACTCGCGAATTCATTCAACGATCAGTTCATATTTATCTTCTCATATAGGGGCAGAAGCGCCATATGAATATTATGAGTTAAACTTGGCTTAGAATAATTTGTTCCATTTCATTTCTATTTTCTTTAGACTTCTGTTGAATATCTTCGCGTTGGTCGCCGATTTAGCTTTCGCATTCCTGCAACTTGCATGCCTGTTTGTGCACCAACCCCCCGGAAACCGATTTCGGGATAAGAATGTGATTCCTGAGAATAAAATTCCTGCATGATAGCTGATCGTGTGGTATGGTTACTCCTGGCCGATGAAGGGGAGAGTTTCCCTCGGGAGTGAGTGTATCGTGACCGGTGATGGCTATAAAGACTCAACCACAGGTTCCTGCCTGTGTCGCCGCGATCTCCAATTATTTAAATTTTTCCAAGTGCCCCAAATCGGGTCAGAGTAGTTGATCATGATATATATTTGGACTTAAATATTTTGTAAAAAAACATTCAAAATAAGCATTATTAATTTAAATATGCTTATTTTAAGTTGGTTGACTTTGCAGGACATTACATATAAAGTTTGTTCCACTTGTGGCGTGTAGCACTCTAATTAAAAACATTCACAATAAGCATTATTAATTTAAATATGCTTATTTCAAGTTGGTTGACTTTTGCAGGACATTGCATATAAAGTTTGTTCCACTTGTGGCGTGTAGCACTCTAATTAAAAACATTCAAAATACGCATTATTAATTTAAATATGCTTATTTTAAGTTGGTTGACTTTTGCAGGACATTGCATATAAAGTTTGTTCCACTTGTGGCGTGTAGCACTCTAATTAAAAACATTCAAAATACGCATTATTAATTTAAATATGCTTATTTCAAGTTGGTTGACTTTTGCAGGACATTACATATAAAGTTTGTTGCCCTTGTGGCGTGTAGCACTCTAATTAAAAACATTCAAAATACGCATTATTAATTTAAATATGCTTATTTCAAGTTGGTTGACTTTTGCAGGACATTAAATATAAATTTCGTTGCACTTGGGGCGTGTACCACTCTAATTAAAAACATTCAAAATACGCATTATTTATTTAAATATGCTTATTTTATGTGGGTTGACTTTTGCAGGACATTACATATAAAGTTTGTTCCACTTGTGGCGTGTAGCACTCTAATTAAAAACATTCAAAATACGCATTATTAATTTAAATATGCTTATTTTAAGTTGGTTGACTTTTGCAGGACATTAAATATAAAGTTTGTTGCACTTGGGGCGTGTAGCACTTTAATGAGAACAATTTGACAATTTATGGCTCTTAAAACTGCTGGACATTGGGCCCCGGCCGAAAATAGTCTGCTTTCAGACATGCCTCCATCTCTTCCTACTGTATAGACCTCAATTTTTTCCACGTCTACGATGAAGTGATAACACAACATGGTCATTCTCAAGTGTGTGGAGGAAGTGTCGTAGGAGGCTGCCAAAATTATCATTAAAACTAGTCTCCAGTGTCAGGAAGAGTGACAATACGGGGAGTTTTACGACTGCTGTTTCGTCATACCCTCTCACAATAAAATTTATTAATTTACGCCCCTTATTCCATATTCAAACTATGTTATAGACTATACAAAAAATTTTCAATTAATTTCATAACGTATTTAAAAGAACTCGTGTTCTGTAATTTTTCGTATTTAAAAATGAAGGACAAAAAAAAAGTTAGCTTTTATTTCGTGATAACCTTGGGACATCCACAAGTTGCAGAATCCAAACACATTGTATCTAGCCCCTGATCCTCATCCCTTCCTATGTAACTATTCCTGCTGGTAATTACTAATAAATATTATTACCAGGTACTATAACTATTTTATTATAAACTTTAAATTATAATAAAAATTATAAGAGCGTGTCAATTAATGCGATGTGATACTTTTGAAATATAAGGACACAAAACACAGAGTACTTGTAAAAACAGAAGTTAAACAAAAAATTACAGATTTCATTTTCGACCAATCCCTTACGAATGTTATTATTTTTGGAAGACGCGTTTGAACAAAATCTCATAAATTCTTATTATATTTTAACGTACTTCAATTTAATCTACATTTAATTTATAAAATTATGTTCGTTTATTTTTCCTTTCTTTCTTATCTATATGAACCATTGAATTTTCAAATATTTAACTATTTTAAATATCAGCAGGAAATTTAAATCTTAGAATATTACTCAATAAGCTGTTTTTAATTTAAAATCAACTTACTGATTAAAGACTTTCAAGTCAGTTTTCGGATTCAATTTAACAACATTAATTTAAGGGAAATAATGCCCAATTCATAGAAACAATGACGAATTATGAAGTAAACATCCAAATTCTTATAAAAATTTGTTAACAACAAATAATTATAGAGTTATTTTTAACCCTTTATATTTTTAGTAAAAACACTTTAGCAGATGTCGGAGTTTCAAAATAAAATGTGTATATGACTTGAACATTTTATATTTCGTCAATTAAGCAATGGCACTCAAAATGTTCAAATATTGCAAGATGAAGTAAAAAATCGAATTTTTTTTAGAGTTAAAGAATATTTCTGATTTCTTTTCGTCTGTAATATGAACATATGATCACAAATTCACACCAGAATCTGTAAAAAGGCAGAAATATTGAACATTAATGACGAAAAATTCAGTTATTTTTTCCGTTTGCAAAATTTGGAAAAAAATCAAATAAGTAGCATTACTTGTTCAATAATGACATATAAATTTTCTACATTTTTATCTTTTTGTAAATACCTTATTTCTATGACAATTATAAGAGCCAAAAAAAAAAAAATTAGCTTTGAATCATCAAAATAGAATGAGAATTGTGATGACCATCGTATAAAAATACATCAAGGTCATCAGAGTAAAGGTAGGTTTACACTCGACTAGTTTTAAGACGGCCAGTAAAAAAACGCATATGCAGAAAAGGGCTGATTTATGTTTGCCACAATTTCATAAAATAGATTCAGGCATTCCATGCTTGGCTATAAATTGCCGTTTTGGCATCCCTGAATTTTCCTTTTCACTGCATATCATATTAAAATGATAGATATTTACACAAAAAAACATAGTAATATAAAAAAAAAAGTGTCGGCATATCTAAATTTGGAAAACTATTGAAAAGAATGACCCATAAAATGGAACACACACACACACACACACAACCTCGCATCAGAAAGAACAAAGAGCAAAACATGTCGGAATTAATCTATGATAAGTGATCAATTTCTTCACACCAAAAGGAAAAAAGCCCGCCAAATTCTACAAACGCATGCGCAATAAGAAAAAAAAAATAAAATAAAGCGACTTGTTACTGTCCCATCGAGACAAGTAGTTGCTACGAACCGAACAGCATTTTTCAGCCTTTCTGCGCATGCGTTGCCTACTGACATAAAATAAATCAGATTGCATTGTTTTTCGTACAAAATAATCCTGGACAAATCTAGCCCGTTACGAGAGCGAAAAAATAAAAGTACTTGAATCACATTACATGCCGCATGTGATTTCAAATTATTTTTCTTAAAATTCAAATCAAATAGATTCATTTAAACATAATTTAAATTGATTAAATGTGTTTTTCAAAAGAAATTTTACACGAAGACCTTATTCAGGTAGATGATTGAATACTTCTATATCTAGAAGCAAACTCTGAGTATTTTTACTTAAATGAAAAATAAAATTTTGTACATCATCTTAAAGAATATAATTTTTAACCTGTTTTAACTCATCGCAGTTCTTGTTCTTACGTCAAAGCAATAAGGATATCACAAATTCTTAGACTAACTGCTTTAATCTTTTAAGTTACATTCTTCTGAAATTTGATAACTGAACACTTGGGAATAACTTCAAAAATATTCAAGGGAAAGTAATTGAGTTATCTTCTCGGCGCATATTCATCGTTAAAGTATTAGATTGTTAAAACACATTCGTTATATTTGAAGTTTCTTTTTTTTATATTATCTTTTATGTTCGCTTTGCATCATAAAAGCTATATGTTCGTGATAAAATGCTTTTGAAAATGAATTATCTCTTATATGCTTCGAATCTCTTTTACAGACGAAACACTTCAATTCAATTCAGAATTCACCGTAATTGAAGCTTTGAGTGAGCTTCGGCTTCAAAATTCTCTTTCCAGAGAATTCCCAGGAGATATTATGCAAGACTCGGGAGAAATGAAATTTCGACAGTTTATAATTTATTTCTCTTCGTTGAAACACATGATTTCAAACTTTTTAAACGTAGTCGCCCTTTTACAAGAGTCTTGTTTTCTATTTGTGAAGAAGAAATTTTGAACAGGTTTTTCTCCTCATTTCTGATGTTCCACAATTTTAAAGTAATGTAGAAATTGGAGAGCTATATATCTTCCAAAACCAAATAATATTCAATGTTTTCAGAACTTGGTTGTCAATTTATTACTTCAATTCAGTCTTGATTATGTACGTAAGCGCCATCTAGTTGTAAATTTGAGAAAACTTGATTACAGGTTTACTTATAGTTACTTATATTACTTACAGGCCAATTCATTGCTTCGTTGAATTCAGTTTTACGTACCGTACGTAACCGCCATCTAGTTGTAAATTTGAGAAACTTTATTACAGGTTTACTTATAGTTACTTATATTACTTACAGGCCAATTCATTGCTTCGTTGAATTCAGTTTTGAGTCCGTACGTAACCGCCATCTAGTTGTAAATTTGAGAAAACTTGATTACAGGTTTACTTATAGTTACTTATATTACTTACAGGCCAATTCATTGCTTCGTTGAATTCAGTTTTGAGTCCGTACGTAACCGCCATCTAGTTGTAAATTTGAGAAAACTTGATTACAGGTTTACTTATAGTTACTTATATTACTTACAGGCCAATTCATTGCTTCGTTGAATTTAGTTTCGAGTCCGTACTCAAGTTCCATCCAGTTGTAAATTTGAGAAAAATTGATTACTGGTATATATGTAAATTGCTTCGTTTAATTCAGTTTTGATTCTGTAAGTTAGCGCTATTTAGTAGCAAATATGAGAAAAATTGATTTCAGGTTTTCTTATAAATTTCAACGCGATAGATTTTTTTATAACGGATATTATATTTATCTTAGAAATTATAGAAATTAATTATTCATGAAATATTAATAAAGTATAAAGATCTTGAAATCATAAAGGTAAATTTAGGAAACTGAATTGAAAATCAAGAGTCATAATTCGTTGAAAAGAATGCAATAAAGAAATGAATTAACTATAAAGAAGAAACAATAGAGAATTTCCAATCATTCAAAAATTTTCAAATTTCCTTTGAACGTGATTGAAATTTCTATTTCCTTAAAGAATTCTCATCAGCGACATATGATTTCTAATGTTACTGAATTTTAAAATACTGTAGAAATTGGAGAGTCATATATCATTCGAAAGAATATATTATTTATTGATTTCAGATCTTACAAGTCAAATCATTGCTTCGTTTAATTCTTTTGATTCCGTAAGGAAGCGCCATCTAGTAGTAAATTTGAGAAAAATTGATTGCAGGTTTTCTTGTAAATTTCAACCAGAGAAAATTTTATTATGAATATTATATTTATTCCTGGAAATTATAAGAATCAATTATGATATATTCAATGCTGAAATAGTAAAATATAAAACAGCTCTTGAAGTCACATAAAAAAAATTTAGAAAACTTTATTGCAAATGGAAAATTACAATTCATTTAAAAGAATATGATAAAGAAATGAATTAACCATAAAAAAGAAACGATAGATAATTCCCAATTATTCAGAAGTTTGCAGATTTGTTTTGAACGTGATTAAAATTTCTATTTTCTTAAAGAATGCTATAAGCGATATATAATTTCGCACTTTTTATATTGTTGGCCTCCATAATTTTAATAAATTAATTCTACAAAAATATTTTTATCGTCTTTTACATTTTAATATATTTTAAAATACATTATTATAAACGCAGTGATACTGGTAATCAGTTTTTCTAAAATTCATCGACAGATGTTATTATATATATGGAATCAACATTTCATTAAAATCCTCTTATTTCTAATTTATTAATAATGGAATTAACTATACAATTGATGTAATTATTAACTGAATATATTTATTAGATAGTGAGCCGGAACACTCCATTGTTAAACAGCTTCAAATCTTCAACAAATTTGTTAAGAGGAAAGAAATCAAAGAAATTTTACCTTTAAAAATGAAAGATTAAATAAAAGATTAAAAGCAGAATAATTTTTTGCTGTCGAAATCATTAAGTCTTAATGGAACGAGCGATTATCCTATCAGATAACAATTAATCCCACTATGAACCACCCTTTTACTATAGAAGCTTTTTGAATTACCAGAATTCTTATTCCTTGCCTTAATCCCTCCTATTCCAATATCGGAAAATACGAAAGCCATTACCAGAGAGTAAATACTCAAACTGTTTCCCCTAAACATCACATTTGTGCAATTGCTTTAATATTGTAGAAATTTCGACTGATAGACCGTAGATCAAGTTAAAATTACCTGGAGGTAATTTAATTCAGCGGATACAATGTTCAAATGCATTTCAAATATCTCCACCGGATTATGTTCTGAAACTGTGTTTATTTTAGAGTTATATTACAGTAAATCATGAAGAAGATAAAAGCACTTACTTCACAATGGGTTATATCTTGAAACTGTGTTCTTGTTTGTACATTATCAGCCGCATTTAAAATTTACTTTCAACTATTATGTAAAAATATGGCTTTTTATATATGTCGATGATGGGAAAATATTGTATCTCTAAATTATTAAAGAATTCATCAAGGTCCACAGTGATAAAGGATTTATAAAGACTGCGATGTGAAGAAATTTCGTTTTCGACTCAAGTTAATTTATGCTTTAGCCCATTAAGTGAAAAATAAATGTTGTGAACTTTTTCTCATCTAGATGGCGCTGTTGTCTTTTAAAAAGAATTTCCTAGTTAGCATTATTATTATTTACAGAAATCCTCTAGATGGCGCTGTGAGATGTCTTTAAAGAAAGAGCCCTAGTTAGCGTTATTAAGTGTCCCTTACTCAGATCCTCTAGATGGCGCTGATGAACGCTTCATAAAAAATGAAAACGTGGTCTTGTTCTAGTGTTGTAAGTTATGGAAACGAGATGCTGATACAGATAATAATTTGCAGCCATTTTTTTAAACCACCTGATATGTTACTCTGAAATTACTGAATTTTTAATTTTAAATCTGAAATTAAATAAAAGTATAAGGCATTATTTAATTTAAAAAGCAAAAATTACTTAAAAACGCTTGAATATCTCAAATGCTCTCTTATTCTTATAGGAATTAATAATAAATTTCCGAAATAAGATGTGTCATCTAATTAAGAAGTAAATTCGCAGATACACGGAGAATGTAACACAAATAGCAAGAAGTTAATATAAGCTAAAAGTAGGAATTAAAATATTTCATTAATAATTAAATTAATTAAGATATTTCTATTAATTAAAATATTTTTCTTGGGTTCCCTGGGATTATTCAGCAAGAAAACTTAGCTACTAGTGCAAAAATGAAGTTGAAAAATTGATGGCAACATAATTCGGTAAATAATGGGTTAATGTAAGTAAGATATGCATTGTTAAATGTCATTTATGGTGATCCTCTAGGTGTCGCTGCTAAACATTTCTTAAAAAGATGAAAGCGTAGTCTTGTGTTGGTTACTGATACGATATGCCAAAATGCGTCATAATTTGCAGATATTACTTTTAATTCTCTCGCATTCAATGATGAGTCGGACTCGTGCATCGAATGACTACTTATTTAATTTTAAATTTGTAATTAAATAAAAATATTAAGTAATTTAAAATGCAAAAAATAATTAACAACGCTTCAATATCTCACATGTCATTATATTCTTAGAGGAATTAATGATAAATGTACCAAATAAGACGTGTTAATTGATTGAGAAAATTAAATATGAAGGTAATAGGGTTAATGTAAATGAGATATATGTATCTACATTTGTAAGAAGAAACCATTGGAAAAATAACCTGAAATTCACGCATATCGGAATCATGTTTTCAATAAATGAAACTGGTTTTTCGATTATTATCATAAATAGGATTTTCATATTATATTCGAAATTCGCAAGCCGATATCGATCATTTTTTTTCTTTCCATAATCTAATAAATAGTCAAAGAAAGATCAACAAAAGGCCAGAATTGCTTTTTAAGTTTGAATTATTTAAATGAACAGATCCTATAATTCTATACTGATTTTGATGAAATCATATTTTTCATTTTTGTCTTTTAAGCAATTCATTTCAAGTTGGATTGAAATTCCTGCCATGTGGAATTGGCAAAAGTTCTTTGTGGCTCGTTAATATGATGATGAACGAATAAAGATTTACATTATTTATATGATGATAAAAGAATAAAGAAATAGTGTTTTTGTTTATTATCAGATGATTTCTTATCTCGGAATACGTTTTTGAGATTTGAAAAAATTCAAATAAATTGATCAGAAGCATACTTTCATTTTTCTTCTAAATACAACATCTTAGATTGCATGAATTTGAAAGAGAGATTAAGGTTTGGAATCAGAGATATACTGTTATCAACTGAATAATCTAGTATTTAGATATATCAACGAAAACTAAGAAATTTATTTATAAATCTAAACTTGAATTATCATGAAAATAACAACAAAAAAACATTAAAAATGTCATGAATGAAATTTTTAAGCTATTAACAATATTTAATTTATACGAAATGTGTACTCTCAGAATTTATAAATGTAATCAAATTTCACAAATATACCCTCATTTCAATTACTTTTTACAAAAATACCAAAAATAAAATTTTTCTGTAAAATTTTAAATTGTTTACAAATTTTCAAATAAATTTTCCTTAAAATATTATTTTTCTTTCAGTTTTTTTTAAACATTATTGAAGTCTAATTTACATCGTTTGATATATCAACCTTTACAAGTAATTTAAAATACATCTTCTTGTTTCTATGTCTGACAAATCAATGCATTAGAATTTAAATAATGCAATATTATTTAATTCTTTTCGTTACTTTGTAAATTTAAATTTTATCGTCTGCCATTCGTGAATCCTTTGATAATACACTCATTCGAGGAAATGAAATTATCTTTTAAGTACAAATCCAACCAAAGAGCATTATATTAGAAAAGCAGAAAATTTATTCAGGTATATATTTAATTTTTCTTTGACACCTGCTTATTGAATAAATTTATATCTTCGCGATAAAAGACTTTTGATTATCTTTCGCATGGATATGTTCTAGATATATTTCTATTTCTCAAATGAAACTGCTGGGAATGAAATGCATTTGATTCTTTTGAGTGAGTTTCAAAATGAAATTTGTCTTTCGCTGTATTTCCCAGGAGATGCGATATCTCAGATAAGAAGAATAGAATCCTGAACAATGAATTTTATATTGATATAATTCATTTAATTCTTATTAGATGCATTTTAGAGACATATTCTTAAGTACTTTCTGCGAGTTCATAAAAATTTCATATAACATTATAGTTGGCAACAGATTCGACATCAAATGCTGATGTATTTGGAGGTTTTAAAATCCCTTTGAATCTGATAAACTATTTCTTGTCCAGATTACTGACTTGCTTGGTTGTTCATTTCTAAATTACAATCAACATTAATGTTAATATTGTTACGAATCTGTAATGCTGCTTCCCAGCATAGTCGGTTCCACCATCGGAAAGAATGTTTTACAGTCATCTGTATTGGACGGAGTCCGTGTGTCGCGTCGGAGGCCCCGGAGCTTGGCGACCATTTGTCGACTTGGTGACGAATTTGGCGACTTTGGAACCAAAATAGATTATACCTGAAACATCGAGAATTTTCCCTTCCGTCCAGTAGGAACCGAGATACGCCTCGAACGTTCCTGATTGGTTGAGAGGCTTCTAGCCCCGCCTCCTGAGACCTATAAAAGGAGCTGCAGCTGCTGGGAAGGGGTGTCCGTGAATTGAGTAGTTGTGGACCAGTGGAGTCGAAGAGTAGTCGGAATCGACGCTAAAGAACTGGCCTTCCAGAGATAAGCGGAGCAGCGACGGAGTGAAGCTAGTGCTGAACTAAGCTGTGTGCTACTGTCTGCAGTGGAGTCTGTTGTATACTGCTGTTCATGCTGTTGTATGCTGCACGTCTCGGCTGAAGATAATATATGTGTATAGTTGTCGTCTTTGTGCTGTCCTGTGTGTCTTCGTGTAAATAAACGTCGTTGTTTTTATTTTCTACTACCGCCTGGTGATTGCGCGTTCTTCACTCTATATAACCCCCACTATCCAAACGAACCCCAGAAACTCCGTAACAATATATAAAGTGGGTAGACATCAAGGAACCTTTTTGGCAGTGTCAGGTCATTTAATGTTGATAGAAAACAATTTTATAAGCAATTTTTATAGTAGTAAATTGCAATTTATAGGGAACAATATTTTTATACTATAAAAATATACAGTTAACAACAGCTGTTTCAATCCATTCATTATTTTCAAGAAAATATAAGTTCCAATTTTAATGTATTTGCCAACTATTCAGTTATTCTATAGTATTAGGTACGACTGGCGCAATTTAGCCAAGGTTGGCTGTTGCGCCACTAAAACTCACAACCAACCAACTGTGGTATTAGCAAAATCATATTTTGTGTAGTTTCTAAGCTGTTTAAATCCCTATCCCGTACTGGTGGGCAAAATTCAATAATTAACTACGTATCATTTAGCTGGCATTAATCCATCAATAATGTATACGGAATACTTAATACATTTCATTAATACAGAGGAAATTTAGTCAATGCACGCTCATGATGTTGAGACAAATATCAACGTAATATATACCATAACTATTAGATGAAACCATTGTTGGAATTTCGAATTCACTAATGCTTTAACCATTCATAATTAACAGACTATTGCTTTATCAATAATAATAATTATCTTCTCCATATATTAGCTATCTGAATATGTATAAACAGGTTGAAACTGTAACAATTTCATGAGCTCTTCTATGCTATATCACCTCAATGGCTCTGACAGCCTTATTAACCAGCATACCTGAGCGCCATAAGGGCATCAAATTATCGTTTGTCAAAATTATAAACTGAAATAAGATTATTCAAAGATGCTGTAACTTGATATTCAAATTTCCAAATAGTCCACAAACATCTCAAATATGCTATGGACTCTAAATTGAATCAATAGAATAACTCATCTTTAAAATGAGAGGTTTCATCTAATTAGCTGTATTTTTTAAAAGGCAAGATATTGAAGTTAGGAATCAAATCGATGTTTTTGTTGATTTGATTAGATTAGGTTATATTAACGTCCCGTTTGAAGCAACACTAGGGCTATTTTAGGACAGACCTCGCAATTTTGAACTGCGGTCAGATGACGAGGACGACACCTGAGCTGGCACCCCCCTCTCCACACCACACCACACCACACCAGCGGGAGGACGTTTGGTCATGACGGATTTAACGTGCAACAGACCCTCTTACACGACAGTTCTTCGGTGGAATCGGGTCTCGAACCTGAAACCCTCCGGTTCCGAAGCCGAGACCTTACCACCAGGCCACCGCGGCCACTGATGCTTTTGTTGAAATGATGTTAATTTTACTTTTGGACTAGAAGTAGACAAAAATGCAGGATGCGTTTATTTAGTCAAAATAGAAGTGAAAGGAAAGATGGGAAAAAGGGGATTTTTACATTTAACTTTAAAGTGAACTCAGACTATACTTGGACTTAGAATCGTAAAAATTGCAAATAATTCGCAGTATTGCAGGAAAAAGTGACTCATTCACAATAAAATACCTTAGAATAATTTTTATTTACTGTAAAGAACTTACACATGAAATTGTCATAAATAAATGAAAGATTTCTGTTCTTAAAATTTCTTAATTCACGTTACAAAATAGAAATAATTTTTTTTTCCATTAAAACATCTTTTTGTTGTTGAATTTTTGATAACATTTTGAGATTAATAACTTTTAGATAATTTCCACCACATTTAATGATGTGTAAATCGTTCTTTGCGCCACTGATGATGATGGGGATGTCGTGTCCGCGTTACCACGGAAAGGGGTGGCAGTAACTTTTGAGGGTAAAGACCCCTGAGCACCCGAGGGCAGAAGTCTGACTTCTAGCTCATGAAACTCACACACATTCGCTTGCACAACCCCTTTTTACAGGGGGGCACATTCACACACCTCACAGATAGAACACCGATGAAGGACAACCATGCACGAACCGGGACTCGAACCCGGGACGCCCAGATCACGGGGAAGACACGCTACCCCTTCGCGCAACTACTGAAAGCTTTTTGTACCACTTGAACTAGCCATATGAGCAATCAATACGACATTTTGAGTTAAAATAATAAAGTCGGGGACGACAATTGGAATTGGAATAGATACGTCTTTTCTAACTTTCCTCATGCCACCTATGATTCTTGGATCGATTTGACTTGAACTAAACTTATGTCTCTTTAGGATTCTTCAGTGGAAATGGATTTCAAAAATGTTTTTCAGAAATGTCAAAAATTTATTTGAGATGCTTAAACATTCGTAAAAATTGCACGGTTGGTTTAATCCTTCGACAATATAATACAAACATAACCAAATTTTTATGAACACTGTAGTAATAAAAGTTTTCACCTCAAAAAATAAGGGATTTATTTAGCGGAAACAGAAAAGAATGTTGATTTTTTTATATGATTATAATTTCATTCGGATAATTAAATCAATTATATAGACGATAAAAGCTTATTTTTAGATTCCTTTACACAGATCAACATTTTTTTCTAAATTCTACCACACATTCCAAGCAAGAGAATGTTAAAATGTTAGTATAAATATTTAATTAAAATTTCAGCCAGGTTATGGTTTTTTTTTTGCTATATTTTATGAAAATAATCTCACAGAAATGAGTTTCACACAACTACCTCTTAATTATATCAGTTCAATTTCTGTATAATTATTCTGTAGTTCCAATATTTTTTTTTGTTTTGTTTTAAATTGATTGTCAGTAACAATGTTTTCAAAGTTATGATGAAATCCAAATCAATTTTACTGTTAAACCATTCAGTCGCATACTTTTACCGAATTTAAGCTTTAAAAAATGCTTTCTTTGAACAACGAATTAAATTGTTAGTTTATTGCCGTTTAGGAGCTCAAGCGGTACCATTGGATCAGCTGTGCATAAACAAATGATTAAATAACTCCAATGTAGGATACAACAATACTGTTTATGTGATTTTATTATATATAATATTTTGTTTTTATTTAATTATTTTATTAGTATTTTTTATTCTTTGTATATTTATTCATACAGTAAAGATTAATACTGAACATAGATGGCGCAATATGCGCTAAACCATATGTATGTTTGGAATGTGGGGGAGGAGCACTTAAGTTTTTTTTATAAACACTTGACCCTGAGAATTGGTGTGAAACTGGTGCAAGCAGGCACCGCGACAAAAAAGAAGTATTCGTTCGCTCTTTGTTAGCGGCATTTTCTACTTTAAATGTATATAGTATTATGTGTTACCTTATATATGTGTAGTCATCGTCCATGTGTTATATGTGTGTGTGTGTGCAAAATAAATAAGACAAGAGAACATCTTTCCTTGGCTTAAATAATACACCCAGCGACAACTACACGAATGAAAAAGTACGCCAATCAGTACAACAACTGATATATTTGCAAACACGCTAATTTATAGTCCACTGATTCCGTTAAATTCATATTTTTCAGTCTTAAGTCTACCTAGTCTACCTAGTCTACCAGTCTACCTAGTAATAAGATGAAATAAAAAAATACAAATGAAATTATTATTAATAATAATTATGAAAAAGCACGCGGATTCGTTCATTTGCAAAGATGCTACTTTATAGTCCACTGACTCTATTATTATCATTATTATTTAATGAAAATTTACTATACAGATGACTTTATTATTATTATTTAATCAAAATTTACTACAAAAATGAATAGTACTCGGATTTAACATTTGCCAACACAATAGCTTAAAGTCCACTGATTCCGTTAAATTTATATTTTTCAATCTTACCTAATAACATGGTGAAATAAAAAAATTTCATTCCATATTAATAACGAATCAGAAATAATTGAAAATGAAAGAGTATCACTTACATGTTTTCCATACATATGCCCAATTTCCATGTATTTTCTGAACCAACAAATGTTTTCAACATCTTTTCTTGCAACAACAATTGCTTTTAGTCCTTCCAAACTCTTCTTTTCTCATGCTGTCATTAGCTTCATATCACTTATTGAAAACATCACCATCATAAACAAAATTGACACTTATAAATCATTCATATGAGGTAAATAGATATTCTAAGTCTTCAATTTTGCAACGCAGGAGGATTGCTAATGTAAACAACGAAGTGATGCGGTTGCAGTTAAATAATAACTTCTAGAACTTTGGTCCAACTTTCGATTTCAATTTAAATCTAATTTTTCACTCCGACAACTCCATCTCTAAAGTCTTGACCTTGAATCTTTACAGGACATTTCTCCATTTACGATTTTCATAATAAACTTCTGAATCGGTTTTTGAAATGGGTTTCAATTACGTTCGCGATGCTTAAGGCATCTTTAAAACACACCGGACAAAATATTTTAATTTAAACGTTCTAGAACTTCATTAGCCTTGGGAACTGGATTCGAATGATTTGCAGGTATACTGAAAGTAAGGATTCTGTGGAAATTCGAAATGAATAGGTAAAGTACTGAAGTGAAAGGAGTGAAGTGAATATATTCACCCACTAATGACTCTGCTACTAGTGGTATTTTAAGACAATCGACTTGTTGAAAGTTAAAGTTTCAATCACTTTACATCCAGTCCTCTAGGAATAAAAATAACTTTAAAAAGCTTAGGTTGAAAGCTAAATAAATGCAAATGGCTGCAAAATGTTTGGAGCAAAAGATATTTTTTTACCAAACTAAGAAATTAATTTTTAAAAAAACATCCACTTATAAGAGACGGAAAGATAGAATATTAAAATCGAGATTTTCATTAAAGAATTGCTCTTAAAAGCTGCTTTACTATTTTATTTCAATGATCACTTGGAAAGAAATATTCTTTAGAGAATTATCTAATATTGATAATTTTATTATTACTATCCTGTTATAATCCTATTGATCATCCGATGTGACATACCTTAGTTTAATTGAGCTAAGTCCTTTCAGACTGGCCTAGTTTTATTATTAATAGGATACGCAAAGAATGTCTATAAATGATGAAATTAAATTATGACAACGGTTTGGATAGCATTCTAATATTGTTACGAATCTGCGATGCGGCTTTCCAGCATAGTTGGTTCCATGGGAAATCCCAGAGCTTGGCGAACACTTGGCGACCATTTGGAGATCTGGCGACGAATTTGGTGACTTTGGCGCAAAAATAGATTATACCCGAAACATCGAGAATTTTACCGTGCGTCCAGTAGGAATGGAGATACGCCTCGAATGTTCCTGATTGGTTGAGAGGCTTCTAGCCACGCCTCCTGATACCTATTAAAGAAAGCACACGCAGCTGAAGGGCTGTGGTGAGTCGAGTGGTGAATTGAGTAGTCGGAAGCGACAGAGAAGAGTGGTCGTGGACCAATAAAGTCTTCGTAGTTGTAACCGAGGGTGAATTGAGTCGTAGACCAGTGGAGTCGAAGAGTAGTCGGATTCGACTGAAAGAACTGGCCTTCCAGAGATTAGCGGAGCAGCGACGGAGTCAAGTGAGTGCTGAATTAAGTTGTGCGCTACGGTCTGCATTAGAGTCTGTTGTGTGCTGTTGTCTGCATGTCTCGGCTGAAGATAATTGTGTTCTGTATATAGTTGTCGTCTTTGTGTTGTCCTGTGTGTCTTCGTGTAAATAAACGTCGTTGTTTTATTTTCTACTGCCGCCTGCTGATTGAGCGTTCTCCACACCATATAACTCCCACTATCCAAACGAACCCCGGAAATTTCGTAACAATATATACAGGCTTAAAGGAAAACGGTAAGATAAGCTTGTTAATAAAGGACAATTAAAACACAGTAAGTGACAGTGAAAGTGAGAGTGAAAGTTAACAGTGACAGTGACTAGAATTAATAAGTTTATTTGACAGTGAAAGTTAAATAAAGGACAACAGTATGATAATCTTCATTATAATATTCTTAATAGGATACACAGCTAAATAGACTATTTAAACCATAGTTATAAGATGAATGCAATTATTACACTACTTTATTAAAATCGAGATTTTCATTAAGGAATTGCACTTAAAAGCTGCTTTACTATTTTATTTCAATGATCACTTGGAAAGAAATATTCTTTAAAGAATTACCTTTTATTGATAATTTTCCAAAATAAGAGCATGCATTAGATATTCAATTCAATAAAGAAAAACGCTCTTAATGACGTGAGTTTAGTTTAGTTATTTTAACGTTCCGTTGTAAATCAACACTAGGGCTATTTTGGGACGGACCTCATAATTTTGAACCGCGGTCAGATGACGAGGACGACACCTGAGCTGGCACCCCCTCTCCACACCACACCACACCAGCGGGAGGACGTTTGGCATGACGGATTTAACGTGCAACAGACCCCCTTACACGACGGTTCTTTGGTGGGATCTCGAACCTGAAACCTTACGGCTCACAAGCCGAGATCTTACCATCAGGCCACCATGGCCTCACTCTTAATGACGTGAAGAGAAAGTTAAAAGTTTTTATATTGTAACTATCCTCTTTGATTGTTAAACTGGTAACAAACACGAGGATTTCATCTTTTAAATATTAGGACCATCACCTTTTGTGCCAATTATCATGAAAAATAATGGAATTATCATGAAAAAAAGTGAGCTAAAAATATCAAAACTTTTCCTTTTCTCCCTACTTTTTTTGTTATGAATGTTTACTTTAAGATCTGAAATAAGGGGCAGTTTTACTTTCTTGTATACGTAGTATAGAGAAAGTACAGTAATCGTCAAAAAATTCGAACTAGATATTTTAACGAATCTCCACGTTCTAGACACCACTGAATTCGAAAAACACATTTCTGGAAAATGTCCGTTCGTCTGTCTGTGACGAAGATAACTCAAAACTGATTTGAGATAGACAGATGAAATTTGGTAAACGATTAATACTAAATTTGTAGATTTCT
Organism: Argiope bruennichi; assembly: GCF_947563725.1. Classification (NCBI taxonomy): domain Eukaryota; kingdom Metazoa; phylum Arthropoda; class Arachnida; order Araneae; family Araneidae; genus Argiope; species Argiope bruennichi. Next base: position 16,167,034 of record NC_079161.1, read on the forward strand.
TTCAAATTTGAGCAAAATCCACTTAGAGTAAATCTTGTCTATCCGACTGCTCGAATATAGTTTGACACAATAATTACAAAACGTGTACCGCAAAATTCGATATGTAGAATTAACATCTATAGTCTAGACACCTTTCAAATTTTGAGTCAAATCGAACAAGTGATTGGCCTTCTGTAATCAATACTTCCAAAAATATGTTGTGCAGGTTGAGGTTCGAACTCGCAACGTTAGGGTTCATAGCCGAGTAACAAAGCCAAGGACAAAGGTGTACACTCCTTTCCAGGGGTTGTTATATGGCTTATGAAGTTACCACCACAATGTAAACGTGATAACTCAAAGCCGCAATGACTTCAATGTAACAAATGTAGTTTGGGAATATGTGACTACAGTTACAGTTCTGTGTCAAAGTTTTGATTCAATCGGTTGAGAAAAACGCTCTGAAAGACAAATTCGATTTTCGGATAACTGTTATCCGCAAGCCAGAGATTAATATTTCATAACTATGCGTTTACTGTGCTAACTGGGGAGAGTATGCGAGAAAATTTTGGGGACCCCCCCCGGTGATTATAAATTGCAACTCTGATGTTATTTCATAACATTTTGTGTATGTAAAAGCAGAAACTCGGTTTTTATTCTCTCGTAACAGCATTTAAGTCTGATATAAATACTGTTGAAAAAATAATCCCCCGTTATATGTGTATGCTTCACACATTTTAAGTGCTTTGGATATAATAGAACAATAATTTAGTTTAGTTGTACTAACGACCCGCTTTAAAGCAGCACCAGTGTTATTTTGAATCGGCCCCGTAATTTTGAACTATGGTCAGATGACGAGAACTGAACTGGAACCCCCCTTCCAAAATTTCCCACCACGCCGGCAAAACGACATTTGGTCTCACGGATTTGACGTGCAACAGATCATTTTACACGATGGTTTCGAACCCGAAGCCCTCCGGTTACGAACCTGAGACCGTACCACCAGGCCACAGCGACCCTCATAGTAGAGCAATAGCATAGTATTTATCTAAAACTGGGTCAGTGTATTCAGAATTTTTCATTAATTTCAATCCCCCTAAGTTGACAGTACATTAGCCCATTTAGCATTATTTACAATTATAAGATCGCTAAAATTCTTTAGTCTTAGAATGAAGAGCATAAATTCATTCCACATCCGCTGTGGCAAGAGTGTTAATAAAATTATAATTACTCTCCGACAAACTCGTTAGCTTTTCATTGTAATGAACGCCTGAATGGATAGAATTATCGCCTCAGAAAACGATAATTCTTCCCACAGTGGACCACCCATTCTTCACAATCGTTTGCATGTGGGGAAGGAGGAGCAGGAAGACGAGTAGAATATGAGCATTCCACATTTGCTCTACATGGTTTCAGTATCCTAGAATCGAGAAACATGCGTGGTATTTCTAGACAACTAATCCTAAAGCAAGCTTTATAAATTGCTTTAACATGACTGCCAACTTTGAAATCAGACCAACCAGGTTAGCGTAATCTTAAAGACATTCGCCAGTCGTTTACATCGGCAATTGTTAAGTGAACTTTAAATACTTTCCTTTATTGTTCTAGGTTGGATCTTAATTTAAAAATTTTTCTTCTGCGCAGCAAGATGCAGACGGATCAGTTGTAACGACTGCTTTAGGTTGATAATAAATGACTTTGAGTGGACTGTTTGATGTTATTGTAGCATTCCAGAGAGTTAACAAGTCCTAAAGTGGTATATGCTCAAATATAATATTACAATTAGTTGTTGTTTCTTATGACACTTGCCATGGACAAGCCCGCTGTGACGAAAACAGCGATTTTAAGCCGGAGGGAGAGCGTCTCTTGTTTTTTTAATAGTGCCAACTAGGGCCAAGAGTACGACTTTGCTACCCACGCATCACTCATTCGCTTGCACAACCCCTTTTTACAGGAGGGCACATTCACACATCTCACAGATAGAACAAAGAAAGAACAAACATGTCCAAACCGGGACGCCAAAGCAAGGGGAAGACGCGCTACCTCTATGCCAGGATGCCGGCATTAAAATTAGTATATATAAGACAAAGATGATAGTCTCGACAAGAGATTAAAGGTTTCAAATCGTTATAATTCCGTCCAAAATGTATCGTGCAGGGGTGTCTTAAAAATAGGACAATCACTTATTTATTTAAAAACGATTCAGACGTTTTGACTTTATTTAGACGTTACAGAATTTCATTAAATTAGGTGGGTAGAAGTGTGCATGTACTCCGGCAGCATGGTGTATAATAAAAAGTTTTAAAAATTAACTTTTCATAATTCTGTAGTGCAAAAATGCCAGTTAGTAAAATATTTCACAAGCTTAACATAACATTTATGTGTACATAAAATTTAAAACTTTATCTATAAAATTACTAAGAATATATTGATGATAATTTATTGAATGAGTTCAATTTTTCTTATCTAAAAATTATGCTTGAAATGTGTTTGTTGCACATTTTTAAGAATAATATGCATATTGCAATAGTTCATTAAAAGAGTAGAATCAGAAAATTAATTTACGTTTCTTAAGCCTTTGAAAACTTTCAAATAATATATTGTTACGAATCTGTGATGCGGCTTCCCAGCATAGTTGGTTCCATAGGAGGTCCCAGAGCTTGGCGACGATTTGGCGACTTTTGCGCCAAAGTAGATTATACCCGAAACATCGAGAATTTTCCCGATCCGTCCAGTAGGAACTGAGTTACGCCTCGAACGTTCCTGATTGGTTGAGAGGTTTTATAGGCCCAGCCTCCTGAGACCTATAAAAGAAAGCAGCCGCAGCTGCCGGGCAGTCGTGAACGAGTCGTAGTCCGAAGCGACAGATGAGAGTAGTCGTCGTGAACCGGTGGTGAATTGAGTAGTCGAAGAGTAGTCGGAAGCGACAGAGAAGAGTAGTCGTGGACCAGTGGAGTCGAAGAGTAGTTGGGATCGACGATAAAGAACTGGCCTTCCAGAGATAAGCGGAGCAGCGACGGAGTGAAGCTAGTGCTGATCTAAGCTGTGCAGTGGGGACTTGTGTATGCTGCTGTTTATTCTGTTGTTGCTGCACGTCTCGGCTGAAGATAATCGTCTTCTGTGCTGTATATAGTTGTCGTCTTTGTGCTGTCCTGTCTGTCTTCGTGTAAATAAACGTCGTTGTTTTATTTCCTACTGCCGCCTGGTGATTGAGCGTTCTTCACACCATATAACTCCCACTATCCAAACGAACCCCGGGAAATTTTCGTAACAATATTATTTGAGGTATTTATAAATATTTTTGAATTATGCAAAGAATTCGTTGATACAAGAAATTATACAAAAAATTGATGTATTTATCGACAATCATACAAGGAATTCTTTTAAACAATCTTCTAAGAACACCTGTATACCCGTGTAGCTGCATTAAGATTGCATACAACATAAATAATCAGAATGTTAAAATGTTCATCAGTATTGAAATTCGTAATTTTTCTAGAAATGTTTAATAACATGAAGACAGATGCGAGCAAAGAATTTTATTTTCATTTTCGGAATGGCATTCCTTTCTAAGATAAATATTTTTCGTTAAATCGAATATGCTGCTGTCAACCAATCAAAATTAACAATAATATACGTGAGATGCTACTAATAGAATAAGAAATATTGGAATAAGAAATATTTCCAAACGGCAATTTTACTTTTCTAAAATAAATTTCATATATATTTGTGATTAATCATTCTGGGTTTATAGGTAAAAATACCTCTACAAATGTTGTATTAGAATCATGAAACTTCGTCTGCGCATGGATGAATGTAAGAAATATCTTACTAATTGACAATTTTTCTCAATGAGGGGGAGGGCTGTATTAAAGTGTCATTTTCTAATCTTTTATTTATAATATTCTTTCGTCTAACTGCCCACATTAATTAAAGAAATTTTATAATTGGAAGTATGCATATTTGTCCAATATTTACGGAAATAAATGTTTATTGCACAATTTTGGAACACTGTATAGGCCAGTGCAATCTAAACTAAGATCGTGAGTCATGCATTTTATCGCTGATGTAGATTGAATTTTAGAGAGTGGAGTATTGACCGCGGAATAAAATGATAAGACTTTTAACACTTAACTGGGGAGGTGAAATTTTAGGACTTAACTGGGGAGGTGCGGTCTACGAGACCGCATTTCATTTACACTCAAATTAAATTTTCGAATGAATGTATTAGTATGAAAAACTGCCAATATATTTTGCAGATATTTTTCTTGACATATAGATATGTTTCAGAAATTATTCAAAATATATTATCATTGAAAAAAGTAAATGTGTTGGAACATGCATTTCTTCTCAAATGACATGTTACAATAAATAATATTTTTGAAAAAGCATATTACTTTTTACTTTTTAAATCATATTTATTTTTACAGTATATAAAGGTATATCGAAGACAATATAATGTAAAATTCAACAATTATATGAAAAAAAAAATGACAATGAGTAAAATGGGCCCTTTTTTATCGGCTTGCGTGGCTTTCATAGAACGGTTTTCTAGGGCATTTTAAACATACAGATTAAGAACTAGCATAAAAATCAACCTATAAAGTCTGTATATATATATCTTGGTATATTAATATATTTTATAAATTTTTCAAAATGCATTATCACTAGAAAAATTAATTATGTTTGAACATACATATCAAAACCAGTTGAATGCGAACTTTCATCGAAAAACTTTTCTGTACAATTATCCTTATCACTAAAATCACTTTATTCTTCATTTAAAAGTGTCTGGAGCACTGCTTCATAATAGGATCAGTAAACTGGAGGATATATTGGGGCCATCTGCTAAGCCTAGTTTATCATTGGGACATTAACAGGGAGATGCGGTCTTAGAGACCGCTCTAAAAGAAATAACCGAATTATTTTAAAAAGCATCTGCTGAAATCGGTTGAAAAAGTGTACGTGATAAAACAAGAAGCTACAGGGTCAATCCATTCCATTGAACTAAAAATAGAATAGGGGTGATAGAAAATCCATCGCTAGCGGTCTCACAGACCGCACGTCTCCAGTTAAGGGTTAACAAACTAATTCTCTATTTATTTCATATATCTAAATTAAACTGAATAAATATAAGAATTCAATTGCTGAAACTCTAATCTAATTTCTTTTATATAGTTATAAATGTATGAAGATAAACGGTTTTAAATATCAAAAATTAACTAGTAGATGAAGGAATGAAAATCATAGCCATGGTGAAACTCATGAAATTAATGATTAATTTTAGTTACATTAGAGTAAACTACTAGCGTCATTAAGAAATTTATTATGGTGAAAGCACTTTTGTTAAAGATTGTCAACTAGGGATTGCAATACCGGTATACCGAATACCGGTATTTTGAGCCATTTGTACAATTTTGTAATACCGGTATTCACAAGTTTAAATACCGGTTTTTCGGCATTTACTAGAAATTTTTAAAATTGTCTCCACTATATGTTCAGGGAACGCCAACATAGCAATATAGTATACGTTTTTGTTTTTATGTCTCCCTAACTGGCGAAATTAATTAGCTAATTAAAGGCTTAATTAATTGCTTAAATCTAACTTAGCGAAACATGGATTATCCCTGAAAGAAGATGTTGTATCCATAACGACTGATGGAGCAACAATTATGAAAAAAGTTGGAAAATGGATTGGTGCAAATCAGCAATTGTGCTATGCTCATGGAATTCAATAAGGAGTAATAGATGTATTATACAAAAAAAAATAAATAAATAAAGAACAGAAGAATCCAAATACTGTGGATATAGAAACTTAGGATTCCGACATTGAAGAGAGTAAGAGTGAGAGTGATATTGACAATGTAATTGTTGAAGAAGATATTGCTAATGAGGTTGAAACATTAACCCATCAAGAATTACTTCCTATAATTTATAAAGTTCGAAAATTTTTTAAGATATTTAAAATTTTCCCCACAAAAAATTCCATATTACAAAAGTATATACTAACTGAAAATAAAACAGAATATATGTTAATAATAGATTCTAAGACACGTTGGAACAGTATATTCCTAATGATGGAATGATTTTGGAAATTTAGAAATCCAATTCAAAAAGCAATAATCGACTTAAACATGTAAATAATTTTTCAAATAGTGAATTCGACTTAATATCCATAACTATATCAGTTTTACTTCCAATAAAACTGAATATAGAGGCATTATGACGGAGAGATTTTAATTTATTAACAGCTAATGCAACAATAAATTTCATGTTGCAGTCATGAAAGAACAGCACATATCGCTATCTGAATAATTATATATTACATTGAAAAATCGCACAGAAGAAAGGCATACCGAAATAGAAAATGTCTTATGGTACTTACATAATTATTATGATTTTAAAAATGAAAATGAAAAAGAAGAAAAGAAAATAATCAATTCAAATCTGATTAAGTTTATAGTAAATTTTCTTAAATTTTTTTTACTCACAAACCTATCCACATTCAGAAGAATTCGGTTCCGTTATCGAAGATTATGATGACACTAATGTCGATAGTGAAAAGGAATTGTCTCTTGAATAAAAATTAGAATTAGCGATAAATAAAGAAAAAATCAAAGAACCAAAATACAATACAGAAATTATCTATATCCAAAACCATCCGACGGGAAATTGATTTATTTAAAGATGAGGAATTTAGAGGTAAATACTTGGAAAAAGTATACCGCGCATTGCTAACAGTATCACCAACTAGTGCAGTTGTCGAAAGAGCGTTTTCGACAGCTGGTCATTTTTACACAATTACTTTTCTGGCTTAATGACAGTACAATTGATGCATTATGTTTTTTAAGATCACATTTCAAACATTTGTAATAATACCCCAGACTGAATAGTGATATTTACACTTTTTTGCGATTTAAATAAATAAGTTGTTCCTTCACTTTTTGTGATTCTTTATATACTGTTATAAGTTACAAATTATTTTTTGTGATATTTACACTCTCTTATAAAACTGGAAAATAAAACAAAGAAACACCTGCGTTTTCTTTCTTTTTCTAAAATTTCTAATACCGGTATTAAGATCTAAAAAATACCGAATACCGGTATTGAAATTTTGGTCCGGTATTGCAATCCCTATTGTCAACATCTGAGCTTGTCTAGCACTTTGAAGATAAACAGTTTTAACTTAATAGTTGATTAGATGAACATCGTGTTAAAAAACGACTTTAACTGATCATCTTGCATTTCTGATTTTTGCAAGCACTGCCAGGAATGATTTTTGTTTGAATTAAGTTCTATTAGCAAACCGAAACTAGTCCTGATCGAGTCTTCATGACTAGATATTCAATTTAACAATTTTTCTAGTATCCAAAATTTTATAACAATTATTATACTATCTAGCTCACCAGTACAAATATTGTATCTTGAAAAGGAAATTAAAGCAAATCTAAAATTATAGAACTTCTGACGAAACATTTGCAGAAATGTTTATTAGCTTTAAAAAAATACATTGGACAATTTTTGATCAATACAGGGTAAACATGAAGCCATTTGCACTATATCTCCAAATTAATATCATTCGATGATTTATTTCAAAAATACCTAAATAAAAAAGAAAACTAAAGGCATACTATAATAAATACTAGTAAATGTTATGCAGCAGAAGAGCTGCTTTCAAAAGCGTGGACTTATCATAATGCATTAAAAAATATTTTAATGTCATAGCTTTATTTACGATACGACACTTCGGCATTTCGCAACTTTCACCAAAGCTTGCAAGGATTCGAAGCATAATAAACTATACAAGTACATTTTGGCGAGCACAGCTCCACTTCAACGTAATTAATCAATGGATTCAACAATTGCAATTCTAGACGTCTTTTTCCCTTCTTGCAATCCATTATTCAGCCTTTTATGCACAGCAAATTTATAGATTTCTATTATGATTCATATTGTTGGACAAGTATACTTTTTTTTTCCTTTCTGGCAATACATTCATATATTTGCATTTTGGCGATCGCAGCGCCACTTCCACATAATTAATCAAGGAATTTAACAGCAGTTTATCAAATTATTAAAACCACATAACATTATTATATAACAATTGCATTAAAATCGATATAAATTCAATGAATGGAAAATCCAGTGAATTCATAAAAACTGAAAGGAATTCTGGAAGCTCTGCTGTTACCTCCTTTGTCCTATATTTAAGAAAAGAGTTTAGGGAAACCACAATGACTGAGTTTACAGGATAATACGACCGAAAAGTTGAATTTCTAATAACCGGATGGTCTCAAGGTTTTCACTCACTGGCATTCGTTATCATAATAATGAATCATTAAGTAGATTAATTTATTCAGCATCCTTTATATTAGTAATATCCGTATATCAGCTTGGCTCAGATCCTCGACATAATGCAAGATAAACGAAGCATTAGAACAAATTCACTTGGAATTACATTTAACATTCATTTAAACGATCTGCCAGGTAATTTAAAGAAGCGATAATCTCTCTCCAAGTAATTTTAACGCGATATTCCCTGGCAACAGTTGAGATCACTTCGGCAGTTAAATATTGCAGCAAGACTTCTAATATTCAGTCGATTACCATGCCAATCAATGCGAGGGGAAAATGAGTTTGGAGTTAAATCTTCCGACAATGGATTGTTTTCCCGATATCGTGGTGGAGTATGGAATTATGGGAGCATTTGCTATTCTAAACTGGCTTAGAAGTGAGGTCGTTTGAATTCGGATGAGTTATTAACAGCTGGTGCATAAACTAAGTTAAGCAGAATTGGTGTCCTACAGATGGTGGATTAGAAATTATTTACAGGAGTAATTATTCTCTTTTTTAACATGTTTAGTAATCGAAGACTGAATTACTTTCGTTCTACTTAAATACGGAGAATGATATGAACCTTGTCACGACATTGAAGACAGAAACTGAGGTTGTTATCTAAAGGGTTTTCACTGGCTATTGTGCAATCTTTCTTGTAGGGCAGTGATCTACAACTTGTGGCTGTTTCAATGAATAAATATGGCTCCCATTAGCTTTATTATTATTTTTTTTATCAAATTCTTAACTGGACTTCTGTCGATTTTCATATTAGCATATTTTTGAGAAAAGACCCGTTTCGAACATAATAACAGCAACAACAAAAATGGGATGAACAGCATGAGATCGCTGTATAATTTCAAAAAGAACGTTAACTTTGTTTTATAGTGAGTGTGTTGCGATTTTCTGCTGAACAGCCAGGTTTTTAAATACAATATTTTTTAATCTGCACAAACACAGCTACACTACAAAATTCACAAAAAACAAATAGTATGGTGGAGGGATTCCACCGTTTCCAACCGAAAGCATTCGGTGTTAGCGCAAGGGTTGCGCATAGAAAAAATCCGACCTCAGGATGCAGGTCTCCCGTTCAACTGCTTGTCTGTAAACGCCACAAGGGGGCGCTCTCTGCTCAAGGAGAAAAAGAGGTGCTGCATTTTCCCAAAATTTAAATAAATTTCTCGAAAACCAATGGAATTATATTAAAAACACTGGTTCCTTATATTTTTTGACGGAAATATTGCAGCTCTATTTTTTAATTTAAATATATTATAAATACTTGAAATTTCAGCATGATTTATGACAGAAGAACGTTATAGTTTATATGTCTAAATTCTCTTATTTTTTCTTTCATAATTATGTTTTATAACTATGGTTATGACTGTTGTAGCAGTGAAAATAAATAATAAAACTATTGTAGAATTTATCAAAGTTTTACCTTTCCCTAAAGCAAATATAAGCACTTGAGCAACAAATAGACATTTTATTTTCAAATTTCAAAAAAATATAGATAGATCAGAACTCAAGTTGCTGACTCGCGGTTTTATAAGAAATATTCTGCCAAACATAAGTCTAAAAATGGCCTTTATCGAAAAACATTTACAGAATTCTATCATACAAGGTACATTTTATCTTTAAAATGGAGGTACCAGCATTGCTATAATTACTAGGGCAGCAAAAATCTGCTATATAAACTAATTTGCCTTAAAAATCTGCCATTTTTAATTTATTAAAACCTAAATTAATTTGTATATTTTAATATAATTCGAAGACAAAGAGGCAAAAAACATCTCTAGACTAAAGAAAGTCTGAAATATGACGACTCGGTATAATCTGGAAGTCGAATCTTTTGAAGATATCAGTATTTTTTTCTTTGCAAACGAGTAAGTAAAAAAAGGATATGTGAGATATATTACTCCATATGATAAGAAGCATAATCGTCACCCTTTTAAAATGCTGCCATTTCTCATTCAAGAGAATTCAATAAATATTTATTATCTCGATAATTCAATAAAATCCAGTAACATCTGAATGCGTCAGCTGAGAGAGAAATAAAGTCTAACGAGATTGATTTCGACCTGGGCTTACATCTCCAGGGAAATCATGCGAGAGTGAAATGTGACTTAAGAGCTCACTGAAAGCCTCAATTGCATTCAATCCTCAAGTGCTCGATTTGTAAAAACGAAGAGATTTGCACATGATTTGCTTTAAAATGTGTTTTATCACAAGCTTTGTTTCAAGAAATAAATCGAGCACTGTAGAACAATTGAAGTTTTATGAGTGGCTTATGCTTTTGCAAGATTTGATGAATTTTTTAAAGAATTTTTCAAATCAGAAATTTTTTGATGAGATTTAAAAAAAAAAAACAGAGTTTATAAGATAAATTTATTGTGTTGCATAAGTTTCTTTAAAGAAATTCCAGCTCCTTATACAAGATATTTATAATAAGAAATAATTGAAATTATTTAAGTCTATCTTCAGAAATCTTGGAGTTATTTATTAATTTTTCATAATTTTAACTGCGTACTTATTTGAGTTTTTTCAGTTTGAAAGTTAAATATCTTTGATTCGCTATTTAAAAGAGATGATAGATGTACGTAGATTGTGCAGATTTAATAATTTGTACAGAATTGCAGAGTCAAAGTTACCCCAGTCATTGGTGTTGGGTACTAATTTTTTTCCATGGTTCAGCATACATTGTGAAAATTTCCTAATTTGTGTATGATAGCATCATCAAAATTACCCCTATCGTTCGCGAAGGAACTAAAACTTTTTAAAAACTGTTTTCAGAAATTGTACAAATTTCATAATTTGTGCATGACTCCAGCGCCAAAATTACCCCTATTGTTGGCGATGGGTACTAAAACTTTTTCCCATGATCTGCATAGATTGTGAAAATCCCATAATTTGTGCAAAACAGCAGTACCAAAATTATAATTATTGTTTTCGATGTGTACTAAACCTTTTCTCTATGATCTGTATAGATTGTGCAAATTTCGTAATTTGTGCAAGACAGGAGCGCCAAAATTACACCTTTTGTTGGCGATGGGTACTAAAACATTTTCCCACGGTCTGTATAGATTTTGCAAATCTCATAATTTATGCAAGACAGCAGTGCCAAAATTATCCTTATTGTTGGCGATGTGTTCTAAACCTTTTTTCCATGATCTGCATAGATTGCGAAAATCTCATAATTTGTGCAAGACAGCAGTGCCAAAATTACCCCTATTGTTGGCGACGGGTACTTAAACATTTTCCCACGGTCTGTATAGATTTTGCAAATCTCATAATTTATGCAAGACAGCAGTGCCAAAATTATCCTTATTGTTGGCGATGTGTTCTAAAACTTTTTCCCATGATTTGCATAGATTGTGAAAATCTCATAATTTGTGCAAGACAGCAGTGCCAAAATTATCCCTATTGTTGGCGATGGGTACTAAAACTTTTCCCCATGATCTGTATAGATTGTGAAAATCTCATAATTTGTGCAAGACATCAGTGCCAAAATTATCCTTATTGTTGGCGATTGGTACTAAAACTTTTTCCCATGATCTGCATAGATTGTGAAAATCTCATAATTTATGCAAGATAGCAGTGCCAAAATTATCCCTATTGTTGGCGATTGGTACTAAAACTTTTTCCCATGATCTGCATAGATTGTGAAAATCTCATAATTTGTGCAAGACATCAGTGCCAAAATTACCCCTATTGTTGGCGACGGGTACTTAAACATTTTCCCACGGTCTGTATAGATTTTGCAAATCTCATAATTTATGCAAGACAGCAGTGCCAAAATTATCCTTATTGTTGGCGATGTGTTCTAAAACTTTTTCCCATGATTTGCATAGATTGTGAAAATCTCATAATTTGTGCAAGACAGCAGTGCCAAAATTATCCCTATTGTTGGTGATGGGTACTAAAACTTTTCCCCATGATCTGTATAGATTGTGAAAATCTCATAATTTGTGCAAGACAGCAGTGCCAAAATTATCCTTATTGTTGGCGATTGGTACTAAACCTTTTTCCCATGATCTGCATAGATTGTGAAAATCTCATAATTTGTGCAAGACAGCAGTGCCAAAATTACCCCTATTGTTGGCGACGGGTACTTAAACATTTTCCCACGGTCTGTATAGATTGTGCAAATTTCGTAATTTGTGCACGACAGGAGCTCCAAAATTACCCCTATTGTTGATGATGAGTACGAAAACATTTTCCCACGATCTGTATAGATTTTGCGAATTCCGTAATTTGTGCATGACAGGAGCGCCACAAATATCCCCACTGTTGGCGATGGGTACTAAAACCTTTTTTACATAATTTGCATAGATTATGCAAATTTCTTAATTTGTGCATGACAGCAGCGCCAAAATCACGGCTATCGTTATCATTCGGTACTAACTTTTATCTCCATGGTCTCGATAGATTGTGCAAATTTAATAATTTATGCATGACAGCAGCGTCAAAGTTATCCCTATCGTTGACATTGGGTACTAAAACTTTTTTTCACGATCTGAAAACATTGTGCAAATTTCATAATTTGTGTATGGCAGCAGCGCCAAAATTACCCCTATCCTTAGGTTTGAATATTAAAACTTTTTCCACGATTTCATCACTGCATGATTTTTATAATCTATATATGAAATTAAATTTCACTCTATTCATTGGTTTTAACTATAGATACCACCAAATAAGAAAGGATGTTGAATAAAATTTAGTAAAAGGATAAATAGTCATGAAATTTATTTACCAGTTTTTAATAAAAGGACAATTAGCTTTCAAAAAAAATATGTTTGTATTATCTTTCACCAATTAAACTTTCAAATGGCAAATATTTCTCATCCAATTTGTTTTCAATGGATTTCAATGGAATGGTTTCTTAATCAATAAAATATTATATCAAAAAATTACATTAAAAATATTTAATCTTCTGAAAATGATACCCACCCAAAGTGAACAAAGAGCTATTTGATTAGTCACCAAGTGAATTCGTCAATCCCCTTTTCCATTATTTAGACATTAAAACACAATCTTTTCGGTTCTGCTTATAAGGTATTGCATGCCACGGATATTTCATGAGGGGTAGGGAGAGTAGGCAGGAAAGGTAAAATCTTCAGGTGGGAGTGTCTGATTTCCATCCTCAAAGGACATCAGTATTTACATAATTGTATTTAGTGTTTCGAAATATTTCAAACTGACTACTTTAACCCACCGGAAGTTCCACGGAAAAACTTGAATGACCGGATGGCCACAACAACAACACTGGCGGGAATTGTAGCTGAGTCGTAAGGGCCCTCATCGGCCTCTGTACAACCCTTCCCTAAAGAAGTACGTCCCGCCATCGACGGGAAGAGACAGACCCACCCCATATTTTCTGTACTGACAAGAATGGCGAGAATGGCTAACCATTGTACCGGAAGCTTCTCATCTTCAATTACAAGGCACCCCCCCCCCATAGGATTATATTTCGAAATATAATAAATAACGAATATGGATTTATGGATTTTAATTTAATTTTTAATTGAAAGAAAAAATTCATTTATATCTATAATTGGGTGGATCCTAGCACAGCCCACCTCTTAGCGTCTTTTTGAATTATCACCAAACGAGAGGCGATAACGTCGCCAATGTGGCAACCTAGACAATTTTTTAAATTTATTTTTTTTAAATTTTATTTTTTATTATATTTATTTTATTTTATTAATTTATTTTATTTTTATTATTTATTTATTATTTTATTATTTATTTATTATATTTATTTTCTTTAATTAATTTATTTTAATTATTATTTAATTAATATTTTATTATTTATTTATTTATTATATTTATTTTATTTCATCTATTATTATTTCTTGCCTTCAAGTATCGTTTTTTAATGAAAAATAATAATAACAAATATTCAATTAGTAGTCAACTTGGCGAGATTTCAAATAAGTCGCCAAGAGGTGGGCCCATCTAGGATTTTACCCTATAATTTAACTTATGATATCACACATCAGATTTCATTTATAAAAATCAATATATTTTGTGTTATCGCTCTCACACCCACGCAAATATGCAGACCGACATACGTCAACCCGGTGATGGATTTAATCAACAATTTTAAACAGATTATAATTCTGATTTTGAATACAAAAATAAAATTTGATTAATATGGTTCTTAAACTTACAATGCATCGCGTAGAAATTTGGCTGCCAGTTTTTATTTTCATTTATAAGCTACACAAGTCTGTTCCGAAGAGCAAAGATGAGTATTTGGAAATTTTTTTAAAGACAATTTGATAAACATTTATAGAAAAGAACAATATATGGCACTAGGGACACTAATATTAGATTTGAATCGGGAACTTGGGAAAATACCTTGATGGCTATTGTATGAATAATTCTACTATTAAAAATACTATCAAAATATTTTTTTCTTACATTGTAAAAAAAAATGTATTGGTAAAAAGGAACTTATATTTTTATTTCAGAATTATTATAATGTGATTTGTGTGACTGGGATATTGTTTGATTTATAATATAGCCAGCTGGCACATTTTAATTTTTTAAAATAATTTCACGAAAAAGTTTTTTACAAATATTTTTCCTAAATTATATGCAGTCTATTCAAAACACACATATTTTTTATATAAAAAATATAAAGTTATCCATTTTGGGGTAATTGTTTTTCAGTTACGTTAGCATAGCATTTAGTATGCAGGCAACTAGTTTTCCTGTAAATGGACGTCATTCAAAATTTCTTAGAAATCTACAAATTGCATGAAAATAAACTGCTTAGCAAATTCAACTCATCAATTTCAAAGTCTTTTTCGTATAACGTCCTGACTTAGAGACTAACATACAGAATAGATAGATTGGGAGGCTTACAGCTGAGACATTATAAGATGTAATTATTTAAGGAAAGCGTCACTTTTCCTTTATTTACTTTATATATATAAGAAAATAAATAGGTTGTTGAATCTAAGTAAATATGTTTCTTATTGTTCAATTAAAAGTACTGTGCTGATAAAAAAAAAAAAAACTTTTGGTAAATCACGGCTTGGAATGTTGTAGACTTCAAAAGGCCAATTAACTGTTTGACAAATTGGTATAAAATATTTATGTTCTCAGCTTCTGAAATAATTGAAATCTGAAATTTTCTCCTCAAAGTATAAAATATATTATCTTTAACGCATATTAATGATTTTACTTAAAATAGTGAGTACTACACAGGAGTATCAGATTACATGTATTCCATGTGGGAAGAGTATCAGATTACATGTATTACACGTGGGAAGAGTATCAGATTACATGTACTCCATGTGGAAAGAGTATCAGATTACATGTATTCCATGTGGAAAGAGTATCAGATTACATGTATTCCATGTGGGAAGAGTATCAGATTACATGTATTCCATGTGGGAAGAGTATCAGATTACGTGTATTCCATGTGGGAAGAGTATCAGATTACATGTATTCCATGTGGGAAGAGTATCATATTACAAGTATTCCATGTGGGAAGAGTATCATATTACATGTATTCCATGTGGGAAGAGTATCATATTACAAGTATTCCATGTGGGAAGAGTATCAGATTACATGTATTCCATGTGGGAAGAGTATCAGATTACATGTATTCCATGTGGGAAGAGTATCAGATTACATGTATTCCATGAGGGAAGAGTATCAGATTATATACATTATTCGAGGAAAGAGCATCAGATTATACCTAAATCCATGTGGAAAGAGTATAACATTATATACAATATATGAGGAAAGAATATGCGATTATATGCATTCCATGAGAAAGAATATGAGATTATAGTCATTAACAAAGAAATGCAAACAGCACCTTTTGATACTATACTACGAAATATCTTGAGTATAAAATAATCAAATTAAAAATGTTCATTTTTTAAATTATTAAAATTTCACAAATATTTCATCAATAAAATTATACTGATAAACGCTATATTATTTGTATAACTTTGCTTCTTCCCAAGTTTCTAATACGAAATAGATTAAAATCGGAAAACTAAAGGTAATAATATGTTTGCTGTATTGCTAAATCCTCCTGTTTACTATTCAGAGCTATAGAAATTGCACGTACATACCGCTATTTCATTCATTAGCAAATTTCCGTGGGAACATCGAGTTCAATTATTTCCAAATCTAAATCACAGCCTCCAAAACAAGCCTGAATCGATTTACTTCCTCTGGCTCAGAATACGTTCGAACTAGAAGCCCAGAACCTTAATCAACGTCGTTTCAACGAGCCTCTGCATTCTATTAATCAGCCAGGTCAACGGGGTTGGTACATCCAACACTTCCTTCCGTTAGGGACCCTTCCCTTAAATAGTGAATGGGAACACGTCGCGAATATTTCATGGAGGACGGTGGTTAATATAAAATTAGACAGCGAAATATAGGAAGTGGATTGTAATAATGGTTATGGATAAAGGGTTTGGATGAAAATTATAGATTGATGGATGGATTCCAAATCAGAGACATCGATAATAGCTCACATCGTCAGTTATGGAATCAGTACCAGTATCTCCTCTCAAAACTAGAGACACACTTCAATTAAACTTCATATTACTTATTTACCAGTTTGAGCGTTATGAAATATCAGGATGCTTACTCTGTTTAGATCATAGGTTCCCAAAGTGGTCCAGGTGGACCCCCAGGCGTCCATATCAGACCACACGGGGGTTCACGTAGACGTGAAAAGAAAACAGGGGTTCACACGTTGTAAGTGGGGGTCCACGAAAAATTTTCTGGTTTTCATAATAAAGAACAAAAATTTTGTCTTGGATTTACCTATCAACTCAGGCAGGTAGCATCATTCACTAGGTAGGTACTCAAAAATATTCGAGACTCAGTTCAAACACAGAATTGAATAGAACAATAGATAATAGTACAAATGTACACCACCACCAAATTTTTGATAGCGTTTTTCTCGTCATATCTTGTCGAAAGAAGTTTTAGTGTCGTTTAGTGTTAACAAAAAAAGCAGCAGATTGAACATCACAGAACGGGGAGATTTGAGATTACTTCTTACAAAACTGAAGCCAAATATTGATAATTTGCGGTCAATTCATCAAGTACATCCGTCTCATTAAAAGTATGACTATTTTTTGTTGTTGATTTACATTTCAGAGTTCATTGTTGATTTTTTGTCAATTGTTGATTGTTTGTAATAATAAATGTTTATAATTTTGTATAACACAAGTATTATTTTAATAAATAGGAAACAAGAAAATGTGCTACTTTTTTTTTCTTTTTAACACCCCCAATTTAGGGTGATAATTTTTAGGAGTTTTGGGAATACAGTAGAAATGTACCAGCAGGGGGTCTACCGAAAATTGTAAAACTTTAAAAGTGGTCCACGAGAAAAAAAAGTTTGGGAACCTCTGGTTTAGATCAATAATCATGCTTGCATATAAAGTCTTTACGCATAGCTTCAATAAATTCTTAGTAATTTTATAATTATGTAATAATATGACTTGCATGTTACATCTTTTTTTTTTATTTAAAAAACTCAAAGTTTCTCAAAAGGAGATAATAATCAAAGAATTAACATTTTCATTTTTTGAAATATGTTCAGATTTAATATTATAATTTATTTTTTTTTGAATTTCTTGCTTTTATTTTTATATTTAATATCAACTCTTGTTGAGTACCAGTTTTTACAGTACAAGTTTAAACATCAAATCAGTTGTATTTCTGAAATAATTTTTAAAATTTAGAAACATCTTTGATAAAGCATACATACTACTTCAATAGTTACTAAGGTTATTAAATATTCAATTTAAAATTAGATAATTTAGCTACTGATATAA
The DNA here is from genome assembly GCF_947563725.1 of Argiope bruennichi. Taxonomy (NCBI): domain Eukaryota; kingdom Metazoa; phylum Arthropoda; class Arachnida; order Araneae; family Araneidae; genus Argiope; species Argiope bruennichi. The sequence continues at coordinate 16,185,168 of NC_079161.1, forward strand.
CCTTACTGGAAAAAGATTTTGTTCCATACACTGAATGCCATTTTAATGATTTTGGATTTAAATTGCTTATAGGGGCATAAGTTCTTACCAAAAAAATACCATATCCATACCTCAAAGTTATTGGCATTTCTTCACATGAAAATTATTTAATAAAGCATTTTTTACAGATATTTTAAGACAGATTTTAATATTTTTTTAATGTGTACCAATAGATCTAGAAACTATAGATTTAGTTATCATCATTTTTATTAAACTTAAATTATTTCAAATTATATTGTTAATAATAAAATCAAAGTCAATGATATTTGAAAAATCTGTAAATTTTAGGCAACAAATAACATAAATTAGGTTAAATCTTCGATATAATAGTTTTACTATTTTATCGAATATAATTTAGGGTTAGTGTAGGATTATCGAAATAGTTTAGGGTTAGTAAAAATGGAGCGTTACACGATAGAGCAATGTGCTTTTATAATTGAACAATATTCAAAAATAGTGAAGATCTGACGGTCACAGTTTGTAAATTTAAGAATCGGCCTCCTAGGTCGTGTGATTTAACACCTCTGGATTTTTATTTATGAGGTTATTTGAAATCAAAAGTCTATGCCAACAAAACTACAATGTAGGAGAAAATTCAATGCCCCATCAACGAAATTCAGTCACATTTATGCAAAATGGTCATGGAAAATTTCGACAAATGAGTGCGTATGTGCCAACACAGCCGTGGAGGCCATTTGCTTTATGAATTACTCCATGCATAACCCTATAATGTGAACTTTACGACTCAATAAAAATATAATAATTTAAAGAAAAAACAGTGTTTTTTATTTCATTCAAATCGTGAGTTGGCAAGTTGTTCTATCGTGTAACACTCCATTTTTATTAACCCTAAACTATCAGGTGTCAAATGTTATTTTTAATAGGGTTGCCAACACTTTACTGCATGAATGGTGGTAAATTCAAATCTTAAGTTAATTTTGAGACATTATTTTACCAATATAAAATAAGACAACTATTTAAACCTTTTGAAGCAACTCCTGGAAGCAACGAAGAATGAGAAATAAATTATGGAGAAAATAAATTTCAACTTCTTCAGCAATCGTTTATCCTTAAGTCATATTCTTTCTCCTGGGAAATTAGACGAAAGAAAAATCTTACTCTAGGGCTCACTCAAAGATTCAATGATATTACATTCCCGGGTGTTCAATTCTTAAAAAGAAACAAATTTAAAGCCTCGTTGAATTGGTTTCACTTAAAAAAAATATTTTATCGTGAACACAGTTTTACTATACAACTCCAACATTAAAGAGAAATAATTTCTAGCCTGGCATGTGTACTTTGTCGATTAGATTACTTTTATACAGAATCTGCGCTTTGAAGATAATTTAATTTTCGCACTAAAGCGTTTTTTAAAATTTTCCCAGGTGATAGAAGATGAAATTTCTTTTCAAAATAATTGAAAGGTTTTTAAAGATGTAAGGAATTTATCTTCGTTATTGATTTGTAGAGGCAAAGAATGGTTAGGAGATTTACATTTATATTATTTGAAAATGAAATCGGTTCAGATTTTTTTTTTTACCTTAACTCTATTTTAGTTAAAAGGAATGAACAGAAATATTTCCCCACGATTTGTTCGAATGCTTCGAGATCATGTTGCATTTTGTTCCTAGTTTTGTCGTACAATAAATATAGTCGTGTCAACATTTGGGAACAGCACATCTTTAATTTATCAAATTTGTTTTAAATTCTGAAAGGTACATAATTATGTTATCACCTTCATCAAGTTCCGGAAGTGATTTTATTACGCAAGAAACAGTAAAACGAAACTAGTTATTTAGTATTTAAACTATTGAACTAGTTATTCCGGAAGTTATCTGATTACGGAAGACAATCATGTTCCGGAAGTTATTTTATTACGGAAGAAGCAGTAAAACGAAACTAATTATTTAGTATTTGAACTATTAGTTATTACGGAAGTTATTTTATTACGCAAGACGATCATCAAGTTCTGGAAGTTATTTTATTATGGAAGACGATCATCAAGTTCTGGAAGTTATTTTATTATGGAAGACGATCATCAAGTTCTGGAAGTTATTTTATTATGGAAGAAACAATAAAACGAAACTAGTTATTTAGTATTTGAACTATTAAATTAGTAATTCCAGAAGTTATTTTATTACGGAAGACGATCATCAAGTTCCGGAAGTTATTTTATTATGGAAGAAACTGTAAAACGAAACTAGTTATTCAGTATTTGAACTATTGAACTAGTTATTCCGGAAGTTATTTTATTACGGAAGACGATCCTCAAGTCCCGGAAATTATTTTATTACGGAAGAAACAGTGAAACGAAACTAGTTATTTAGTATTTGAACCATTGAACTAGTTATTCCGGGAGTTACTTTATTACGGAAGAAACAGTGAAACGAAACTAGTTATTTAGTATTTGAACTATTGAACTAGTTATCACGGAAGTTATTTTATTACGGAAGACGATCATCAAGTTCCGGAAGTTATTTTATTATGGAAGAATCAGTTATTTAGTATTTGAACTATTGAACTAAGTATTTGCTATCTAGTGAACTATACATTTTTATCACCATATATACGAGGATGTAGATGAAGATTTGTAAATACTTTCCCCAATATTTTCTGGTTTTTACGTCATTGCTCGTTGCTTTTTTTTTTCGTAATTTGAGGATCATTCTTCTTAATCCTTTCGTGGGCCACTTTTTTTTCTCTTTCGAATTCCTTTCGGTCTTATGTGTTTTATTATCAATCAAACAATAGCATTTAAGAAAATACCATTTTATTACGCAGAATTTTATGTCAGCACTTAAACTACTTCTCGCGGAATCATTTGCGATCATAAAAAAAATTCAGTTTAATGGCAATTATTTGCCACGGAAAGATGAGAAACATATTGCAATGCGCAAGGGTACCTCACATTCTGCAAACATGTAGCGAGAACTCTTTTCTTTGTGCCATATTTCCCATATTGCCTATAGCTGGAAACCAACTCTGGCCTATGATTTCTCACATTACCAAAGCATCATCAAAAATGCACAAATTTTTGTTTGGAAGTAAGCAGGATGGCCTTTCCTTTGTCTTAAGGAATACCCATCTATTAGCTGACGGGCTAATGCTATACGGAATATTAGCTAGTCTACGCTTTTGTTTCTTTTGCACACCTGCAGCGCTATAAATCTATTTAGATGTAAAATCAATAAAACAATAAAAGCTACAGGGCCACCATTTTTAAATCTTTATACTATTTCACATATTTTTTTCTTTGATCGAAGCCATCAACCCCTCCCATATATTATAATATTTTTATACAGCAACAGATTCTGGGCAAGGGGCTTCTGTTTTAGGACTACCTTTTCGGGTTTTCTTGACAGATGACATAATCGCAAGATTATGTTCAGTAGTCAATCGTCTTACAGTTCATCCACTTTATAGCAGCAACATCCTCCTTAGTTATGAACATAGATTAATCTCTTTTGTAGTTTGTGGGAATTACTTTAACCAGCGATACAATAGTTAGTCCAGTAGTGGGATTGGCACTTCCCAAAATCATATAGGTCGGAAGTAATCTCTTCAAGATAAATACAGATTTTCAACAGCCTTATATAGTCCATCCACTTTATTGCAGCTACATTCTCCTTAGTTAGGAACATTGTTCGCCTCTTTTGTGGTTTGTGGGAATTACTCTTCCCGACGATATAATACTGAGGCCAGTATATTATATTGGGATTTGCACTTCTCGCATGTATGTCGCAGGATCATGTCGGTGGGAGGTAATCTTTCCAAGACAAATATAGATTTTCAACAGCCTTATAGTCTGTCCACTTTATTGTAGCAACATCCTTTTTAGTAAGGAACATTGATTCACCTTTTTTGTGGTTTGTGGGAATTAGTATTCCCAACGATATAATAGTGAGGCCAGTATATTATAGTGGGATTTGCACTTCTCGCATGTATGTCGCAGGATCATGTCGGTGGGAGGTAATCTTTCCAAGACAAATATAGATTTTCAACAGCCTTATAGTCTATCCACTTTATTGTAGCACCATCCTTTTTAGTAAGGAACATTGATTCACCTTTTTTGTGGTTTGTGGGAATTAGTATTCCCAACGATATAATAGTGAGGCCAGTATATTATAGTGGGATTTGCACTTCTCGCATGTATGTCGCAGGATCATGTCGGTGGGAGGTAATCTTTCCAAGACAAATATAGATTTTCAACAGCCTTATAGTCTATCCACTTTATTGTAGCAACATCCTTTTTAGTAAGGAACATTGATTCACCTTTTTTGTGGTTTGTGGGAATTAGTATTCCCAACCATATTATAGTGAGGCCAGTATATTATAGTGGGATTTGCACTTCTCGCATGTATGTCGCAGGATCATGTCGGTGGGAGGTAATCTTTCCAAGACAAATATAGATTTTCAACAGCCTTATAGTCTGTCCACTTTATTGTAGCAACATCCTTTTTAGTAAGGAACATTGATTCACCTTTTTTGTGGTTTGTGGGAATTAGTATTCCCAACGATATAATAGTGAGGCCAGTATATTATAGTGGGATTTGCACTTCTCGCATGTATGTCGCAGGATCATGTCGGTGGGAGGTAATCTTTCCAAGACAAATATAGATTTTCAACAGCCTTATAGTCTATCCACTTTATTGTAGCACCATCCTTTTTAGTAAGGAACATTGATTCACCTTTTTTGTGGTTTGTGGGAATTAGTATTCCCAACGATATAATAGTGAGGCCAGTATATTATAGTGGTATTTGCACTTCTCGCATGTATGTAGCAGGATCATGTCGGTGGGAGGTAATCTTTCCAAGACAAATATAGATTTTCAACAGCCTTATAGTCTATCCACTTTATTGTAGCACCATCCTTTTTAGTAAGGAACATTGATTCACCTTTTTTGTGGTTTGTGGGAATTAGTATTCCCAACGATATAATAGTGAGGCCAGTATATTATAGTGGGATTTGCACTTCTCGCATGTATGTCGCAGGATCATGTCGGTGGGAGGTAATCTTTCCAAGACAAATATAGATTTTCAACAGCCTTATAGTCTATCCACTTTATTGTAGCAACATCCTTTTTAGTAAGAAACATTGATTCACCTTTTTTGTGGTTTGTGGGAATTAGTATTGCCAACGATATAATACTGAGGCCAGTATATTATAGTGGTATTTGCACTTCTCGCATATACATCGCAGGATCATGTCGATGGGATGTAATCTTTCCAAGACAAATATAGATTTTGAACAGCCTTATAGTCCATCCACTTTATTGCAGCAACACCTTCCTTAGTTAGGAACATTGATTAATCTCTTTTGTAGTTTGTAGAAATTATTATTTCCAAACGTTCTATCGTGACGACAGTATATTTTAGTGGGATTTGCACTTCCTGCAAGTGTATTTCGTAAGATCCTGTAGGTAGGAATTATTCCTCCTAAGATCCACGAAAGTGCCATGTAAATTCGTTATCGGTTATGATGAAGAGTTATCGGTTATCGGTTAAAGAGAATTTTTATGGCCTTTTGAAGCAACACCTCTTTCCTTTTACCAATTTATTCCAAAACTTTACAAGTTAATAGTTATATTATTTCTCTCACCAAATTCTGGAATTTATATTATTACGGAAGAAAGAATAAAAATAAATTATTTATTTGGTATTCCCTTAAAAATAACTATCTTGTGTAACTATGCACTATTGCAATGATTGGTGTAATGATGCAAACGAGAGTTTACAAGTCTCCTTTTGCAACATTCGCAAGGGCCTAGCTACTGCTGGATGTATTATTTCGAAACAAAACAATCATTGGTTCTTAAGAAACTCTTCATTCGAGAAAAAAAATGTCAGATGGAGCTGCATAAGCGGAATAAGCAAATCATGGAAGTTCAAAAATTGATGCTTTGACACATAATCCGACCACAGATAAAGATTCGAAATGGCAAACATTGCCAGTAATGGATTACCTGTAAATTTCCTTATTTCAAAATCGTCTGCATCTATTCAATTACTCATTCAATTAAAAAAAATACACAAATTGGTCAAACAATTGCGCAGAAACGAAATTATATAGTTAAAAACATAATACTGTAATAAATTATTAAATAATTTAAAAATATTTTATACTAGGAATGATTTGTTCGATAGTTATTGCCGAAATAGGAAGCATTTCGATTAATTTGAAATTAATTGAATACTTCTTTAATTTTTAAACTCTGAATTCATTATTTTCAATATAAAAAATTCTGTCAACCTCTTTTAGAGTGCAAACTTTTCAAAGTTTAGCTTATTTTGATCCAATTTATAAGAAGCTTTGGAGCATATATATATATATATATATATATATATATATATATATATATATATATATATATATATATATATATATATATATATATATGTATATATATATATATATATATATATGTGTGTGTGTGTGTGTGTGTGTGTGTGTGTGTGTGTGTGTGTGTGTGTGTGTGTGTGTGTGTGTGTGTAATGATATTTTAATTCTAATTTCAATTTACTTAATTTCCAAGATTTTATTTTAATTCAATCCATAGTAACTTCATTCTAAAATATTCTCTTATTTCGTGATCCAATTCCACTTTCGGTTAAATTAATACCTTTGTAAAAATAATGCGCCATCAGTACTACATATCAAATGAAAGTGATACTATTGCCCTTGTCTAAGGTCACTCCAGCAGCGCGTGGCCGGAAATCCTATGTTATATAAGGCAAGTCATCATCTGCTCGTCCCTTTTTTCCCTTTTCTTACTTCTGTGTGTGCTGCGCTGCGTTTTCTTGTATATAATCATACCTGCCACTAGGAATAGAATAAAACGAAATTAAAAATACCAGGTCTCTTCATTGTTTCGAACCTGCATTCTACTTCAATCAAAATATGTTATATATATATATATATATATATATATATATATATATATATATATATATATAGCCAGAATGACATTTATTTACATTATGATCAAACTACATTATGTCCTGACATTTCCAAATCTAATTCATAGTCTCCAAAGTACGCCTGGATCGATTCTTCTCCGAAACTCGAGATTCTGAGCCTTAATCAACATTGTTTCAACGAGCTCCTACATTCAATTAATCAGCGGTGCATTGGGGGTAGTCCCTTCAACACTTCCTTCCGTTAGGGTCCTCCCCTTAAATAGTAAATGGGGAGATACTCGAAATATAGTTAAATCCATTTAGATAGGATGAGAATTGTAATAATGGCTAATGATAAAGTGTTTGACTAAAAATTATGCCTTTATTGATTGTCCGAATCAATTTTCGGAAGGCTCCGAATCTCTAGCTGTAGAATCTATAGGAATGGTTACAGTACATTTCAGCTAAATTTCCAATAAAACTGGCTGTAATATATTATGTTTAAAAATCTTGGGCACAGTACTTCATGTGTGCGTCAATACAGCATTTTTTTCAGCTTAATTTGAGTTAATAAATAATACTGAAATTGAATTATTTATTAATTTCTAATTATTTCTAGATTAATTTGAATTAATTGATGAATTTAACTTAATAATGCTGACAAGTAATAAAATTTTGATTCGTATAAAACATTCTGATTTAAAAAGAAATGTATATCAGTAAAAATTTTAAATTTTCAAATGACACTTTTAATTTAATTTAATAATTTTTTTTTAAAAAATGCTTTATTTCTCATAATTATCCATATGAATACATGAAAATTAATTGTACAGGCTAAGATATGAGTGTAAGGGCACAGTTAAATTTAAATAAGAATTTTAATTTAATTCTTAAAGCATCAGAAATATTATGAATAACTTATAATTTCTAATTAAATAATTATTTATATTTTAAAGATAATTAAATATTAAATCAGTGTTTTACATGTTTAGATTTAAATAATATTCTAAAATATTTAATTCTGCATTTAAACTTATAATAATCTGTTTGTATATCTATACCCTATTACATTATTTTAACTATTTTAAACCTGCAGTTTAGTTTAGTTTAATTATATTAACGTCCCATTTTTAAAGCAGCACTAGGGCTATTTTGGGACGGACCTCGTAATTTCGAATCTCGGTCAGGTGATGGCCCTTGATCGCGGTGATCGCGGCCCTTTTTAAACCTATAATATTATCGATATATTTTTCTTGAACTTAACGCTGTAAGTTAACTAATAAGAATTTTTTTTTCATGTACGTTATTTATTTTAAACATTTCAACTAAACAAACAAAAAAAAAGCAATGCATTTTTCCTTATCAGATTGTAAATATTTACAACAAAATTTAAAACATTCCCACACATATTTATTGACAAAAAGGTTTTTGTGAAAGAAAAGAATTTTGTGAAAGAATCGATAAACATTTATTAATTTTGATAATTCGTTTGATTTTTTATTTCAATTGGTGATCTTACTGATAATTTATGCCAATATGAATTTCAAAGGGTGTCATAAATTTATTTTTTGTTACTCTTGTCAAAAATTGTTTTCCCAATGATAATATGAAATCAAATACCGAATTTTGCTCCTCTTGAAAGTGTTGCATAATCATTTGTAGATTATTTTTATTATATTTGAACTTTAAAGGGAGTCTTCTCAATTTTTTTTTTTTTTTTTTGTTTACACTAGTATATCGAATGCAGATGATTTGTGTTCCGTTTCGACTCCATTATAATTTTCGCTATAGGATATTCCCAAGTTGAACATTTTCTAATACCTGAATTTCGAGATACATAAAAAAATATTTTATCATGAAGGAGTAATGTATACCATTATTGATTTATATATATATTTTAAAAAAGTTTGCCAAATGTGAAATGCAATATATATAATAAAAAAATGAAATATACGAGGGAAAAATACAATACTTAAGAAACTATCTCCCAACTGCCAAAACCGCCACACATATAAGAGAGTTAGGTTTCAGATAAACTTGATATTTCTGGTCTTTTAACGAGTCATTTGTAACTAAATATTTAATCGGTAACAGATATTTACCCAAAGCAATTTTAATTCCTCACGTTAGTTATCAGATTTTCTTGATTTCGATCTAACAATTTGTTCAATAATGTCATTAAATAACGATTATTATGCAAGAATTTTTATTGTTTTGATATATTTGTTGTTGATTAAAAAAAGTGGAAAATCCACCACACCATAATTCATCAAATTCAAATTCTCCAACTTCTTTAAATATTTTGCACCACTCAAATACTCTTTTAAAAATATTTAAAAAAATATTCGAATTTCAAAAAAAAAATGTTTAAAATTCAAAAAGTGTTCAAATTTCAAATTTTTTTTAATTTTTAACACATTTTAAAAAATTTAAAAAGTATTCAAATTTTAAAAAAATGTATTCAAATTTCAAAAAATTCATAATTTGTTGAAAAAAATTCAACAGTTGGAATCTTATTAGTACTGTTCCCACTATAATGAAAACACAATGAAATTTTACATTTTACACCACTCAAATACTCTTTAAATATATATAGGTTGAATTTTCAAAAAAAAAAAGTGTTTAAAACTCAATAAAGTTTTCAAATTTCAAAAAATTCAAAATTTGTTGAAGAAATTCAACAGTTCGAATCTTATTAATACTACTCTTACTATAACGAAAATACAGTGAAAAGTAATAACTTTGACCGGTGATTCAAAGGATCACAGTGATCCCAACTGGGGATCACTATGATCATTTGAATGAATCCGGGATTAGATGATGTTGGTAAATTTGTTCTTTGTTATTGTCATTTACACAAAATGTCTATAATATAATGGATTATTGAAGAATAACTTAAATTGGTGTTTACTTTTTTTAATAAATATACAAATGTCTGAATTTAAATTGTAAGATAATTAATTTTTCAGTAAAAGTGAAATCTTAAGTTCAAACGTATCTAGATTTTGAATATCATAGCATCAGGATTTGAAACTGAAGCTAACCTCCAAAAGATATGTCATTCCTTTGAACTATGCATAAAATTTTCACTTCAAGCTTTTCTAAAGAAAAATCTCTCATGTTTATTTAATTTTAGGATGACTTAATATATAAGGACTCTAAGATTCCCCGTTCTCAAAAATGTAGCAGATATCCATATCGCTTCCTGATGTATAATAACCCAAAACATTGAAGCATGAATTCTGGAGAAGAAAAAAAACTATGCATAATGTTTCCACTTCAAACTTTTCTAAAGAAAAATCTCATATATTTAATTTTAGAATTTTTATATATAATCTCTCATTACACATTATCGAAAATTTATCGAAAATTTCCACATTTTCCTAATTTCGAATATCATGAAACAGTGAAGCATGAATTCTGCAGGAAAAAAACACAGGAAAAATCTCTCATATTTATATAATTTTTGAATGATTTCTATATAAAGATTCTCACATTCCAAGTTTTCGAAAATTTAGCAGATATCCATATCTTCCTGATTTCTAATATCCATTAAAACATGAATTCTGGAGGGGAAAAAACAGAAAAAAATCACTCATATTTATTTAATTTTAGAATGATTTATAAATAATATTTCTAATATTCTACGTTCTAAAAAGTTAGCAGATATCCATATCTTCCTGATTTCTAATATCCATTGAAACATGAATTCTGGAGGAAAAAAAACAGAAAAAATCTCTTATATTTATTTAATTGTAGAATGATTTATACATAAGATTTCTAATATTCCACGTTCTTAAAAATTTAGCAGGTATCCATATCTCTTCCTGATTTCTAATATCCAAAAACATTGCAGCATGAATTCTGGAGAAACAAAAAATAGGAAAGGAAGAATCTGAGCACATTGAGAAAAAAAGTTTCTGCAAATGTAGAAAAACAAATAAGGAACAAATATAAATCCGGAGCCACAATCATTTCAGAAAGAACGAATCTTTTTATTCGTCAAAGTTGCCATTCCTATTTTTGGGACAACACGTTGGCGGAATGGAGAGCATAAAAATACCTTTTCTCCCATTCAGAGGCAATCACCGGCAGATGGAGATTCAATCTTTTATCTTAGGCATGGCATCTCCTTCAGGAAAAATCTCCTGGAGATGCACGACTTTTTTTTGTGGCCTCCATATTAATCAGCTTACTCGCATATAAGAAGGTATATTCCGTGAAATGACGTTTTTTTTATGAGTTTTTGGAGAATATTTCGCGGACGTAAAGAAGTTCACGAAAGATTGTTGGGAAGAGGATGCGATTGAAATGGAAATATGCCAGATTCAAATAAATTGTTTCCAGATTGTTCCTCATTTCTAGTTATTACTACAAGATAGTATTATAAGCCGGAATTCTCAGATTTGAATGTGAGATACTATAAAAGATTTCCTAGCATTTTAAAAAGTATTTGCCGCTATAAACTAATATATTAAAAGTGAAAAATGAAATTTAAAAATATATTAGAATCATTAAGGTAGGTCGACTACATAAAAAAATGGGGTTTTTTTTTGTTTTTTTGTGAAATGACGTAATTTGTTTATTTAATATTCCCAATGTTTCAACAGGTTTCTTTATAAAATAGTTAGAATTTCGTTCCTAAGTATATTTTTTGGGGAAGTTACATTGACTTTTATCTTTGCATTTATATACATATTGTTACGAAATTTCCGGGGTTCGTTTGGATGGTGGAAGTTATATGGTATGGAGAACACTCAATCAGCAGTAGAAAATAAAACAAAGACGCTTATTTACACGAAGACAAACAGGACAGCACAAAGACGACAACTATATACAGCACAGAAGACGATTATCTTCAGCCGAGACGTGCAGCATACAACAAGACTCTACTGCAGACAGTAGCGCACAGCTTAGTTCAGCACTAGCTTCACTCCGTCGCTGCTCTGCTAATCTCTGAAAGACTCGTTCTTCACCATCGATTCCGACTACCCTTCACCGTCGATCGCGACTACTCTTCTCTGTCAATTCCGACTACTCTTCACCGTCGATCCCGACTACTCTTCCCTGTCGCTTCCGACTACGACTACTCTGGCAGCTGCGGCTGCCTCCTTTTATAGGTCTCAGGAGGCGGGGCTAGAAGCCTCTCAACCAATCAGGAACGTTCGAGGCGTATCTCGGTTCCTACTGGACGGATCGGGAAAATTCTCGATGTTTCGGGTATAATCTATTTTGGAGCCAAAGTCGCCAAATGGTCGCCAAGTTTGTCGCCAAGCTCTGGGACCTCCTATGGAACCAACTATGCTGGGAAGCAGCATCACAGGTTCGTAACAATATTGATTTTATTTTATATCTTTAGGTCCAATTTTCTCATATTCTGACTTTTTGAAAGAATTTTCTAACAAAAAAACACACATTAAAATTTAATGCATATTGTTTATGTAATTTTAGTACAACAATTTCTCAACAGAGAATTTTCTGAACTGGAGAATAAGTAATCTATTCTTGTAGAAATATTTTATAGTTTTTTTAGTGCTTCAGAATGTGAAAAAATTTAAAATTTCATGCTATTTTTTTTTTGTCGAACACCAATATTTAAAAAAATGGATAGAAATACAGCTTATTTTTTTAATTCAGGAACTAGATAATATGTTCCTTAAGTTATCTGCAAAATTTTAAACAAATCATTTGATAAACTCTAAATTAGAATAATTTTACTTCATTCATCTTTTTAAACAAAAAAGGTTTTTTTTTTTTTTTTCAGTTTCAAAAACCTTTCAGTACTTAACTGTTATATTTTGGCTTAATAGATTATTTTTAAATCTTTTGTATGCAAATATTTAAAAATATAAACATTTTCATACGTTTTTGAAAGAATGTATCCCGAATGTAACATACTTTTTGAAAGAATTTGTAATTCCCTTCATTGTTAAATAATTAAAATTAGATGGACATAGATAAAACATAAATATTCTATTTTATATATAAGAAAGTCCCCCAAATTTCAAATATTGACTCAAAAATTTAAAAAAAAACTATAATTACTGTTATAAAGAAAGAGTATCTGCAATATCTATTTTTAACATCTTCTTAGATTAGAATGGGTTTTACTCAGAAAACAGTAAAGTAATTCATATGTTTCATTTCCTTTTAGCATTTTATAAAATTTCATATCTGACTTCATTTAAGTAGTTCTCAAAACGAATAAAACTTGATACATAGTCATGAGTTCCACAATCCGAAATGCTAAATAGTTTCAAGTATGAAATTGGGCAACGGTCCAAGGGAATCATTCATCTTTTTCTGGAAAAATTTTCATTTGAATATAATTCCCTTTGCCGGAACAGTAGTTTTATATTTAAAATTTATGAGAAATGATAACTCAGACCAGAATACTAAATTTATGCGTTTTCTAAAAATAAAATGTTGATTTAAATGTGATGCAGACTCATTAAAGTTGTGAAAATAAATTTCCTTAAATCTTGAGTAACTGCATAGTTAAGAACTTCTTTAAATTGCATTTCTTTATCATTGTGCAAATATATTTGCTACATTATTTGAATAATATTTCTCCCGAGACTTTATAAATATAATCATAAGATTTTTTTAAAGTGTGAAGGATTTGTAAAATGTGTTATGTATATATTGAATTGGAATGAGTAAGGAAAATTCTTAAAATTATTTGGTTGGTATATAATTTTTTTTTCCGAAATTCACATGAGTCTTATCCTTTAAAATATGTCTTGTTATTTATTTCAGAATTTAATTATTTGTCCTGCGCTACTCAGTTTTAAGTTGTTTACTTAATTTCGATTATTGAAAAATTAAATATTTAAATATTTGTTACAATAACGTAAATAAAATTTTTTATATTTCAAAATTTGTTTAAAGAATTTGAAGTGATTTTTAAGGTAATAAATGTTCCTTAAATATGCTAAATTTACTAAATACCATATTAACTATTTAAAATATTTAAAACAATCTTTCATATAAAAGTAATTTTAATAAAAATTGTAGTAGTATATAGTCTTACTGCAACTTGAAGTATTATTTTTGATAAGACAAAATCTGTTGCACCAAAATAATTTTAAGAACAAATTCTTGAAATATTTTAGCTTATACCAAACGATTTTTAAAAGCAATAGAAAATAAGTTGTTTTTTTTCACAAAAATATTAATATATTCTTAAATATCGACTCAAAATTTTATGAAATATTCTAACTCTTAATTTGAATATATGCTTATCGCAAGATATAATAGGAGAGCTAATTTCAAAAGTGAATTTGAATTCCTATCGATATATAAAAGAAAATAGTCAAAAATGCAACAGAAAAGAAATTTAATGAACAAGAAACTTAAACTATTTTCATAATAAAATTGTTTTTTTCGATGTGTAATGTAAAAGAAGTTTCATTGAAATATTTCTTTTTCCTATATTTTGCTTAATTTCTTTAAGTTACGAAATGAATCTTAGTCCCACCTTATTGTATAATTGCGCATTTGAAATAAAAACATAATTTTAAAGTAATCAAAAAAAAACTGTTCAGTGAATTACCAAGAAATTTTCATTTAAACCTCCAATTCATAGCATTTTTTTAAAACTAAATTTAAAGAAAATGTATTTTTATTTCTATAATGTATACCAAAAGGCATTTAATTTTTATTTATTTAGAAAGAATACTTTATTTTCTTAAAACATTTCTTTTATTGTGCGCCTCAATCTATCATTTTGATACAATGAAATTATTTCTGAAGTCGAATTTAATCTTATTGCAGGAAAAATAGAATCACCATATCATTTGCAGAAGTGTACAATCCTTATTTATAACAAAATATATTTTATATATTTAAAAAATTATTGTATTTAATTTTTATATTTAATTAAATAATCGTTATTTACAAACAATAATTTATTTTTGCTGGGATTTTTTTTTTTGAAGTTTCACAAAAAAATGTCTTTTGGGAAAATATACAGAAATTGCAGAAAGAATAAAGATTAAAGCTAAATTTCGCTATCATAATGGATCGTCGGAAGGCACGCATTGATTCTTGCAGTAATTTCACTCAGTATTTTTTGTTTGTTAACACTGACAATTTTACGCACGCATCGCTGATCTCGTTTATCAAGTGCAGTCGGTAGGCCACTGCGTTATTCATGGTAAGAGGTTATGCCTAAATTTTGGTATCCTTGGCACACTCTTCATACTTGAAATCCTGAATTCTCTAATGATTTCTGAAATGGAATACCCCATGCGTCTGGCTCCACCTATGATTCCGCATTAAAAGTCTATTAATTCCCGTCGTGCGGCCATAATCACATCAAAAACATTTTCACATGAATCACTTTAATACAACTGAAAACCCTGCTCATGCACTGCCCATTTATACATTTTGTACGGGATACTATGTCTATCTATGTATTTACACATTACATGTTTTTGTCATTTCAGTATATTTCTAATTCATAAAAATTTGAAATGCATTTCCATTAAAACTACTGTTTTATATCTTAAATTTAGGATCGAGTTAACTATCCACTATTTGCAGTCAAATTTCGTACCACTCACAATTACTGCTATTTTATTCGTATAAGTCTCTAAATATTATCATCGCCATTAAATGTATTTTAACTATTGACTTCCTTGTCATCCTCAGGGAATTTCCGTTTAAAGGTACAACCCGGAAGGGAAGAAGTGTTTGCGAGACCGGGTCGAATGAGTTGATTAATTAAACTGAGAAGCCTGTTGAAGCGATGTTGAAGGAGATTAGAAACATCGAGTTTGAACGCGTTCTAATATGAGGGAGCTGAATCGATTCAGGTTAACTTTGAAGACTGTGAATTAGATCTGGAAATGACTGGGCGCAAACTCAATAGTTAGTTAATAAAGGACTGACCTGCATTTTCCATAGTAGTATTGAATACTGTAATTAACAATTCCATTGTTAATTATAATATTCAGTTTCCATAGTAGGGTTGAATATTGCAATTAACACCTTAACTATTCCATAATTCGATAACATTTATGTTTGTGTTTAAATGAGTGTGGTAAAATATAAAATTATGATATAATTAAAATTCACCAATTGCTCTGTTGTTTTTCAAATGAAACAATGTATAGGTTCTATGTGGTGAAAGTAATGGGTTCAAAATTGTGTAAATGTAAGGGAAAAAAAAGCATTGCCAATAGTTGACTTAGCTTTAATATCCAAGTTGATTTTGTAGGCCTTTGCAAACAAGGAATAGCCATCATTGTGTAAAGTAGTTTCAGTATTATAAATAATTCCAAATTATTCCTTTCAAAATTGGTTTAGGTAACTTTTATCTGTTTAATTTAAATGATTTAGAAAAATTTATAAGTCTATTTCTTTACTTTTAATAACTGGAGTACATTTCATATAAACTGACCGCCTTTACCGACCATCATCCAGATGGGAGAAAGAAATGCTGTCTTTGTGACATCCGGAGATGGAGAACTGAGGTTGGAGTCCTAAGAGTCATCATAAGTACAGCAAGCCCTTTCTTAGGAGGTAAGTCCGTCATTGGAGTGAAGATGAATAAACCCTTCATCATTAATATACCTACCTAGGAAGAAAAAGAATGCTTATTTATACAACAACCTCTTACGGTATCTACCAAAAAAAAAAAAATAGAAGGAAATCAAAAGTTGAGTAAGAATCACCCAAGCCAATAAGTTCTTATACTGAACCTGGAAATTTCATCTCTTGATTATAATGTAAGAGTCTTAATGAGTATTATTTAATATTAATAAGTATATATATTTAATACTTTTGATTCATAATTCCGCTCCTTCTCCAACCTTTTATTTAAAAAGTTTTTATACACATTCTTTTCATTTTATACCTTTTATTTCAAACATAATTTTTCAATCGTTATCTACATCTAGTGCACACAAAAGCTATAGCCTTCACCTGGAAAGACTCACAAACAGATACCTCGTAACTTGATGCATAGTAAACATCCTAGGATTCGTCAGAATTCTGTAGAAGCATATCGTTTTTACTATTTTTTTGTAATATATGTATTCTCTTTTAATATCTTTACTTCGTACTTCTAATATGTATCCATATTTGATTTACCCTGGTCTATCATGCACTTTTCGTTTGAATTATTGATACTGTATCTCTTTTTTGCATCTCCTTTTATATCTTTCCACGTTAGTCAATAGCATTTATGATGAAGACAATATGTAGAATATTTCAATAGAATGTACATTTGTTGTTGTTGTTTCTTATGGCATTTGCTACGGACAATCCCGCTGTTATGAAGACAGTGATTTAAGCCGGATGGGGGGGGGGCGTCTCTTGTTTTTATAGTAGCGCCAACTAGGGACAAAGTTGGATTTTGCTACTCACGCATCACTCATTCGCTTGCATTAGCCCTTTTTATAGGAGGGCACATTCACACATCTCACAGATAGAACAGGAAGAACAACCATGCCCAAACCGGGACTCGAACCCGGAACGCCCAGATCACGGGGAAGACGCGCTACCCCTATGCCAGGATGCCGGCATGTAAATTTTATAATGAAGAGATTAGATCCTCCCATGGCAAGCATGTGATTCTAAAACTCAACCTGAAAAAAATCAAGAAAAGAACAATAAATATTTCTCTCTTCATCTAAATGCTCAAAATGCTTTTCACTCACACAACCGACGCTACATAATGCTTTTAAATTTAATAGACTTAATGCATCGTTCAACTTATACAGACTATCTATTTTAACAGGAAATTTAATTGAAACTTGTAATTATTCAAACCATTTTCGCATATTCCATTAGTAATAGATGAAATTATGGTTCGGAATCTCAAATTCATGGTCTAGCAACCTATCTATAATTTTCAGACAAACCATTTTATCAATATCCATTATTGAATACCCTTACACATATACGCCCGACTAAATGTCTCTTAACCACTGGCTTCCTTGTAATCCTCCGATCTCAACAGTTAAGGGAAGGACCCTAACGGAAGGAAGTGTTGGAGAGGCCTAACCCATCGGAATATTTGATTAATTGAATCGAGAAGCTCGTTGAAACGTTGATGTACGTTCGAAGAGACTCGAATTTGAAGCGTTCTAATATGGGAAAACCGAATCGATTCAGAATCATTTTGAAGACTATGAATTAGATTTGAATATGACTACATGTAATGCAAATTTGGTAGTTTGCTAATGTATGAAATATTGATCTAAATATTCCATGCTTCTGAATAATCTGAAAGGGTATTTTAGCTATTCGAACGCTTCAGTAAAATATGCGTTTCGTGTTTAAACGAATGCGTTAGTATATAAACATTCTGTAATTATTTGCAGTTGATTACACATATCGGATAATCAAAATGAAGGAAACGAATATTGAGGAGCAAGATTTAATCGTATTACAAATCGTTTTGAGTTGTTACTCTTTTTTTATAATCGTGATACCTAAGTTAATTGAAGAGGAAGTTTTAAAGATAAAAGTAATTATATAATACAAAATAAATTATAATTTTTGAAATGGGTTTGGAATTTTTACTTTCTCGTATCCGCACTGTACAAAGAGAGAAGATCATTGCAATTTCAAAAAACTCGACTTTGATTTAGAAGAATCTATACTTTTCAAATCACTCTAAGTTCTAAAAAGTATTTTTAAAAATATACATATGCTAGCCGCTTTTAGTGACCAGCTGCTTAGCTGGGATTAATACTTGTGAAAATTTTCAATTCAATATTTTATGTAATTTGGTCTCTTCATAACTTCTAGAGTAAACTATTTATGTTTCACATTTTGATAGTCATATAACTCATATTATAAAAGTTTTACACCATTCTGTTCATTGTATTTTGTACCTATAATTTTATGTGAGCTCTTGTAAAATTTGAACTTTTACTTGAAGCCGAAGAGATAAAACTTCAATTAAAACAAAACCTTTTTTTGCTTTTTTAGAAATATGAGGGCAGAAAGCAGAATCGTTCAACATTAAAGTCTTCAGTATTTAGGAACATTTTTTTTTAATTTATGTAATATCTCAAAGAATTATTCAACAAGAATCTCTCTGGTTTATCACAAAATTCAGTTTTTCTTTTAAAAGGATTTAATTAATAGCATTTTCTTTTCTTTCAGCCAACCAAAGTATTTGTGAAAAAATTCTAATCTAAATTTTATATAGTCCTTTGGTCCTAAGGAATCATATTCAGTAAAATATTTTTAGTCTTCTAATTTTTAAATAAAAGAAAAATTATTTCTTTTGCGACCAGACCTGACCGAGGTATGAAGTGCTGCCTTATTTTAGGACAATCAACAATTCAATAAATGTCGGCTAATCAACCTTGAAACTCAAAGTTCTGACTGGTATAACGTCTTCATATTGGTCAATGGAGTGTGAGTAGTCTAAAATCCAGTGTTTTTATTATATAGTAATTTTCAAATATTCTCAATTCAATTTTTTTCAAATTCAGTAGTGGCCGTACGGATTCCCAGGTACAACATCCTGTTGCACAATATTACACACTGTTGAGTGATATTATATTATATCATTTAATATTTAGCCATATTATAAAATATTGTAAATATTGTTTAATATCGTACAATATTGCTCAATATATGTGTGCTACTAGGGTTTTCAAGCACATGAGCACCACGAATTCTTAAGTTTTTATATTCATAAACCCACACATGGGCGCTTTGTGCTTCGTGTTATAGATTGAAAACTGAATCAAGATGCTTTTTTGTTGACCAACTGAAGCCAAAATTCGACACAGAACTACCATTTCGGTAGCAAGATCGCACGCTAAATTTCACTTACCTCATTCGCAGAGTTTATATAGGGATGACGAATATTTTCAGAGCGGTTATTACGTAACCAATATCAAAAAGTCACAAATACAAGTGATCAATACTTTTCAAAGAGGGGTGTGATTCAAATCCTTGATACGATCTTACTGGTGATATTTCGATTACAGGTTTTGGATCACGATAGAAAGTAACAATCGATACGATATCACTGAAATTTGCCGGAGCGGTGACTTCACTGGAAAGTAACAATCCATACGATCTGTCCAATGGAAGCTCTCGAAAGAAATCTGTGATTGGATTGAAAAGTGAACGGACCAGTTATTGGAATTATCGTATCGTATCATTGAATTGCATATCACTGAAATTTATCGGAGCGGTGATTTCGCCGGAAAGTGCGAAGTCACCGCTCCACTTTACGGGAGTGACCGATATTCGTATTTGATGATGCGCTATTCCATACAGATCATTTTTAATCGCTCGTGACATGATTGACTTTGATTACACGTACTCTGTTTACTGCTGGCGCCATCTATTGGTAGAATATAGGACTAAAGTAAACATTTTAAAGAAATGACATATATTTTTAACTCATCTTTTCCAGAAAATGGTTCACTCTAATAAATAAATTAAATAAATAGTTTTGAGAAAAAAAATAAAATTTAAGAAGTAAGCTGAAAGATAAATGAATTCAATCACACGTTAATTAAATTAGTAAATTAAGTATTAATTACAATGAATAAATTTTATATTTAATATTAGGTAAAAAATTTTAATTAATAATATGATTGAAATAACAGATATTTGGAACGCATATTTAAAAATAACAATAGCAATATTATTTGTTATTCAAAAAATCGTGGATTATGCATCTCTAAGTTTATAGACATACCAATATATAGACTAATTCCATTATATAGACAGATTTGGTTCCAAATTTGATATGGATCTAGACCTGAGATGTTATAATTCTGTACCAAATTTCATTCGCCAAACTTTTTCCGTTTTGTCGTTTCTGTGCTCATTCGCATTCGGCTGAACCGGCATACTGACATTATAGACAGGCATCTGGCCGAACTGGCATTATAGACATGCATACTGCAAATAAATTTTATTCAAAATTTCAGAGAAAACTACAAATATTAGGCAATGATTACAAGCCAATTTTCATCTGCCGGCTCAAAGAGTTTTGGATTAGCGTGTTCATAGATTAACATAACTTAGATGACTTTAGATTTGTATAAGAATTAAAATTTACAGGAAAACTATATAGAGAAAAATTTACAATAACTTGGAATGTATGAAAGGAAACCATAAGCGAGTAAGCGCGAAAAAGCTTAAAGAAATATAAATGAACTTAGATTCAGAAACGCTATTTGAAGGAGGTAGAGGGCGTTGTAGTAAAAACATGAAACAAGCAAATAAATAACGTCTTAATTCAGTCGAGGAGGAGTTGCCGGATTGACCTTACTAAAGCAAAATATAGAAGTGTAGTACTCTCATCAAACTGCCTAGTTCCTGCGATTTTTCGTGACCATATTTTGAATTTATTATCATTCATGATTTTAGAGCATACCATTTTCGAAGAAATTTTTGGAAAAAAAATGAATGCGAAAATTTTAGAAGAAATTGTTTAATTAATTTTTTTTAATCATTCTTTTGTTATAATGCTTCTGAAATGGTTCAGAATCCATTTCCTGAAAAAATAAGTAATAGCTTTTTATAAGATTGCTAAAATATCTCAAACGTTAGCTATTTTGTACATTCCTGCATATTATATCAAACAAAATGGAGTAATTTAAAAAGCCATTTAACGAAACTAAAGGAAAAAAAAAATTCAATATCTTAACGAATATTTTGAATTAAAAGCACCCACGGTTACGCAATAATTAAAATTGTTATTTCTTCATCTGAACGTAATTTACAATATGCATCACAAGTATCGTTTGAAAACCAGTTCACCCCTTCAGAGATAAAGAAGCAAAATTCCTAGTATTCCTCTAGCATAACCAATGAAACTACTTCCGCCGCTTGGTGGCGCTGCAATACTGGGGCAAACTTGTAACGGGAATCTGTTGTGTTAGTAGCAAATGGCCGGGCGGGGATAGGGAGGATTTATCGCTCATTCAAACTGTCTTCATGGCAGATAATTCGAATTTTTTTTAAAATATCATCTTATGACGTTCAAAACATTCATGATATTCTTTAGTTTTGAATGAAAAATTCTTTCTCTACGTCACAGTTTAAACGAAAAAGTTCGCGATTGAAATCAAAAGTTTGGTATGATCCATTTGGTACTAAACACTTCAGTTATTCTAGATCGAAATCATTAGTTTAGATTGTTCTGATTTTGACTTGGCAAATTAGAAACTAGAACTGCTGGCATATCGGAGAAGATTGCAAACAGTTCTATTAAAACTATTATTAAATTAGTAATGAAACAAATACATATGTAGGAAAAAAAGCACTTGTATTAGGTGCTTGCGTGTATTTTCATGATTTTTTTCACCTTAAAAAGGCATTTATTAAGAAAAATTGGTACAATATATATCAATCAAAATATTTTCCATCACTTTCTACAACATTTTTCAATTTTGTCAAAAAATCTTGCAATTGATTGTCTTTGAATTTGTTTGGTCCCCCAGACCGTTCTTTCTCATTGACAACGAAATTGCCACTTTTAAATCGTTAAAACGATAACCAGCATCGCCATAAGATTCTAAAATTGTCTGATGGGCTTCGGCATCAGATTTCTTCAAATAAAACAAAAAAAAAAGCAATGAATGTCGAAATTGAAATTTGGAGCGTTCCATGATTGGGGATTTTATACACTGAATAACTCAATAATACAAAATGGAAAACTTTCTAAATGATAGCAATAAAGTAATAGTAAATTGGTAAAACCCAAAAAAAAATTGTTATTTCTTTATATAATTCCCATGTTTACCAATAGGTGACGCTTCTTTAGAACTTCGTATGTTTACCAATAGATGTCGCTGATTAAAATACATACAAGCACTAATTATATGTGTTTATACTGAGTTATAAAATACAATATAATTTAGTTTTTGTTCATAGCATATTGAATTATTAATTATTCTTTTAACTTTGTTATATTAAAATCCATTTTATAGATCTCGTCAAATTATAATTTTTAATATTTGAATTGTTTGAAATTTATAATTTGAAAATAATATATCATTTTAATCAGATATTTCTTATTCGTGAATACAGAAATCATTAGCTAATATTTATGAAAAAATTTTCAAGAATTTTATTGCTTAAATACTTTTTCTCGTGTACATTAAAAAAAATGAATAAATAATTAAAAAATTTTTCACAGATTTAGTAATATAGAAAATTAAAGTAAAATTAAAAATGTGTGAAAATATGAAATTGACCAATTATTATAAAATTGGATCGCCTCAATATATATCATTTCGCGCCACAATATCCCTACATCCGAGGATTGGTTTGAGGATTTTTTCCGAGCCAGAGCCATATTTGGCTAAACTGCTCCAATCGTCGTCTAAATCCGTCGAAGCAAGAACAAATAATCCCATCCTTTGTAAACCGATCGCCAATTCTAAATCGAAGGTGAAGAACTCGTACAATGAACCACCTCCGTTCCGGCCAATGAAAATCCTCCCACCCCTTCTAGGGCAAATCCATTTGCCCTGCACACAGCAAATTGTTTCGTGGCGTTTCAGAATTATGGCAGAACTCCCAACTGTTGCTGGGGTAGGAATCGCCTGGAGGCCATCCAGCGTTCATTTAAACTATGCGCAGAAAATTTGAACGGATTTTAAATATCAACCGTTATTGTTCTGAAGTGGCTCCTGATCTAAATCATTGTTTTTTGTATTTTGATTTGAGTATTCGTTTGAGATGCTTATTATTGCTGATATTAGAAGTTAAATAAAATTTGCGATTTCTTAATTTGACTAGATCTTTACTAGGGCTGTGCCAATTTTCGATTTATCGAAAAAAAATCGATATTTTTGAAAAATCAATTTTTTGATACCAGTTTTCAAAAAATATCGATCTATCGAAATCGTGATCATGAAAATCGCGATACAATAAATCGATATTCACAATTAATTTGCGTTTTTCGATTTCGTTTTTGGTTAGTGTTTATTTTCGTTGCTCTTCAGTCTTATTGTCCTTCATATAGAATATTTGTTAATATTTCTATAATTACTGTCATATTCTAATATATAAAAATACTTGCTTTAAACATAATGTTATAAATTGTAACATGCAGACATTGATTTGGCAATGATACACTTTATTCGAGGGGTTGTAACAAAATAATTTTCTAACCAATTTTTTTCCAACGAAAACAAATATTTTTATTATATAAATTGAAGCTTCCTCTTATTTGGAGTTGTCCTGATCAGCCAATATGTTAAGGGATGCTATTTATAACTTATAATAGCTATAAATAAATAATGATATTACTTTATATCGAAAAATATTGATATGTGTTAGACGATATATCACGATGATGAAGTTTCGTCATCGCCCAGCGCTAGTCTTCACATGTCTCCATAGTCAGATAGATCTGCAAACACTATTATAACCTTTGTATCTTTCAAGGATTGTTTTAGGAAAATTAGACCAACAGCGAATTGAAGTAATGAGTGTTCCGTTTCGCACTTTGTACTTTACGAACCAGAAGTATATTAAAATTCGATGTTTTGTGTAGTCATAAAATGGATGAAACTTCTTTTCTTCCACATTAACACAAACGTTTTTGTAGTTCAAATATATACTCTCTTTGTTTAACTTCCCAAATTTTCACTCAGAAATATATATTTATGGCGTAAATCATGCTTATTAATATCATCAAAGTAAGAAACTCTACTCAAAAGCCATTCTCAAAATACCATAACATTATTCCATTTTTATTACAGTTGCCATTCGGAACTTACAAAATATTAAAAAACAAAGATAATAATCAAGTAGAGCATCAACGTGACGATGAGATTCACACGGCTGTATAATTTTTCATTGAATATCCAAATTAATTTCAACAGTGTTAAAACCATTAATTCACTACTCTTTGAGGTAATGTCGAAAAATAAAAATAAAACGCCTCCCGTAACATGCACTTATTTCATACAAAGGTTCATCTGCAGCTGATAGAGAAGCCAATTCTGATCATAAAATTTATAACAATCATATATAACACAGTCAAAAACAGCCACATATAACGCTATCTAGCGCCAATTTCAATAAGCTTCAGTTTTAAAAAACGATAATAATTTGGTGAATTCATATTAAACAAGTAGCTTATTTTTTAAACATAGAAATATTGTGTCAATAAACCGGTAGGAGTAGTTCCTACAAAACTTTCTCGTATACTACCCAATAAAAAGGAGATAAAATTTTACAGAAAATTATATAAATTATTTGGTGTAAAATAATTTCATATCTGTATAAAACTTTTCGTAAAATCATAAATCATCGAGAGATCAGATTTTTCAAGCCCTTACATAAAGAGTTTGTGCTGTGTAGTATTTTGAAGAAAATGAAATATGCATTTTGGACGTTGTTTTCCCCCAGTCCACTGGAAAAAAAAAATTGTCACAGAACTGCAATTTTGGTAATAAAATCTCATACCAATCTCATTTATCTATGTCGTTATCAAGTTTCCATATTTGTGAAAATACAAACTGATAGACTATCGTCTCTTATTTGAGTTTCTAAACTATAGATTCTAAATATTTGCACCTAATTTTATTCATCAAGATATCCTCGTTTTGCAGTTTTCTTGTTAATTTATATTCGAACAGCTAGATTGACAAATTTTCCCTGTACAGATTTTGCTCAAAATTTAAAAATGACAAATTTCATGTAAAGACGTATACCCAAATTCAGCTGTCTAGCTCAAAATGATTTTGAGTTTCCTATGTCACAGACGGACAACGGACAGGCAGAAATAATGATAAAAATATTGTTACGACATTTCCTGGGTTCGCTTGGATAGTGGGAGTTATATGGTGTGGAGAACACTCAATCAGCAGTAGAAAATAAAACAACGACATTTATTTACACGAAGACACACAGGACAGCACAAAGACGACAACTATATACAGCACAGAAGACGATTATCTTCAGCCGAGACGTGCAGCATACAACAGTATACACAGCAGCTCTACTCCGTCGCTGCTCCGCTAGTCCCTAGAAGACAAGTTCTTCACCGTCGCTTCCGACAACTCTTCGACTCCACTGGTCCACGACTCAGTTCACCACTGGTCCACAACTCAATTCACCACTGGTTCACAACTACGACTCCGATCGGGTTCACCACGACGACTACTCTTTCGCTTCCGACTACCCTTCGACTCCACTGGTTCGCAACCCAATTCACGACCGCCCGGCAGCTGCGGGTGCTTCCTTTTATAGGTCTCAGGAGGCGGGGCTAGAAGCCTCTCAACCAATCGGAACGTTCGGCATAATCAGGATCAGGCGTACCTCCGTTCCTACTGGACAGATCGAGAAAATTCTCGATGTTTCGGGTATAATCTATTTTGGCGCCAAAGTCGTCAAGTCGCCAAATGCTCGCCAAGTTTGTCGCCAAGCTATGGGACCTCCCATGGAACCAACTATGCTGGAAAGCCGCATCACAGGTTCGTAACAATATTTTTTTCAAAATCACAGTGGTTTGAAACTTGAAGATTAATCAAAATTTCGAGTTGGTATTATACATTTTTTTTAAAGATGTACCCGAGAAGATTTCGGAGAGACCTTTCCAGTCAGTTTTTATCTTAATACGTAATCGTTCAGTTGACTGAGTGACATTGTGATTTAATGCTGACAGGATGGATGGAATTAGATTTCAAAATCTTGTTTTATAAACCTAAAAACAAGGCCGAGTTTTGCTTTTCAGCAATTTTTTCGAATTTTGATATTTAAATTCTGAATACCATCCGTTTTCGTTATTATTTTCTTTTCTTTCAATAATAATAAATCTCGAATTTCTTCATCGGAATAGCTAAAAAAACAGGAGAATAAATCCATCAAGTATGTGATTGGATGATTGTAGGTGATTTCGAAGAACTGAAATTAACTTAATGATTCAATTGTATCATTCTGTATTCATAGGAAAGCTGAAGGATTGCCTTCTCAATCGTTTCGACAGGGTTATTTTAGACAATTTTATTTAAAATTCAACTAAATGTGGATTATTTTGAGACAATACTGATTACTTCAAACAGATTGTTTCCAAAATTTCTTGCAAATAGGTACAATTTCACTATCAAGACCACATGTCAAATTTTATTAGAATAACTTGCCATATTGTTAAGATAACAAGTTCACATAAACACGAGCCGAAAAATATATAAAATTCAAAACTGAGTTTTTACCTTGATTTTTTTGTTAATGTTCGCAACAGTAATATTATTTTGATTCGATTATTATTGATTTTTTTTCAAGTAATAAATCGTAAAATGTAATCGATTTTTTTATTCATTTCTTGATCTGTTAACGGTTTTTTTGAAAAAAAAATTATGAACTTTTTGCTCACTTATATATAGTTACGAAATTTCCGGGTTCATTTGGATAGTGGGAGTTATATGGTGTGGAGAACGCTCAATCAGCAGTAGAAAATAAAACAATGACATTTATTTACACGAAGACACACAGGACAGCACAAAGACGACAACTATATACAGCACAGAAGACGATTATCTTCAGCCGAGACGTGCAGCATACAACCAGACTCTACTGCAGACAGTAGCGCACAGCTTAGTTCAGCACTAGCTTCACTCCGTCGCTGCTCCGCTTATTTCTGGAAGGCTAGTTCTTTAGCGTCGATTCCGACTACCCTCCTCTGTCGCTTCCCACTAAAACTTCCCACTACGACTCCACTGGTTCACGACTACTCTTCCCTGTCGTTTCCGACTACTCTTCGACTACTCAATTCACCACTACTCCCCGGCAGCTGCAGTTCCTTTTATAGGTCTTAGGGGGCGGGGCTAGAAGCCTCTCAACCAATCAGGAACGTTCGAGCCGTATCTCCGTTCCTACTGGACGGATCGGGAAAATTCTCGATGTTTCAGGTATAATCTATTTTGGCGCCAAAGTCGCCAAGTCGCCAAATGGTCACCAAGTTTGTCTCCAAG
Organism: Argiope bruennichi; assembly: GCF_947563725.1. Lineage (NCBI taxonomy): Eukaryota > Metazoa > Arthropoda > Arachnida > Araneae > Araneidae > Argiope > Argiope bruennichi. Next base: position 16,213,028 of record NC_079161.1, read on the forward strand.
CTCTGGGGCTTCCCATGGAACCAACTATGCTGGGAAGCCGCATCATAGATTCGTAACAATATTCTTGATGACAATATCACTTTGATACATATTCTTGACATTATTTTAGTAATTTTGGATCTCAATTATCAATTTATCGATAAATTTAATGAAATTTCAAAAAAATTAATAAGAGAGACTCCAATTTCTAATGAATGCTAGAGAAAAACTGATTTTAGAATTTTATAATATTTAAACTAAGGGATCACATATTAAATACTAACTTTTAAGCTTTTATGAAAAGGTTTCATTCAATTGATTCAGATTCGAAACTTTAAAATCTGATAATCCAATTATTTTTTTAAACTGAAATGTTTTACAATACTTAATTTTGTATTAATTATCGTATTAAGTTTTGTATCTTATTTAATTTTATTGTTCTTATGAACCCATTTTTACTGATGGTTCTAAGTCATCTTATCATGTGGGTTTCGCATTTGTTCATGGTCATCGCATTTTGTGTTATAAACTCCATCTTTTTACTTCTGTTTTTACCTCGGAATTAACTGCTATTTATTTAGCCCTCAAATATATTGATGAACAACAGATCCAGAAGTCTGTTATTTACACGGACTCTCTGAGTGTTCTGCAGGCTCTAAACTCTTCATCTATCGGTCATCCACTTCTACAGGAAGTGAAGAAGATGTACCGTATTCTATATCTGAAAAACATTAGAGTTTTGCTTTCCTGGATCCCTTCGCACATGGGTATTTCTGGAAATGAAATCGCAGATACAGCAGCTAAGTCAGCGAGCGTAATCTTGCCCCAACGTCTTTCTTATAAAGATATGCGTACAGCTATTATTCATTGGTGCTATCGCCAGTGGCAAAATCAATGGGACTTGGAAACTAACAACAAGTTTCACTTTATTAAACCCCAATTGGCCAACTGGTCTTCAAAACTAAGCAGGCGCTATAATGTAATTTTATCCCGACTACGCATTGGTCACACTCGCTTGGCACATAGATTTTTACTTTTTGCCGAGCCACCACCACTATGTTTTAATTGTGGAGATATTTTAACAATCCGACATATTTTAATAGAATGCGCAAGTTTTACCGATCAACGTTGGAAGCATTTTAAGTCCAACAATTTTACCTTAGATTTTTTATTGGCTGAGTCGCATCGTCCAAACGTTCTTTCGTACATTAAAGATGTTGGTATCATCCATGAAATTTAACTTACAGTTTTAATACCTTCTTTCCTTAACTTTTGACTAGTTGAACACTGTCAGTTGCACTTCTTGTAACGATAAACTACTTTTTATTTTGCTGTGAAAATTTTAAGTTGCTTCGGCGCAGCATATTCTGCAACAGGATCTTGCGCCAGAAATCTAAATCTAAATCTAAATTTAATTTTGAAATACTTTCTTTCGTATTTTGATATGCGAGAAAAATAAAGCTTACGCTGAATCAATATCTGCAACATCTGTAAGGAAAAGATTAAGAAGCTCTGAAACATCCAAAATGCTCCATTTCAACGATTTTATCGATTCAATTAATCAGTCGGTCCAACACGGTTATCGCTGGACACTTCCGACTGTCTCTTTAATATTGTATGCTAGGATATTATGCTGCCCTTTCATTTAGATACATTTTAGATGGTGATATATTTGAAAGGGATTGTATTAACGGTTATGGATAGTGGGGTTCGCAGAAAATTACTGAAAGGTTGATCGATCGTAACTCGAGGTCTTCAAGAGTGGTTTTAACTGCTGGTTGCTGAAGATATATCAGAGATATGACTCATAATTAAGGACTTCAGTTTTTGTTAAATATTTAAATGCATTACAGCTCAACTAATATTAACCCTTAAGTGGGACGTGCGGTCTGTGAGACCGCTAGCGATGGATTTTCTATCACCCCTATTCTATTTTTAGCTCCATTGAATGGATTGACCCTGTAGCTTCCTGTTTTGCGACCTTCAATACACGTGCACTTTTTCAACCGATTTCAGCAGATGTTTTTAAAAATAATTCAGTTATTTCTTCGAGCGCGGTCTCTAAGACCGCATGTCCCTGTTAGTGTCCCAGTGATAAACAAGGCATAGCAGAGGGCGCTAAAACTTGGGCCCCGCAACATCATCCAATTTACTGATTCTTTTATGAAGCAGTGCTCCAGACACTTTTAAATGAAGAATAAAGTGATTTTAGTGATAAGGATAATTGTACAGAAGAGTTTTTCGATGAAAGTTCGCATTCAACAAATTTTGATATGTATGTTCAAACATAATTAATTTTTCTAGTGATAATGTATTTTGAAAAATTCATAAAATGTATTAATATATCAAGAAATATATATACAGAATTTATAGGTTGATTTTTATACTAGTTCTTAACATGTATATTTAAAATGCCGTAGAAAACCGTGCTATGAAAGTCACACAAGCCGATAAAAAAGGGCCATTTATCCATTATCCATTACTTTATTTTATTTTTGATATAATTGTTGAATTTTACATTATATTGTCTTCTATATACCTTCATATACTGTAATAATAAATATGATTCAAAAAGTAAAAAGTAATATGCTTTTTCAAGAATATTATTTATAGTAACATGTCATTTCAGAAGAAAATGTATGTTCCAACACATTTACTTTTTTCAATGATAATATATTTTAGAAAATTTCTAAAACATATCTATATATCAAGAAAAATGTCTGCAAAACATATTGGTAGTTTTTAAAACTAATGCATTCACTAGAAATTTTAATTTGAGTGTAAAGGAAATGCGGTCTCGTAGACCGCACCTCCCCAGTTAAGTCCTAAAATTTCACCTCTCCAGTTAAAGGTTAATAGTGATAATATTATCTACAATTTTTGACATATTTCCCAACAGAACACTCAATCTTCAATAAATCATTTATAATCACGTGAGAATATGTTGTTTGGTTTGAGTCATTTTTGAAACCACAAAATTCACGGTCAGAAAATTGGCGATTTATCGCTTTTGAGGCATCAATTTTCACTTTTAGGGTTATTACTAAAGATATCATCACCAGCAAAAAGTTACAATTTGGCACGAATGTCCACCATGTACCCGTTTCTCTTGTCTGCCAAAAAAAGGGCATGGTTGTTAGAAGTTATTTGTCCAAAAAAGCACAGAAAAGAAATATATATATATATATATATAGGGTGTTCATTAATTATTGTCGGGGTTTCCGTACAGAACTACGTTTCAAGTGAAAGTGATACTTCCCGCTGCCCTTGTCAAAAGTCAGCATATGTTATATAAGACTAGTGATCATTTGTTTCACGCTTTTCTTACTTCTGCTTTTGTGTCACGTGCTTCGTCTGCTTGTAAATAAATTGTTTTCCCGAGATGGATATTAAAGATAATTAAAAATACAACGTCTCCTCTATGTCTTCAAATATATATACATATATATTCAATTTTACTAACTGGCAAACATTTTTGGAGCTTGAACGATTTCGAGATGAGGGGAAAAAATCCATCGTTCTTTTAAAAGTTGCCAATTGCGCAATACAATGCTCTTGTGATTATCAGTTCAAACCAGTTTTTACCAGATTTTTCCAAAATCTGTCCTAGAGATAAAGTTTTGGAGCTCGAACAATTTTGAGATAAAAACAAACAAAACAAAACAAAAACATTGTTTCCTAAATATCGGCGCATGCCTAATCTGTTAGACACGTGATTGTTTCAAATCGGTTTAAAGTGGTTTTTCACGAAAAAAACTTCTGATTTCGAGAAAAAAATTTCAGAATTCGAATGATTTTGCGACGGTCAAAACCCACCGCTTTTCTAAATGGTGGTGATTGTGAAATATGTGAGAACATGGTGTCTTCCAGGCGGCTTGATACCACGCGACTTAAAAAAAATAATGTTCTGTTTTGATAACTTGAAATTTACGATAGCAGATTTCAATTATTTATTTATTTATTTTCTCTTTTGCAACTGCTTTTATTTTATAAGAATTTAATAAAGTCGGAAATACTACATAATTTATGAATCTTACTCTGTATGCAAATTGAAGAACCATGGCACATTTAAATGTCGAAACTACAATAAATTAGATTTTTCTATGACCTGGTTGGGCTATGACCTTTTTTTCGACTTGGTAATTACAGTATCTGTGCACTTGCACTGGCACTCAACAAAACTAAAATTAAGTCAGTCAGACAGACACTAAACTAAAATCCATTTTGTATGAGGCATTTATTCGTGTTAATTCTATCCGAAATATTCTTGGATAATGGCATAAAGGCTTGACTTCTTTTCTTCATGAAAGTTGGGAGAAAAGAAATCAAGACATTAGTCGTCGTCGTCAACTTTACATGGTTTGTAAATGATGTGATTCCAGCTCTTCTATGAGTTCAAAATGGAATATTAATCTAATTACATTAAATTAATTAAGTGGTCTTAGAGATCACATTATTCATTGCTCAAAATATAGAATGACATAAGTCAGGCATCTAACTCTCCGACCCGCCATGAAGGCACACGGATTTAAACCAAAAAACTGAATGACCGGACCACCGCAACAGCAACATTAGCGGGAACTGTGGTTGAGTCCTAAGGGCCGTCACCGGTCACGGTACAACCTTCCCCGAAGGAAGTATGTCCCGTCATCGATGGGAGGAGTCAGATCCCCCACCTATTAGTGTACCCTCCAGGGTGGCGAGATCCAACCACCATGCCGGAAGCATCTCATCCTCATTTCGAGGGCCCCCCCAGGGGGATTATAGAATGAAATAAGGACAAAGTTTCTGAAAAAGAAGAATTTGTTTTTTTTTCTTATTCATTTTCTCATTTATTTACTGCTTTATTATTTTATTATTATACAATAATTTATCATCCATATAATTATCAATCTAATTATTATCCATCAGTTATTCAATAATTCATCATCATCCATTTTGCTATAATTTTTGCTAAAAATAGTTATTAGTATTGAAATGTTTTTTTTTTCTTTTGAAGTCGAATTCCTGATGTTTAAAAAATATTTTTCTTTCATATTTTACCAAAGGTATAATTATCAGAAGGTTCTAAAAACTTCAAACATCTTAATTACAGTCTTCAGAGCCCTCTGGAGGAAGATTCAAATCTTTCTCATTACATCGAGTATGGAAAAAAATATCGTAGAGTACGTAACTTGTCAAAAAATGCAAAACCCTTTTTATTGCAAATTTTATTCGTAAATTTTATGAAATTTGCAATTAATAAAGTCTGACATGTGAAAACCATAATATCATGTTCAAGATAATATTATATGCACTTCGTTTGAATATACCTTGCTGAATTTAATGTTTTTGATTCATCGATCCTTGAACCTATAATTATTTCATATTTCAAACAGTTTGCCGACTCAAAGTACGTAAAAATTTACAAAAATGTGTGCAAAATTTAAATATCTTTTTCTTTAACCTGTTCGCATACGATGACAAATCTAACATGCATAGAAGTATTGAAATTTTAATTTTAAATCTGAATTTAAGTGAGAGAATTAAGTAATTTAAAATACAAAAATCATTTCAAAATGTTTCCTTATCTGAAATGATCTCTTAATTAAAATAATAACAAATGCTCCAAATAGGAAGTGCCATCTAATTAGGAAGTGAAGTAAATTCATTGGTTAAGGGGTTAAAAATATTCATTCATTTAAAGCTATTTACACTTCTGTCTAAAGCATTTGTTTAAATAAGGTTTCAAGAGGAAACTGCTTCCACTGAAACAAAGTTATTTATTTGCAAAGCCCCGTGTTTCGAGAACGTGGGAAATGAATGATTTTCTTGGCAAGCTGTCCTCTTCTGGACTTGACGCAGGATAATTAGTCAGACTTGGCTGCCTGGGACAGTGGCTGTCGAATCCCGATGGTGCAGAGACAGTTTATGGACTCCTAAAGAGGAACTGAGTGTCGGAATGGCTTATGTTTGATGATTATTTTAAAGGATGGAGATAACTTGACAGATACAGATACAGAGAAAGGTTTTCCTGGTACTAATATGCTGATGTAGCCCATTTTAAAACTCTTTTTTGAAAAGATGCGTAGTTTATTTTTATTGCATATGTTATTATCTGTGTATGCAAATATGTGTATGGCTATCAGAATACAAGTGAGCGTTATGAATACAGCTCTTAAAGAGTTAGATAAGTGAAATTTAGTACACAGTTTTAGCAGCATTTCTATATGCATTTTAGAAATGCTGCTAAAGTTTTGCTGGAGTTCTATACAAATGTTGAGCCAAATCTAACTAAGTACTGTCCGTCTGTCATTTTGTGCTTTCAAATGTATGTAAATGAAATGGCTAAAAAAATATAAAATTCGATATGCGATTTTTTTTCATGGAATTATAGTTTTGGGTCATATATTGGTTTGAATCCGTCGTAGAAAAGGTATCAAAAATCAATATTTGATTTTTGAGCACTAGTGTATAAACTACACGCCAGCGATTAATCGCCAAAAATAATTGCTATTGATCACACGTTAGATTCACTCAAATATTGATATTTCGTTACTATTGTTCACCAGTACTATGTAATTGATACACAGATACTGGTTTCCGTTACTATACCAAATCTTATATGCAGGATCACCTGTAGGACTCTGAACTCTCACATCTGGATTCATATGTAGGAATCTAAACTCTCACATCTGGATTCATATGTAGGACTATGAACTCTCACATCTGGATTCATATGTAGGACTCTGAACTCTCACATCTGGATTCATATGTAGGAATCTAAACTCTCACATCTGGATTCATATGTAGGACTATGAACTCTCACATGTGGATTCATATGTAGGACTATGAACTCTCACATCTGGATTCATATGTAGGACTATGAACTCTCACATGTGGATTCATATGTAGGACTATGAACTCTCACATCTGGATTCATATGTAGGACTATGAACTCTCACATCTGAATTCATATGTAGGACTATAAACTCTCACATCTGGATTCATATGTAGGACTATGAACTCTCACATGTGGATTCATATGTAGGACTATGAACTCTCACATGTGGATTCATATGTAGGACTATGAACTCTCACATCTGGATTCATATGTAGGACTATGAACTCTCACATCTGGATTCATATGTAGGACCATGAACTCTCACATCTGGATTCATATGTAGGACTATGAACTCTCACATCTGGATTCATATGTAGGACTATGAACTCTCACATCTGGATTCATATGTAGGACTATGAACTCTCACATCTGGATTCATATGTAGGACTATGAACTCTCACATCTGGATTCATATGTAGGAATCTAAACTCTCACATCTGGATTCATATGTAGGACCATGAACTCTCACATCTGGATTCATATGTAGGACTATGAACTCTCACATCTGGATTCATATGTAGGACTATGAACTCTCACATCTGGATTCATATGTAGGACTATGAACTCTCACATCTGGATTCATATGTAGGGCCATGAACTCTCACATCTGGATTCATATGTAGGACTATGAACTCTCACATCTGGATTCATATGTAGGACTATGAACTCTCACATCTGGATTCATATGTAGGACCATGAACTCTCACATCTGGATTCATATGTAGGACTATGAACTCTCACATCTGGATTCATATGTAGGACTATGAACTCTCACATCTGGATTCATATGTAGGACTATGAACTCTCACATCTGGATTCATATGTAGGACCATGAACTCTCACATCTGGATTCATATGTAGGACCATGAACTCTCACATATGGATTCATATGTAGGACCATGAACTCTCACATCTGGATTCATTTGTAGGACTATGAACTCTCACATCTGGATTCATATGTAGGACTATGAACTCTCACATCTGGATTCATATGTAGGACTATGAACTCTCACATCTGGATTCATATGTAGGACTATGAACTCTCACATCTGGATTCATATGTAGGACCATGAACTCTCACATCTGGATTCATATGTAGGACCATGAACTCTCACATCTGGATTCATATGTAGGACCATGAACTCTCACATCTGGATTCATATGTAGGACCATGAACTCTCACATCTGGATTCATATGTAGGACCATGAACTCTCACATCTGAATTCATATGTAGGACCATGAACTCTCACATCTGGATTCATATGTAGGACCATGAACTCTCACATGTGGATTCATATGTAGGACTATGAACTCTCACATCTGGATTCATATGTAGGACTATGAACTCTCACATCTGGATTCATATGTAGGACTATTAACTCTCACATCTGGATTCATATGTAGGACTATGAACTCTCACATCTGGATTCATATGTAGGACTATGAACTCTCACATCTGGATTCATATGTAGGACTCTGAACTCTCACATCTGGATTCGTATGTAGGACTATGAACTCTCACATCTGGATTCATATATAGGACTATGAACTCTCACATGTGGATTCATATGTAGGACTATGAACTCTCACATCTGGATTCATATGTAGGACTCTGAAAATAAAGATCTGACAACTCACGATGACCATTGTCTTGCCCTAAGTCTATAGTTTCACTTGCAAAGAGAATGAAAGTAGAGCCGGTATGTATTTGACATGCAAGAAAATTTTGAAATATCGCCCCAATTTCTTAGCAATTGAAAGAAATGAAAATATCTTTCCTTTTACTTCACCTAAAAATTATTTATAAAAATCATGAGAAATACCATTAATTCAGGGAAAAATATACTTAAAGTACACACATTTTACCTATCATTACATCTCAAGCTACTATACAAATATTATGATAAATAATGGCACATTTGGGAATTGCATATAGCAACTAATATTTTGAATTCAACTCTTAATGTGAAACATTTGAATACTGGAATATAATGAAGTTAAATAATTAAAATTGTCCAAATCCCAGAATCAATTTTATTGCATATATATTTAAGATAAGCGATTCTATAATATTGTTGAAGCATCAATGGAGTATTCTGATATTTTTGAACATTTCAAATATTGTCTTTGAAACTGTTTAATCTACTATTGTGAAATATTATTCCGTGTTCTATATTTTTGTTCCATGAAATTGCAACACACGTGGTTTCGCAATTATATTTGAAATTTTACTTAGTGACAATCATCAGCTTATTTAGTGACAAACATTAGCATTAAAACTAGAAATCTGCTAATTTACCCATTATCGAGATTGTTTACAGAATAACTGATTCGCTGCGTTAACGAGGGTGAATTCTACAAAATAACAGTTTTCTTCACTTACTTGCCTGGCCGCGTGGCCTGATGGTAAGGTCTCGGTTCTTGAGCAATAGGGTTTCAGGTTCGAGACCCGATTCCCCCGAAGAACCGTCGTGTAAAGGGGTCTGTTGCGCGTTAAATCCGTCAAGGCCAAACGTCCTCCCGCTGGTGTGGCGTGGTGTGGAGAGGGGGTGCCAGCTCAGGTGTCGTCCTCGTCATCTGACCGCGGTTCGAAATTACTAGGTCCGTCCCAAAATAGCCGTAGTGTTGCTTAAAAGGGGACTTTAATCTTACTAACTAACTCACTTACTTGCTTAAAATAAACGCTGCGTATTCCAAACAAGAAAAGTACAAGCGTTTGTTTTGTTAATTTTTATTCGTTCATTCTTTAATTATTCTCATTTTTCAGTTGTCTCTCGTGGAATAAAAACAAAGCAAGCAATGTAATGCACTTCATAAAACCTAATCCAAGCACAAATAAAATTATATTTTAGATTTAAACAAACATTGTTATAAAAAAAGAATAATCGAGAAACCAATAAGTTTATTTTTCAATTAATAGCACATATTAGAATGCTGTACGTTTGAATATTAATTTAAGTAAACAGACATAGTACTGTGTTTTTGAGCAAAAATTTTATTATCAGTTCAACGAATGCTAAGTAAATAATGAATAGATTATCCATATAATCTGCTGATTAACTAGATAATATAAAAAAATGAAACAATTTTATGTACATTGAAGAATTAACTAAGTTAAATAGCGGATTATCTAGAAAATATGCTTATAAATCTTTAGCAGTCCCATTTATAAGGATTTCCTTTAATTTTAGAGTAAAACTAAGATGGTATTCTATCAAGGAATATATTTTAGTAAATAAAACAATGCTATTTAACCCTTTAAAGGGCCAATTTTTTCTAGTCATATTAAGTTAAAATAGTTTGAGGCCTGAAATTAGAATAAGAAAAGAGATTCATTTAGCTTATTAGATACATTTAATTTGATTAATTAATTAATTTGGTTCATTAATAATTAAGTAAAATTCAAGACACATCATTTTGTCTGAGATAAAGAACTGAAGCATCTAAGTTTCTGACTTACTAAAAAAATGTGTCCGAACTGATGCCAACCTACATAATTTCATACAAAGATTGATAAATTTGGTGGGAAGCATACTTCCCACGGCCCTAGAAAGGGTTAAATAAGATATTTAATTGAAATCAATCAGTGAAATATTACAAGTGAATCTCTATATAATTCAAGGACAAAATATAATTCAAGGACCATGGTAAGTATTCTTCTCACTAAATTCATCAATCTTAACATGAAGTTATGTTGGTTGTAATTCTGATAAATTTTCATTGTATTTTATTATTGTATGTAAATTCTGACGAATTTTTCAAAAGGAAGAAAACTTGAATGCTTCAGTTCTCCATCTCACACAAAATGATATGTCTCCATTTGTTTCTAAGTTTTCAATCAACAAAATTAATTAATCGAATTCGATTTATGTAATAGGTTAAAGGATTCACATTTCTTAAGCCAATATCAATCCTAAAAATTTTTAATATACCATGTCTAGAGGAAAAATGGCCTTTCAAAGGATTAAACTGAAACTTTTTATTGTACATTTTGAAATGCTACAAAGTAATATTTTTGTGAGCATATAATAAATATTAAGCATGCTTGATTCTATTCAAAAAACAGTTAGGTTTATTCTCAGAGATTAGAAATAAAAAACGACTCATCTGTTTTTTTTATTTGGTTTTTTTTTCTGGTCTATCATACAGCTAATCTCCTTTCTCGTCTGAGTGAGGATTGATCGTTTGTTTTACACAGTTTAGAATTTGCACATTTAGATAAATCTTCAATCTATATCTGCAATTTGTTCTTTCTGTAATTATTATATTTAATTCTGCTCGTTGTTTCAGTTTAAGAGAAATAGTGCTTTATGAGTTAATGAATAATTATAATGTATTTGAAATGAATTATTGCTCCCATATCCCTTAAAAATTGAATTTGTCTATATTTTAATAATAATTATTCAACCTCTATTACTTATACCTCAAACCATCACAGACAATTCTATTCAAAATTTGAATTTGGTTCCCGATATTCTTCAAGTAAGGTGCATAAATTGAAATCCCAAAGGATTTCATCCTAAAAAGTGAATGCCTTGTAACATTCCCCGTTTCCCAGTACTGATAAGACATTGTGTTGTACTGATTCTTTGCGTCGTCTCTGTTACTTACTAAACTCCTCGGGATAGCCAGATGGTGGATCTTTTCACCTGGGTGGTCTCGCATCTGTTCATTAGCGACTACAATGGAAGACCACATATGGAATTCCTCGTCCCAGAGGTATTGATAGTACCTTCAGAGAGAAAGGGATGTCCAAACATCTGGATGCTAGATGTTTCTCTTTGTGAAAGGACCTTCCGATGACCCACTGGCGCCGCTGAGAGAGCATATGGCTGAACCCCGATTGGCCGAAGGAGAGCTCAAATGACCAGTGTAAATTAAGAGGCGGAGATTGTCGCCGAAATAAAGCGCGGAGATTTTTTTTTATTAGAGGGAGAGAAGAAACGAATTACAGAGGACGGTTGGACTACGCCCAGGAGTTCGGAGTCTGAGAAACTACCCCTGGAGTTGTCGTGTTGCCATGATGGAGAACTGAGTTTCAAGAAAAAACTTTCGAATTTGGCTGTTGTATCTCCTACTACAGGTGTAAATATCTATTGATTTAACCAGGATTAGAACAAGTTGTTCTTTGCATATATAGGGTTGTAAAATAAAGAATTGTTTGGAAATTCTGCTTCGTTATTTGATCAGTCTAGATCAGGACATTACAGCATAAATCATTTCTTTTCAAAGTTCATAATATATATCACATTTCTTAATACACTGAAATGCATCACGTTTTATATAGTAAATATCAAAAACAAAAGCCAACAATATCCCAGGAACACCACACAAGTCCATGAAATTAAATGAATCATTATTATTCCTATAATTTTCATTTAATACCCTATCAAAGGCATTTAAAAAAAAATTATATTTAGTATTCTATCTATTAACTATATGCACCTTCAAAATTACGTACATTCTCCACAGGTTTCTAGACATTAAATCCAACCACTGTGGAAGGTAAATCCAAATGGAGGTATTGGAGACAAACTCCAAATTAGCTTGGTTAATTAACTGTATTGAGAAGCTTATTGAAATGCCGCTGGCAATGTTCAAGGCCTACGGTTACAGTGTGGTTAAGATAAGGGAAGAGAATACATCCAAGATGTAAGTCTGAGCGGCTTTGAGTTTATGAATCAATTATTAAACAGCAATTTCAATAAAATCAAAATAATGAAATATTAGTAATAAACTCAATCGGTATTAACATAAGGTTCTTTTTTCTAATTTTCTTTCATTTGATGTATACAGAAAATATAGTAATGGTCAAAAAATTCAAACTCAAGATTTTGACAAATTTCCATGTGTTAGGCCTCCCTAAGTTCGAAATTTGGTATGTGATTCCGTGATTACAAGTATTGCATTATGGCAAATTTTTTATTCTATCGGTTGGAAAAAACACATCTAAAACACCAATTCGATTTTCGAAAAGTATTAATCGTATGCTACATATAATCGCCAAAACACTCGCCAAGGATCACATGAGAGATTCAGTAGAAATACTAAATTTACGCCAAATGTTTATGATTCATAATTATTTTACGCCAATGCCATGCAAGTTGTTCTTTAGGATAACACCTTTATTACAAAGTATGCGAGAAATTTTCTAGGAGACCACTTCCCCTTAAAACAGATTTTCTGTTTCAGTATTCCGATATGGTAATTTTACAGGAATTTGGCGAGAATAATTCATAGGCAGAACAAGCTGACAATATTTCCCTGTTCTGATAGAATTCCTGATGCATGTACTGATTAGTTAAAGACTTTCATGACGACATAGTATTCAAAATTGACGCCAAATGAAGATCACAATAAACTATATCCAAAAAATGCCGCTATTGAATTTTAAAATTTATGTTTGTTTTTTTCGTTACTGCTAATAAACAATAACAGTGATCCCGTCAATAGATGTGAAACAACTTCAACAAGGTTATACATCACTTGCATGACTATAAATGTCGACATTCAAAGATTAAAGGGCTCAGAAAGAATTCATTGTTAATCCTATGTATTGCCATTCACCAATCAAGGCAAATAAATTTCTTTTCAAATTAAGAGGTTACTCTTGATAAAAAAAAGACCTTTACATTCTCCTAATAAAAAAAAGACTTTTACATTCTCCTAATGAAAAAAAGACCTTTACATTCTCCTGATAAAAAAAGACCTTTACATTCTCCTGATAAAAAAAGACCATTACATTCTCTTGATAAAAAAAAGACCTTTACATTCTCCTAATAAAACAGCTTGTTCTGCCTATGAATTATTCTCGATAAATTCCTGTAATATTACCGTATCGCAATACTGAAACAGAAAACCTGTTTTAAGGGGAAGTGGTCTCCTTGAAAATTTCTCGCATACTCTCTAATAAAGGTGTTATCCCAAAGAACAACTTGCATGGCATTGGCATAAAATAAAGACCTTTACATTCTCCTGATAAAAAAAGATCTTTACATTCTCCTGATAAAAAAAAGACCTTTACATTCTCCTGATAAAAAAAAGACCTTTACATTCTCCTGATAAAAAAAGACCTTTACATTCTCCTAATAAAAAAAAGACCTTTACATTCTCCTGATAAAAAAAGACCTTTACATTCTCCTGATAAAAAAAGACCTTTACATTCTCCTGATAAAAAAAAGACCTTTACATTCTCCTGATAAAAAAAAGACCTTTACATTCTCCTGATAAAAAAAAAGACCTTTACATTCTCCTGATAAAAAAAAAAGACCTTTACATACTCCTGATAAAAAAAGACCTTTACATTCTCCAAATAAAAAAGACCTTTACATTCTCCTAATAAAAAAGACCTTTACATTCTCCTAATAAAAGAGACCTTTACATTCTCCTAATAAAAAAAGACCTTTACATTCCTTCATATGAACCAAAAAATATTTACTCACACTTATCAGTTGTTTACATACCCCCTCATGATGCAACAAAACCCAACTCGATGTTTTCACAAAAAAGAAATAATAATAAAAAGTAGGAAAGGCTCTTTTAGAATCCTTTAAAGATATTACATTTCCATTTCACGTATCTCAGAATCTGATAAAACCTTTCTGAACTAGGAGATAAGTATAAAAATATCATATTCCTCTGAAGAAATCTGGTCTCCTACAAAACGCAGCCTAACTATGTTACGTAAATAGATACGGAAGAATTCGAAGATAACTTTATTTGCCGGAGTTTACGTTCAGTTTTGCCATTCCAGAAATACCCTTGCTATTCATCTTTCTAAAGAGTTGGACGTTTCGCTCATTTTGGTTGTTTATTTTTCTATTCTAAGGCACGCACAAAACGAGATTTGAGTTTTTGATACACGAGACATGGCAGCAAATAGATGCTTATTTCGCGTATGATATTTAATGCTGCATATTTTAAGTACAAAATGCATGTTTAAAATTGCTAATCTTTCTCGAGCTTCTAGAGTTTCTTGAATTTTTCTTGGACTGTTTCTATGAATAGGCAATTTAAAATATTGAAACATTATAACAGTATTCCATACATAAATCTAGAATATGCCCTTAAAATCTGCTTTGTCTGTTAAGACATAACAAAAATCTCTTGCATGTAACAAGTATTAGCAGGCGGGATTTTAATTATGAAAATAACCAAGAAAATTTTGTCAATAATAGTTAAATTAAAATAAATTATTGGATTTATACTGCGATTTATGTTTATCAGCCATTCCTTACATTGCCCTATCGGATCCAGATGTGGGAAAGAGACTTCTTATTTCTCATTACCAAGTGCATCCTACAGATTAAGAGATGTATTAAAAATGTATAAAAAATGCGTTATTAAAAATCGGAAAATGTTTTCTTCATTTTAAAAGACAAAATCCTTAACCCTTTTCTATTCTTTTTTTACTTTCCTTAAAAGTACGATCCACAGCGGCCCGGTGGTAAGGTATCAGATTCAGAGCCGGAGTGTCTAAAGGCAAAATTCGATTCCACCAAAGAAATAAATAAGGAGGCTTGATACAAATCTAATCAGTGGAGGTCAAATCCCTTCTTAAAAGTCTTCCTTCTTAATCCCTTCAATGTAAAATAATGAAATTTCAATTTATTGGATTAATGGATGACTGAAATTTGAATGGCTTAGGCTTAATCACTTACGGTGGCAAGAAATGCCCAGGTGAGAGTGCTAAAACAGCTCATTTTAACTGGCAGCGAGGCCCATAAGATACTTGATACCTGACAGAAATCGAAAAAAGATTTATACCTTCTAAATCTCCCATTGGAGAGCACTTCAGAAATGAGGCTGAGAAACTTCGGTATGGTGGTTGGTTCTCGTTTCTCTATTGGGTACAGAAATGGCGAGAGTCGACTACCTTCTAGTGATGACGGGACGTGTTTTCCACGGGAAGTGTTGTACCGTTGCCGGTGATGGCCCTTAGGATTCATCCTTAGTTCCTGCCAATGCTGTCGCAGGTGGTCTGGTCATTCAAATTCAATCCGAATGCCCTAATTAGGTGAGTAGTAGTATCCATATTGGATTATATCTTCTAAATAAATCAATTTTTGACCTAAGACTATGCTCCTGAAAACTATGTTCCAGCAAACAATCTCAGTCGATGGATATAAAAATCATTCTTATTGCTGTGCGAATTGCCCGATGACGGGAGTAGATTGTCGTTGGTAAATCTGTAACAAAAGCATCTCGAAATGCGTGACACGTCTTTCCATCGCAAGTGCAGCAATTCTTCTTGTAATGTAAACATATTATCCTAGGCCGGAATAGCCTGGTTGGAAGAGCGTCAGATTCGCGTCCCTTAGGTTGCGAGTTCGAACCTCGCAGGCCGAAGATTCCCCGCGTGCTTGGTGGCTGACGCGCGTTAAGTCTGTCGTGGTCACAAAGTCTTCCATGTCGAGAGTAATACCACTGAGGGTACTGGATCAGGGGTGATCGTTCTCTGATTAAGGTCTAAATTACGATCTGTGAATGAAATGTGTGAATGAAGTCTGTCCCGTAAAAAGGGTTGTGACGTGTGTGTAGCTAAGTCGTTCTCTTGGCCCTAGATGGCGCTACTATAGAAACAAGAGACGCTCTCCCTGAGGCTTAAAAAAAGGGCTGTCTTCGAACAGCGGGCTTGCCCATGGGAAATGCTATAAGAAACAACATATTATCCTTGTCGTAGAAATAAAATTAAGGAATGTCTAAATACCAATATCCACAAAAAAAAAACACTATCCAAACAGCGAATGCATTAACCCTTCAAATGCAGATTCTTGAATCGTTCATGTAATCTTTTAGAAATTGAGAAGTTTAAAAACATCTTTCTAAGTCGTGGCTCCATAATTCGATAATCAAAATCCAACTCGCCATGAAATTTAACATTTACGCTTGATCTAAACCTTAAACATTCTATTACAACAATTGCTTCCTCGAGGAAAATAACAAACGCCGAGTATAAATTTATTCAGGAACACTCTAGTATCGTAAGTTTCAATTCTATGCATGAGGTAATATGAGATAAACAGGGCTTAAGGCCAAACTCCACGGCTGAAGTGCTCTTAAACACAGCTAGAAGGTATTTATTATTAATTTCAGTACTCTGTCCAGCAGCTTAATTGAATGATAATTCTAATACAGCGTTCTATGGTAAGAGTTGATGTTTCTATGCATTATTAAGCCGATTTGTAACAATTCAGGATATGCAAAGGAGTTTTCAAATGGCAGATTATAATCGTAGATAGCGATTTATTTGTGGTGGAATTTGAAATGAAAATGCATAAAGAGACAAATTTTAACCGTAACTTTGGAAATATTTCTATGATTATACTAGTAATACGAAGACAACTCATTGTCCGTACCAAAAAAATTTGATTATATCACTCACTAGCCTATTCGCCGGCGTTCTGGCATAGGGGGAGCGCGTCTTCCCCGTGACCTGGGCGTCCTGTGTTCGAGTCCCGGTTCGGGCATGGTTGTTCTTACTGTTCTATCTGTGAGATGCGTGAATGTGTCCCCCTGAAAAAAGGGGTTATGCAAGCGAATGTGATGCGTGAGTAGCTAAGACGTACTCTTGGGCCTAGTTGGCGCTATTAAAATAAGAGACGCTCCCTTGGCTTAAAATCACTGACTTCGTCAGCGAGCTTGTCCATGGCAAGTGCCATTATAAACAACAACTAGCCTATTCACTTATGAAAAACCAGCAGGTTGTTTTCCCTCAAAATTTTCTCCCGTACTTTCAAATAAACTTGTTATGCCAAAGAACGCCTTATATAGGCAATGGTGTACAATAGTTAAGAAATAATAGAAACTTTTGGCACAAATTTAGCATTTTTACTGGTTCTATCGTATCATCCTTGGCGAGTTATTTGGCGATTAATCCTTAGTACACGTGGTCCAAATAGTCCATGTTGGTTCAAATAGTGATCAAAAATCGAATTTATGTTTTTTTATCGGTTTTTCTCAACCGATTGAAAAAGAAATTGACAAACAACTGCAATTGTAGTCACAAAGTCCCTCACTTAAATTTTTATGTTTATGTCATTGCGCTTTTAACTTATCGCTTTGCCGGCGTCTTGACATAAGGGTAGCGCATCTTCCCCATGATCTGGTCGTCCCGGGATCGAGTTCCGGTTTGGGCATGGTTGTTCTTCCGTTGTTCTATCTGTGAGATGTGTGAATGTGTGTGAGATGTATGAGAAAATGTAGAAATGCGTTAAAATCTCGAGTTCGAGTATTTTCGTTTTCTTTTTTTACCATTACTATACTTTCTGCCGGCGTCCTGGCATAGGGGTAGCGCGTCTTCCCCGTGATCTGGGCGTCCCGGGCTCGAGTCCCGGTTTGGGCATGGTTGTTCTTCTATTGTTCTATCTGTGAGATGTGTGAATGTGCCCTCCTGTAAAAAGGGGTTGTGCAAGCGAATGAGTGATGCGTGAGTAGCAAAGTCGTACTCTTGGCCCTAGTTGGCGCTGCTATAAAAAATAAGAGACGTTCCCCTCAAGCTTAAGTCGCTGTCTTCGTAACAGCGGGCTTGTCAGTGGCAAGTGCCATAAGAAAACAACAACAACTATACTTTCTTTATGCTAAGTATACAAGAAAGTAAGAATGAGTCATTTTGATTCAATAACCATAAGATTAAACTTTTTGATGGCAATAGATTAGAGTGAAAAAGTTAAACTTAATAGCATGAGCAGAATCGCGATGTGATTAACGATTTTCTTACTCTCATTGCTAAAGCATATCATATTATTAAAATAAAATAATGAACACTAAAAATCTTCCTTTTTTTCATATCCTGTTTCTTCAATCAAGTAATATAAAAAATTTTGAAGCATAATCAATCAATCAAAATGTTCCACTTTTATTTCTCAGCTTCAAAACGGTCTTTCAGGTATGCACATACAATAATCGCATTTAAAGAATATTGCAAATACAGAGTGATTATAAAATAAACCATCCCTATATATGAGACCGTGATTATCATACTATTCGCTGGAAAGGAATAAAATTTTGGTTCAAGATATTTTAACCCTTTCTAGGGCCGTGAGAAGTATGCTTCCCACCAAATTTATCAATCTTTGTACGAAATTATGTAGGTTGGCATCAGTTCTGACAAATTTTTTTAGAAAGACAGAAACTTAGATGATTTAGTTCTTTATCTTACACAATATGATGTGTCTTGATTTGTTACTTAATTATTAATTAACCAAATTAATTAATGAATCAAATTAAATGTATCTAATAAGCTAAATGAATCCCTTTTCTTATTTTAATTTCGAGCCTAAATATATTTTAACATAATATGACTGGAAAAAAATGGCCCTTTAAAGGGTTGAGATACGCACTCAGGAATCATATGAAAAACAACAGTTCAACTCGAACAGTTACGTTTGCAGTGACACAATTTCAAAATTTTCAAATAGCAACATCAACTTTTTTTATTTTAATGTGCTTTCCATAGCAATAAATAATAAATAGCGTTGGAACGGTACATTTATCACGAAATTCAACAGAGATAAACAGACTAAGAAGAAAAGAGAAAACAACCGATACCAGCAGAAAAGCAACAGAAAGTAAAAATTTTATTATGCTTCACAAATTTTCTACTTGATTTACTTCAATCACGATAACACTTTGCATGCGGCATATGGTGCCTAGAACTAAAGCACGTACCATGACAGAAGGAATCTGTTGAGCTTTCACGTTTCTGGTGCAATATCATAATGTTTTTTTCCTTTTTTTATTCTGTCTGGTGCAGGTTCCGTTCCAACGCTGTTTATTGTTTTTTTGCTATGGAGAACATATTCCGATAAAAAAAGTTGTTGTTGCCATTTGAAAATTTTGAAATTTTGTCATTGCAGAGTAACTGTTACAGTTTAATTGTTGTTTTTTAATTGTAGTTTTTTTATAAGCATCCGGTAATAAGCATCCGGCATTTTTTTATAAGCATCTATTACAACTAAAAATGGTGTGTATCTAAAGCAAATCATAATGTATTTGTGGATTTAACTACTTACAATGAAAAGACGTGCCAAGCACTTCTAGAAGCTTTCGTCACAGAATCGCCAACGACGTGCCACACGCGTCAGCAGGTAATTGTCAAAGACGTAATAATGAAATTCGCTACCCACCGACTGAGATTGTTTGCCAGAACCTAGTTTACAGGGTGTAATAACTGTGCACACCAAACAAGAATACTTTCATCAGATTTCTCCTCAGAACTCCTACTAAACACGCACACACTCTCTGCGTCGAAACCCCCTAATATAACTCATGGCTTCTACAAAGCGACAGCCGGCATCCTGGCATAGGGGTAGCGCGTCTTCCCCGTGTTCTGGGCGTCCTGGGGTTCGAGTCCCGGTACGGGCATGGTTGTTCTTCCTCCGTTCTACCTGTGAGATGTGTGAATGTGCCCCCCTGTAAAAAGGGGTTGTGCAAGCGAGTGAGATGTGTGAGTAGCTAAGACGTACTCTTGGCCCTAGTTGGCGCTACTAAAACAAGAGATGCTCCCTTGGCTTAAAATCTCAGACTTCGTCAGCGAGCTTGTCCATGGCAAGTGCCGTTATAAACAACAACAAAGCGACAAATGTTCTTCCACTCTTCACTTCACATCCTTTTGAGGACGGCCGGAAAAGTTCCGTGGTGGTTAGTGAATTGACACAGAGGAACAGTCTTAGATGAAAGATTAATTTATTAAAAGATATAAATCTTTTTCCGATTTCTATAAAGTATCGAATACTTTGTGTGGCCTCGCTGCGAGTTATAGTAGAACTGTTTTGGCACGCGCGTGTCTGAATTTCTTGCCACCGCAAAATAATTCAAAAATAATTTTTTGAAAATGAAATCTTCTATCTCAAATTTCATGTTATCATGCTAGAACATTCTCTGCGCTTCCTCGGGTGTTAACATCTTAGGACCCTAAGATGACTTAGGACCCTAAGTCTGTCTAATAAAGATGCTTTATTAGACAGACGGGAAAATCGGGTACATGGTGGACATTCGTGCCAAGTTGTAAATTTTTATTGGCGATAAATCGCCAAATGTGACAACTTTTTAAATCATTTTCTAATAACCCTAAAAGCAAAAAATGGATGCCTTAAATTCTCCAATTTTCTGCCCGTACATTTAGTGGCAAACAACATATTCTCACATAATAATAAGAGCAGCTGGCTGAATGCCAGAAATGAGTAATTTAAATGCACTGACTGTTGATTATAACTCGACATAAACATAGCAACAACTAACGTGCATTTATTTTGAAATCAGAGCTGATAACATACCAGTGCAGCTGCAATTTACTAAACGCCTTAATTAGAATACAGCTACTCTAATGTAAAATTATTCTGATTTATGTTACAATGAATACCCATCCAACTGCAAACTCGACAACAAGCAGTAATTTTCCACCACAGTGATACGATCCGGCTTAAAAACGGGAAACGGACCCATCCGAAATTATCTTTACCTCTTATTCGCCCCATGAACCTCTTTCGTTCATAAGACGGGAAACAGAATGCAGTTTCCGGAGAGTTAAACTAAAACTATTTCCCCTGCAAATGTTCGGGGCGCTTTAATATCGCTGCAAGACTTTCAACAGCTCCCGAGGTAAATCGTGTTAGAATTACACTGGGGGAATTTATCATGCATTTAACCTTCTGGATGGAATGTTTAAATGCATTTTAAATATCTGATGGTTCTATTCTGGTTGATCTTGTATTTATATCGGAAGAAGTAGTTTGCAGTTCGCAATAAGTAGTTTGGGGTAAACATTAGCTGAAAGCATAAAATGTTGCATGGCATCTGGTTTTTGTTGTTTGTTATTTCAAATATCTTATGGCATCGTTAAGATATCATAACAATCATGTTGGTCATTTTGTACTAGTAATGCATTATTAAACCCTTAACTGGGGAAGTGAAATTTTAGGACTTAACTGGGGAGGTGCTGTCTACGAGACCGCATTTCATTTACACTCAAATTAAATTTTCTAATGAATGTATTAGTATGTAAAGCTGCCAATATATTTTTTTAGATATTTTTCTTGATATATAGATATGTTTCAGAAATTTTTCAAAATATATTATCATTGAAAAAAGGAAATGCGTTGGAACAAGCATTTTTTCCTCAAATGACATGTTACAATAAATAATTTTCTTGAAAAAACATATTACTTTTTACTTTTTAAATTATATTTATTTTTACAGTATATGAAGGTATATAGAAGACAATATAATGTAAAATTCATGAATTATATAAAAAATAAAAAATGGCAATGGGTAAAATGGGCCCTTTTTTTATCGGCTTGTGTGACTTTCATAGCACGGTTTTCTAGGGCATTTTAAACTTACAGGTTAAGAACTAGTATAAAAATCAACCTATAAATTCTGTATATATATATCTTGGTATATCAATATATTTTATAATTTTTTCAAAATACATTATCACTAGAAAAATTAATTATGTTTGAACATACATATCAGAATCAGTTGAATGCGAACTTTCATCGAAAAACTCTTCTGTACAGTTATCCTTATCACTAAAATCCCTTTCTGCTTCATTTAAAAGTGTCTGGAGCACTGCTTCATAAAAGAATCAGTAAACTGGATGATATTTCGGGGCCCAAGTTTTAGCACCATCTACTACGCCTTGTTTATCACTGGGACACTAACGGGGACATGCGGTCTTGGAGACCGCGCTCGAAGAAATAACTGAATTATTTTTAAAAACATCTGGTGAAATCGGTTGAAAAAGTGCACGTGTATTCAAGGTCATAAAACAGGAAGCTTCAGGGTCCATCCATTCAATTGAGCTAAAAATAGAATAGGGGTGATAGAAAATCCATCGCTAGCGGTCTCACAGACCGTAGTCCCCAGTTAAGGGTTAATATTAGTTGAGATGTAATGCATTTAAATATTTAACAAAAACTAAAGTCCTTAATTATGAGTCATATCTCTGATATATCTTCAGCAGTTAAAACCACTCTTGAAGACCTCGAATTACGATCGATCAACCTTTCAGTAATTTTCTGCGAACCCCACTATCCATAACCGTTAATACAATCCCTTTCAAATATATAGAGATAGATAAAATTAGGTGTAAAGATTTAACATTTGTGGTGCAGGATCCTATTTTGTGCAAATCCAAGAAAGGATTAACCCTTAACTGGGGACGTGCGGTCTGTGAGACCGCTAGCGATGGATTTTCGGTCACCCCTATTCTATTTTTAGCTCCATTGAATGGCTTGATCCTGTAGCTTCCTGTTTTGTGACCTTCAATACACGTGCACTTTTTTAACCGATTTCAGCAGATGTTTTTAAAATAATTCAGCTGTTTTTTCGAGCGCGGTCTCCAAGACCGCATCTCCCTGTTAGTGTCCCAGTGATAAACAAGGCTTAGTAGATGGCGCTAAAGCTTGGGATCCAATTTATATCCAATTTACTGATCCTATTATGAAGCAGTGCTCCAGACACTTTTAAATGAAGCAGAAAGTGATTTTAGTGATAAGGATAATTGTACTGAAGAGTTTTTCGATGAAAGTTGCATTGAACTGATTCTGATATGTATGTTCAAACATAATTCATTTTTCTAGTGATAATGTATTTTGAAAAATTATAAAATATATTAATATACCAAGCGATATATATATAAACAAAGTTTATAGGTTGATTTTTATGCTAGTTCTTAACCTGTATGTTTAAAATGCCCTAGAAAACGGTACTTGAAAGTCACACAAGCCGATAAAAAAGGGCCCATTTTACTCATTGTCAATTTTTTTATTTTTCATATAATGGTTGAATTTTACATTATATTGTCTTCTATATACCTTCATATACTGTAAAAACTAATATGATTTAAAAAGTAAAAAGTAATATGTTTTTTCAAGAATATTATTTATTGTAACATGCAATTTGAGAAGAAAATGCATGTTCCAATGCATTTACTTTTTTCAATGATAATATATTTTGAAAAATTTCTAAAACATATCCATATATGAAAAAAAAATTCTGTAAAATATATTGACAGTTTTTCATACTAATACATTCATTAGAAAATTTAATTTGAGTGTAAATGAAATGCGGTCTCGTAGACCGAACCTTCCCAGTTAAGGGTTAACCGTTTTTCGGTTTGTACTTTCAGAAGCATGCAAGTGCGATAGTTAAAAAACACAATGATATATTTACCAATATGGCGTTTTGTATGATATTTTGCCACTACAAGTGTAGCTCTGTTCAGATTTTTTTTCAGTCGCTTGAGAAAAACGTGTCTAAAATACAAATCCGATTTTTGGTTGCTATTGAGTTATGACAGGTATTAATCGCCAAAAAACTCGCCAAGGGTGATACTATATATTCAGTAAAAATGCTAAATTCACGCCAAAGGTTAATATTATTTCGTAACTATTGTACACAAACGATATACAAGGCGTTCTCTGTGATAATACCTTTATTTGGAAGTTTGCGAGAAACTTTTTTTTGGGGGGGGGGATCCCACTGATTTTTGGCATCCCACTGATTTAACTTGTTGAAAGGGTACTGTTGGTAATCAGTTTAAATGATTTGAATTGTTCATTTACTCGAACGTAAGTAAAATTCAACTAATTTTGTTTCAATCATCATCTAAATCATTCCAGAATAATTTTTTAGATTTCTATCTTATTTTACATATCAGTTTTATAAGACAACATGGGAAAGTTGAACCAGAAATCTGGATTAAAAAAAGCGAAAACTTTGCCCATTTAGAATTTTGTCTTTTTCTCAAATTCTTGTCTACTTTTTACAAGTCAAGTGTTTTCCGTTTTTGGTTTATAAGGAATTCAAATGTATAGATATATTAGAACCTAGTTGGGAAATCGCAAGTATCAAAAGTCAAAATAATATTGCATTGCAACTTTCTACATTAACTGTGGTTACCAAGGATATGACTAGCGGAAAAGCATTTAAGAATTTCCCTAGAAGAAACATTAAGAATAAAAGTTAGGTGTCTTCATTCGAGGAAACCATAAATGCCAAACCTGATTGGAAGATTAGGAAGACTGGGATAAGGAAGATTAGATGCTCGAACAAATATTTACTTGCGGAGATTGTAGAGTACTTTTCAACTTCTTGAGCAGCCTCAACGATTTCTTAGATCTTTTGGGTTGGTAGATTCTAATCCCTTCCAAGTACTTTGTAATGTCTTGATCTAGATTGATCAAATAACGAAGCAGAATTTCCTGACAATTCTTTATTTTACAGCCTTATATATACAAAAGAACAACTTGTTCTAATCTTGGTTAAATAAATATTTATTTACACCTGTAGTAGGAGACACAGCAGTCAAAATCGAAGCTTTATCTTAAACCTCAGTTGGTTCTCGGACTGCGAACTCTTGGGCGTAGTCCAACAGTCCGCCTGCAATTCATTTCTTCTCTTCTCCTCAAAAAAAAAATCTCCGCACTTTATTTCGGTGACAATCTCCGCCTCTTAATTTACATTGGTCATTTGAGCTCTCTTTCGGACAATCGGGGTTTAGCCATATGCTCTCTCAGTGGCGCCAGTCGGTCGTGGGAAGGTCCTTTGTGTGAGCACCTTTCACAACTGACTATTCTGGAACACGGAGTTGTCATAATCCTTTCACAAAGAGAAACATCTAGCATCCAGATGTTTCGACACCCCTTTCTCTTTGAAGGTGCGATCAATACCTCTTTGACGAGGAATTCCACATGGGGTTTTTCACTGTAGTCCCTAATGAACAGATGCGAGACCACCCAGGTGAAAAGATCCACCATCTGGCTATCTCGAGGAGTTTAATAAGTAACAGCGACGACACAGCTGGCTGTAAATGTCTTATCAGTACTGAGAATCGGGGAATGTTACTACTTCAACAGCAAATAAAATTGAAGATAGATTGTTCGTAAATTAATACACAATCAAAAAAGGGTAATGACAATGGAGATGAATCTAGTTGTGCATTTTCTTTACATGCCGCATTTGATGAAATGCTGAAGGTCTACGTCAGCCGAGAGATTTATTGGTACGAAAATATGTTGGAATGTTTGATGAAGTAAAGACCAGCAGGAGTAGTCACCCAAAACTTTCACGCACACTCTTAATAAATGTGTCATGCTAGAGAACGTCTTACATGGCATTGGCGTACAATAGTTACGAAATATTAATCTTTGGCGTGAATTTAGCATTTTTGTTGAATGTATATTATCATCCTTGGCGAATTTTTCGGCGATTAATCACTGGAAAGCCATTCATTATATCCGAACATCGAATGTGTGCTTTAGACACGTTTTTTCTCAACCAGTTGAAACAAAAATATAACAATTGTAGTCATAAAATCCCATACAAAATGCGATGTTTTAAGCCACTGCATTTTTGAATTATTGCGTTTACATGTTTCTGAAAGCACAGACAGACAAACAGTCAACCCATTGTTGGATTTGGATCAAACTTTGACAGGGGTTTTCATTATAGATATTCAATCTTTGTACCGAATTTTATCCATCTAGCTCTCTTCGTTTTGCCCCTATAGTGTTTAATTATATTGCAACGAAGCTAGCCACATGACTCCGTGGCTCGTTGATAAGACATGGGACTGCGGGTAAAGAGATTGCTGGTTCAATCCTCACCAAATAAATTTGTTATTTATTTTCCTTTCAGCTCTTCCAGAAGTTTCTGGAATATTCCATTATTATAATTTCCTCAGAATCTTTATACGTCATTTCCTCTTCAGTTAGTTCTAGAACATTCTATATTTGTATATAAGAGTTTGCTTTATAGTAACCGAGGTCTTTGGTTTACTTTGAATAAACTAATATTGTTCTACGAGTGTTCTCTTCCTTAAGCCTATAAACGTGACAATATTAAAATTGACGAACAGACGAACTTCTTCTAAATAGATAATACGCAAAATTTGATAGAATTGTGAAAATTTCTACAGACTTTTATCCATCAAGCTAAACGCATTTTTGAGTTATATTTGCCACAAACAAAAGAACATTTTCCAGAAATGTTTTTTGACCTCAGAGAGGTCAAAAACGTGGACATTTGACAAAATCTCGAATTCGAATTCTTCGATGATTTCTATACTTTCTCTATACTGCGTATACGAGAAAGTAAAAAGAATGTTAAGAATTTGGTTAATGAAATCATTCCATTGCAAAGAAACAGAGAATTTAAGGTATACCTTCGTACGAATGGCAAAGAGAAAAATATGTTATTTCTCCAACTTGCAAGCTGAGGCTTTATTTTAAGTACAAAATACAGTGTATATAATAGATTCTCCTTACAATGAAAAACATGAGAATTTTATCTTTTGTAGGTTTAGTTATATATGTAGATTTTAACCCTTTCTAGGGCCGTGGGAAGTATGATTCCCACCAAATTTATCAATCTTTGTATGAAATTATGTAGGTTGGCATCAGTTCTGAGAAACTTTTTTGGAAAGACAGAAACTTAGATGCTTCAGTTCTTTATCTCACACAAAATGATGCGTCTTGATTTGTTACTTAATTATTAATTAACCAAATTAATTAATTAATTAATCAAATTAAATTTATCTAATAAACTAAATGAATCCCTTCGCTTATTCTAATTTCAAGCCTAAAAATACAGGGTGTTCATTAATTATTGTCGGGGTTTCTGTACTTCATAACTTTCGAATAAAAAATATTACTCAAAAACCAATTACGTATTCGCAAATTACAACTCAAAGAATTTTAGTAATGATATTAAAAAGATTAATGAATTTGCACATGGCTGCTCTTCGTGGCTCGTAACACATCGAGACGAAATTCGATTTCCCTCCACGTGTTCTCCAGCATTTGTGGGGTAACATTTTGAATCGCAGTAACAATTCTGAACTTCAGTTCATCAAGGGAGGGCACAGGTCTTGTATACAATGTTCTTGACAAACCCCCATAGAAAGAAGTCCAGCGGTGTCATATCTGGTGCTCTGTCTTCCCGCTCCCTTTCGGTGTAGAACGCTACCTGTTTCCTGAAATTGTATTAACCAGCGTCTGATAGAATTATCCGAAGGAGGATCTTTCTTGTACGAGGTCCTGAAGCGACGTTGAGTAGTTATGACTGATTTAGTTTCGAAAAACCACAATACACACATTGCTTTTTCTTGGACGATCGCTTTTATTTATGACGTCATAATTACCCAGACTGCAAATGCGCTACGATCGCATTGTTGCCACGTAAAATTCTTTGAGTTTTAATTTACGAATACGTAATCGGTTTTTGCGTAATATTTTTTATTCGGAAGTTATGAGGTACGGAAAGCCCGACAATAATTAATGAACACCCTGTATTTTAACATAATGTGACTAGAAAGAAATGGCCCTTTAAAGGGTTAAGTAACAAAAACTCATCATTTAAATTTTAAATCTGTGTAAAAGGATTCGTTAAGATAAAAATTTATTATTCTATTGTTAATTGTGTAACAAAAATGCATTTTTCTCAAAAATGTTTTATACAAATTTAAGCACATATATGTTAAATTACTTTTCCTACATAGGTACAAAATTTCATGTGAAATAATATATTCCAATGTTTATGCATATTGTTTAATTTTTTTTATATTTATATGCATTTCAATATTTATGTCTTAAACCTATACTTTTTACTTTCTAAGTAATAACGCATATTTTAGGGATTTAAAATCCAAAATACAGTATAAATTTAGAATCATTAATTAGACAAAACCAAATACTTTTTTTAATTTTGAAAATTATAACTTAAAAATAAATATCACGTTAAAAAATAAATTCAACATAATTATTGGACTTTAATTCACATATTATGCTATTTGACTGCAATTGTATTCAAAATCGTTTTTTTTTCTCTGAGAAAGCCAACTTTTGATTTTATTATATTTCATATCATTGCATAGCAACACACTGTCCATATGCCATTAAAAAGGAAATATTATTAAATTTAAATATTTTTATGCAGTTTTATAAAAAAAATAAGTGTATAGAGACTAGCAGTATGTACAGACACCAATACAACTCTCAGAGTATATACAGACACCATCAGTTTATCTCAATGCATATTATATTTTAAATCAGATGTAAATTTAACTAGTAAAACATCTCCATTAATTAAAACTCAAATTCCAAATATTTCCATTTTCGAGTGCATCCCAGTTGTCTTAATAAGTAAATAATTATTCATTTAGGGAATCGTTTGTTCTGCATTACGGCGTATATCAAATTATTTGCAACTCACTAGCTAATAATAATCCTCACCCTCTTTAAATTATTTTTTAAAAGGCAGGGATACCTCTAACGCTCTCATTATCACTTCAACGCAAAACGAATAACCCACCCCCAAAGCACTTGAAAACTGGTGAGGCATTTCCGGAAGTCAATTGTACAAGTTTTACATTTTCCGGAGTGCTTTAATAACGGCGATAAACTTTATTCTATTGTCCATTAAATTTGAGCTAGAATTACTCGGGAGTTTATGTACCCTTAAATCTTCCGAATAGAATATTCAAATGAATTTTAAACAACCCTCTTCCCATGATCTCTATTGGATTAGGTTCTAATACAGTGTTTAACCCAGAATTTTCTAAAGGATTAGGATCTTATAACATAAGAAATGGTTAAACATTCAGCTTGGTATTTTTTTCTGTGATAATAAAGCGAGTTCGCAAATTGTACAGACTATGTCTATGGCAAAGGGTGCCGACGTGCTCTCATTGGTTTAAGACTTGGCATCTTTTTGGCACTGTTTTGCACTCATAATAGTGTAGTTTTTGCTCATTTGGCTCAAACCTTGTACCTTTCATTAGTTTTATGAAAGATATGAGTGAATATCAACACGATCTAATTTTTATTAATGTAATTGCTTTCTCTAAATATTACTAGTAATACTACTAATACTAATTAATAATAATAAATATTACTAATAATACTAGTAATACAAGTAACTAATGTTGTTTATGCACAGAAGTATAAAAACTATATGAAAGTGATTACTCAACATATGATGCGGCAATTAAATAATTCTTATTTTTCTATGATTTTCGTGCCTTTATTAGATAATTTATGCAGTCATTGCAACTTGTTGCTGAACGTTTGTTACTTTCCCATCAACAACATATGGGGAAATGATTACTTAATGCCCAAAACGTATAAATATGTAAGCTTTAACGCGATATATGATTCCGTAGCTAATTTTTTTAGTTATATCAAAATAATATTAAGAAACACACATAAAATTTTTTTTAATAAATTGTAATTTTTATATTTCCTGAATTTAGGTTTCTTTTCTTTTTAAATCTTTTCTGCTGTATTTGTGTTCCAGGTTAATGTTACATGTAAACCGTAAAAAATAGGGGGGGGGATAAATTCACATATTTTATTTATTTTCATAAAAATATATTTCGGTATGGCATCTTTTTGGCAAAACATTGCCAAAAAGATGCCAAGGCTTAAACCAATCAGAGCACGTTGGTATCCTTTGCCATAGACTTAGTCTGTACAATTTGCGAACTCGCGATAATAAATATCAATAAATGGGTATTTTTTGCCATTCTTATATAAAAGATTAATTTTTACTGTTGCACGATTTTTAATGGTTAAGTTATAAACCTTATGATTGGAAATTATCCTGCGTAAACAAAAGATTGGTTACAGGATTATTACTAGAAACTGCAAGTCAATTAAAACTGTTAAATGTCCTAATTTCTTCACGAATTCAATCCGAAGGATTATAATCCTGTTGTATATTATTTATAAATTTGCTGATAGCTCCTTTTATAATTTTGTCACTTTTAATTTCATATATATGAGATAATGCATATAGATTAAGAGCACATGGCTTGTCAGTTGAATGGTATTGAATGAAATTTCGATAGATAGTTTTTAAATTAGAAACTGAATCAATGCAAATTAAATT
This sequence comes from Argiope bruennichi, assembly GCF_947563725.1. Classification (NCBI taxonomy): domain Eukaryota; kingdom Metazoa; phylum Arthropoda; class Arachnida; order Araneae; family Araneidae; genus Argiope; species Argiope bruennichi. Next base: position 16,243,783 of record NC_079161.1, read on the forward strand.
GAGTTATAAAATTTATGACTTAGATAAATTACAAGACTATTATCAAAATCTACACGTTAAAAAAGACCTTAAATGTCCTACTTTCTGCACGATTTCAATCCCAAAGATTATAGCACCGTTGTATATTGTTTTTAAATTTGCAGATAACTGCTTTAATAATCTAGTAATTTTTAATTTCATAAATAAGAGAAAATATATTGTTACGAAATTTCCGTGTTCGTTTGGATAGTGGGGGTTATATGGTATGGAGAACGCTCAATCAGCAGGCGGCAGTAGAAAAAAAAAACAACGACGTTTATTTACACGATGACAGGACAGCACAAAGACGACGGGTACGCAGACGACAACTATGTACAACAGAGACGAACACAGTAAACGACAGTAGCACACTTCAGTAGACAGCAGCACACGAAGCGGATAGACAGAATCCAACAGGAGGGGGTTCCTGGGAGCTTCGCTCTGCCATCTCTCCAACGGTTGATCTTCTCGCTGTAGCTGCCGACTCGCTACTTCTCATACGACTTCACTTACACCACTCTTCTTCCTCGCAGCTTTAGAGTACCCGTCTTTTATAGTTCCGGGAGGTGGGGCTAGAATCTTTAGACCAATCAGGACGTCTCTGGATGTATCTCGGTTCCTACTGGATGGATCGTGAAACTTCTCGAACTTTTCAGTATAATCCATTTTGTCGCCAAAGTCGCCAAATTAATCGCCAAGATGCCAAATGGTCGCCAAGTTAGTCGCCAAGCTCTGAGTTCATTGACGCTTAGCACGCACAGGACAGATCGTACATCCTATCTTTCTTACGATGACACTAGTCGTACTGGGAAGCAAAATTACAGGTTTGTAACAATATATATCTTAAGAGCAGATCAGTTGAATAATACTGAATGAAGTTTGGAATTGCATGAAGATTATTTTTTAAACTAGAAACATTAACCTCAATGGAAATTAAATGGCAGCTGGAATGATGGAAAACGTGCCGAATTTGTGTCAGGAATATTGTCATCTTACATCGTTATATTTTCAAGAAACAAAGTTTCATATCTCTGCAGTGCTAGGTACGATATAAATTTTCGGAATAAAAATAATTTTTTCATGAATAACTATGCTGAAAATTTCCTATAATCTAAAATGTTGGAATATAAAAGTCATAACCTTAAGATAATGACAGTACAAAATCTTCTGCAAAAAGAAATAGTAGAAAAAAGCAACAAAATATGTTTTTATACGCACCAAATCATAAGAAGACAACATCTGTGGTGTCTTCGCTTTTTGAATCCCATGATAATATGTATTTTTGCTTTCCCTCTATAATAATTATTAACCCGTCATACAAGAAATGACAGTACTATAAGAGATACAATCAATCAACAAAATAATAAGAAAACAGACATATAAAGACTGAACTCCTAAAGGATTTGTGGTATGGCATATGTGCCAGCCTATGTTTTGAAGATAATATCCTATAGACTTGCATATTTACTACCCATATTGGAGAGGTTAATATTTCGATTATACGACATTTGTTCTTATTAATTTGTTGCCTAACAATAATTCAGCATAAATGATTCATTTATTTGACAAACGGTTATTACAAAGATGTATTTGAGTGTGAATATCTCACAGAAACTGTATCAAACATTATTTGAAATGGCAAAGTTATTAAAAAAAGATATTTTGCAAATATTGATTTTTTTGTTTGTCTTTATTTATCTTTTTTATAATTCATTGTTTGACCCAGAACATTTAGGCATGGTTCGTCGACAAATTCAAGATACATTTCTTTTTCGAATTGGTTAGTTTAGTTTAGTTATATTAACTTCCCGTTTGAAGCAACACTTGGGCTATTTTAGGACGGACCTCGTCATTTTGAACAGCGGTCAGATGACGAGAACGACACGTGAGCTGGCACCCCCTCTCCACACCACACCACACCAGCGGGAGGATGTTTGGTCAGGACGGATTTAACGTTAAACAGACCCCCTTACACGACGGGTCTTCGGTGGAATCGGGTCTCGAACCTGAAACACTCCGGTTCCGTAGCCGAGACCTTATAATCCAGGCAACCGCGGCTCTTTTCGAATTGAAATGTATTTCTTTTTCACTTTATGTACTGTCGCTCTAAAAATTAGAGAACTTGATCCAGATCAAAAAATTGGACACAAATATATTTTGAAGGGTACAAAAGTGCACTCCAAATTGATTTTTTTATTTTAAAGAATGAAAAAAAGCATTTAAAACATTTAATCGCTTGATTTTCTTTCATTATTTAAGTTACCCCTTCCATTGGGCCGTGGGAAGTATGCTTCCCACCAAATTTATCAATCTTTGTATGAAATTATGTAGGTTGGCATCAGTTCTGACACATTTTTTTTAGTAAATCAGAAACTTAGATGCTTCAGTTCTTTATCTCAGACAAAATGATGTGTCTTGATTTGTTACTTAATTATTAATTAACCAAATTAATTAATTAATCAAATGAAATTTATCTAATAAGTTAAGTGAATCCCTTTTCTTATTCTAATTTCAAGCCTAAAATATTTTAACAGAATATGACTAGAAAAAAATGGCCCTTTAAAGGGTTAAGAAAGAAAGATTATTTTTATTATAGATGTAGTTTGCAAGAAAAACCAAAAAGAGATGTTAAAATATGATAGACAGTGCACAATTTGAAAATAAATTAGAGCGGTTATAATTTCCATGGCAGTATGATGTCATCCTGAAAGTTCAGGTGTACTATAAAGAGAATAGGTGTAAAACTATTAAAATTACATTACGTTGGGTCTATTTAATGCATAAAAATATTTTGTAGAAGTAACTTTGCTCAAAATAATTATAAGAGATTTGAGAAAAATTAGATGTTACTGATACTTTTTGCGAAACAACTGGAGGCCAAAGCTGTCCAATTTACAATGTCTCTAATGGTCAATGATCAATATATTTAATTAACAGTTAGTTTAAATTAGTTAATTCAAATATTCTAATTTTAGTTATAATTAAATTATTAATGAAAATAATTTAGAATTGTTTAAAATGTTAATAGTAATACACGCAATTTAATTTTAAACTAGTGATCATCAAAAAATAATATTTAAATTCCGAATAGAAAATTATTTACTTATATATATTTAATGATGTTTAGACATTTTACTAACAGTAATCAAGCCAAGTGGACATTTTAATATAAAGATTTAAAATTAAGAAAGTAAATAATATTGTTACGAATCTGTGATGCGGCTTCCCAGCATAGTTGGTTCTATAGGAGGTACCGGAGATTGGCGACGAATTTGGCGACTTTCGCGCCAAAATAGATTATACCCGAAACATCGAGAATTTTCCCGAACCGTCCAGTAGGAACCGAGATAAGCCTCGAACGTTCCTGATTGGTTGAGAGGCTTCTAGCCCCGCCTCCTGAGACCTATAAAAGGAGCTGCAGCTGCCGGGAAGGGATTGAACCAGAGTCGTCGTCGTGAACCTGATTGGAGAGTAGTCGGAACCGACAGTAAAGAACTGGCCTTCCAGAGATAAGCGGAGCAGCGACGGAGTGAAGCTAGTGCTGAACTAAGCTATGTGCTACTGTCTGCAGTAGAATCTGTTGTATGCTGCACGTCTCGGCTGAAGATAATCGTCTTCTGTGCTGTATATAGTTGTCGTCTTTGTGCTGTCCTGTGTGTCTTCGTGAAAATAAACGTCGTTGTTTTATTTTCTACTGCCGCCTGGTGATTGAGCGTTCTTCACACAATATAACTTCCACTATCCAAATGAACCCCGTAAATTTCGTAACAATATGAATAAAAAGTAAAACAAATGCTTCTTGCTTTAATAATGATAAAAAGCAAAGAACAAAGCAATTGTAACAATATAATTTATATTATGAATGTCTCAATATAAAATTAAATGCAATAAAATTCAGTTTTCTGATAATTTTGAGAACATTTTATAATTTATTTACAGTGATGATTTCTGGCAATTGTGAGATGAATTTCTAATCATTAAATTAATTTCTTCAGATAATTTTTATAATATAATTTTAATTCAATGTCTAATAATGTGCATGTCAAATTTTTATAATTTACTAGCTGACCCGACAAACGTTGTTCTGCCTTATAAATTATTTCTATTGAATATTTTGGTTGTTAACGAATGCATTGTAAGTGTGTGGGGATGGGATCTATGACAGAAAGAGGAATGGAACGCGGTAGACGATGATCGCCGATAAAATCTAAAAAACCCCAACCATTCATTTTCTCAATACAATGTATTTCATTGATGTAACGAACCTATACATTGTTTGATAGGTTAATGTAAAGTGAAAAAAGTAATATATTTTTTGTCCTAAAGTATAAAAATGAAATAAAGAAAATCAATATTCATTTCGAAGAGCAATTGAGTGTACGATATTTTTTCTCAGTCCGTCTTTAGCCAACACAAATAAGCTCGATAGTTTGCCCACGCGAGAACATGCCACGTGTGAAAAACATGGTGAGCCCAAATCTAAGCCGCAAACAGACATCATTTAGCCTTTCGACTTATTGATTGTCATTGCGAATGCCAATCTAATAGGAAATGGAACGCGTTTGAATTCAATTGGCACGTCTGTGAGAATCATTGGAATTCGTGGCAGCAAAACATTTTCGGCTCGGAATTTACCATTCAAAAGGGTGGCTTCTATAACGTTTTTCATAAATTTTTTAATGACCAATCGCGTGTCATTGCACAGCCATGGTGGGTTCAAATTCCGAAGTAAAATAACCGGAGATCCAACTTTCAGCCGTAGAAGGTGTAGTGACATGCCTGGCAAATCCAGTGAGTTCAAAAACACGGTTGGATAATTTACAGCTTCGTTAGCATCGCAAACTGTATCGATCGATTCATATGATACCAAGTCGCCTGGCAACGACTGCTGTATCTTGAAGTTTAAATCGTCGACGTCCACATTTTTTGCTGCCAAAATGGCTCTTTCTGACAGCCACGCATGATTTATGTATTATGTGCGTACATCGGGAAATATGCGGTCAATGAGAGCATTTTGCGAATCAGCGATAGTGCAGAAATGATTGGGCAATTTTATGCATCCAGTATTTTATTAGAAAGCAACTTTTTCATAGCCGATATCTAACAATTGGTCCGAGAATTTGTCCTCAGATGGATATTGTAGCATTTGGCTGCGCATGTTCATGTTTAGCTGTACTTTTTCCAACATTACGCCACAGTGGCGATGATTTCAAGCAAGCGTTGATCTCATCAACGCACGTTGAACGTGGATAGGAACACCCTAATTACCTAGCGTTATGAAATATACTTTACGACCTATTCTCATACCTACCAAATACACATAAAAAATTTCATGACAATCGGTCGAGCCGTTTCGGTAGATTTTGAACACAAACACCGTGACATGAGATTTTTATATATTAGATTTATAGCGAGGATTTCTAGCAGAACGTAATGTAAACAGGAAAAAACAAATTAAATTATTTTAAAACATGGAAGTTAACGAATGATGCCGATAAACTGTTAACAACATTCTTAGAAAACAATAAATTTTATAAATGTGAGCTTTCCTTTCCTTTTCAGCCAACTTATCGTAAACAAATAAATCCATTCAACGATTCTTTTTGTCCTCTATTTAAACTAACTCCAACATTGTTTTTCTACAAACGGTTGCCGGGGGAATTGAGTCTTTTCCACATCGAAGGCCCTAAATATAGCATTAGAACACGAACAAAGGTCATTACATAAATCTTGCAAAGGCCCTTTTCCCGGAACATCTTCTTTAGTCGTTGTTGTTTATAGTCGGTGAAAAATCTTCTTGTTTACAAAGTGTTAGCGGTACTCTACCTATTTTCGAATCTTTTGGAGTGCGAGGGAATATTTATTTTATCTCACATTTCCCTGGAAGTTTTTTTTTCAAGCATAAACTTGAAAGTAGTAGCAATAAGTGTAGTTTCTGTAAAAATAATCAATATAACTTCTTTTGTTTTTATTTAGTGGTTATTGGCATAAAGATGTTTGTTATAAGTAGAAACTTAAAACGTTGTTCTTGATGCTCCTCCCCCTTGGATTGAACGTCAATTCTAATAAAGACAAGAGATCGGGGGGAAAAGAGGGGTGCAGTAGCGCCTGAGGATATAGACCCTTGACTGACTAAAGTCAGAAAAAATCTGACTTTAGCTCATATGAAGATGACACTCACACACTAGTTTGCACAGCCCCTTCCGTACATCTCACAGAACACAGGTAAAGAACACCCATGCCCGAACCAGGACTCGAACCCTGGAGGACCAGATCACGGCGAAGACGTGATACCTTTTTACAGGAGGGGGAGGGGCTCTTCCATGCATTTCGCAGATAGAACACAAGTAAAGAACAATCATGCCCGACCCAGGACACGAAGCATGGAGGCCCAGATCACGACGAAGATGCGTTACCCCTAGAGCAGGACGCCGGCAGAAACTTAAAAAGTGATATATATATATGCCTTAAACGATTGAAATAGGAGAATGCTCATATTTTCCGGCGAATGTCTGCACATAACAAATAATTGATGTAAGATCGAATATTTTGTTATATTTTTATATATGTTTTTACCAGTCACACTATATATATATATATATATATATATATATATATATATATATATATATATATATATATATATATATATATATATATATATATATATATATATATATATATATATATATATATATATATAAACATAAATTCTGGAAGGAATCGAAATGACAAGCTGAGACAATCTAAAGGGGCTAAAAAAAGCGATTTCCTTATGATAAGATTGTGATGCCATTCGAATACACGACCCTGATTTTGATCGTGGTCGTATAGATGTAGCATATTGTTTCATTTCAGTTAATCTAGAAATAAGGAAAGAAGATTTAAAGATATTTTTAATGGATTCTGAATGGATGCTCGATCAAAGACCCCACAAATTGGAGAAAAAAAATGAAGGTTCTAGAAAATACAGGATTTATTACAAGATCTCGATAAGAAATCGAGATCTAAGGTTCTTCTACAAAATTCCATACATTACCACGGAGACAAGACAAGCATAAGTACTGATATGAGATATACATTTTGACTTTTGGGCGATAAAAAATCAAATTCATTGAATGCTTTGAGCGCTATTGTGTTATTGCAGTTTAGTAACGATTTATTACTTGGTTGTACGTTGTTGAATTCTGCAAGTGCTGTTTCTGTGTACTTTTCTGTTGGGATTTATTGCCTGTGTTTCTTCTAGAATAAAGTGTCGTTATTTGTTATCGAGCATTTTGAATTTTTCACTGTGCATCCAGAGGATAAATTAATATTTGCAACAACGTAAATCCCCCATTCTCTTATATCCATACACTTTGACGTGACTTATGCTCCTTCTTGTCTTTTTATGTATCTTTTCTTTAAGGAAAGACAACAAATGCATCTAGAATTTCTAGATGCGTTATTCTAGAAATTTTAATACACAGATTCACTGTATTCACTAAGACTCTTCTATCTCATATTAACTTTGAACAGCGATAACTATCGACAGGAACTTGGTATCTACAATTGTTATGCTTGACCTTGCGCTATTAAGTTCAGACCGATTACACAGCCAGCTGGGGCACAGTTAACGTTACCGTCTCGATGCATGAAAAATTGTAGTACAAAAAGATATTGTGAGGTCAATAATGCTGAAAATTAAACTTGAAATACTTGGATTTGTTTGGCTACAATTTCCAACATTCCTGCGCCAAAAAAGAGCTATAAACAAAGCCGAACAGTTTATCATCAACAGTTATATTACTTGCGACCTGTTTTAATGCCTACATCATCGGGTTGTCGATTTATTTGTTTAAAAGACGACATTTATCTTGCTGTTGAGAGATATTATGTCACCATTTCGAAAATGCGCTTTTCAGATTTGCGCTTTGACCAAACTTAGTTCTTAGCATTATTGCGCTTATGGTATCTTTTTGTACTAAATAATAGACGTTCTACAATTTTGTAATTGTCTTTTTCCTCCTAAGGGTTTTCTTCTCAATACACAGAGGAAGACTGATTTTGCTATTTTTCTCGAAAATGGAAAGAGAAGGTAAAGGGGAGACAGATGAATGTGGCTTATCAAAAATGCACAAAGAAAGAAAGTTTAAGTTAAGTTATATCATCGTCCCGTTTTAAAGCAACAAAACTAGGGCTAATTTTGGACGAACATCGAAATTTGGAACCACGGAAAGATGATGAGGATGACGCCTGAGCTGAAAAAAACTTTTTTCTAATATTAAGCTGATTCTGCACACTTTACCTTTTTTTTCTATACTTATAATAAAGCTCAATGTGTGTGTGTGTGTGTGTGTGTGTGTGTGTGTGTGTGTGTGTGTGTGTGTGTGTGTGTGTGTTGGCGCTCTACAGGCCAAACCGTTTGACCAACAGCTACCAAATTTGTTACATGTATACCTTGGAGGTTGGGAATGTGCACCTGAGGTCCCTTATTTGTATTTTTAATTAGAATTTTAATTATTAATTAAAAACTAACTTTCCCGTCAAAAAATCTTTTCATTTTTCACCACCGCCAAATGAGTGAGGCTTCAGATTTTTCCCACTCTAATGAGGCTAGGCTTAACATTTTTTGGCCGATTATTTCAAACAATTCTGCTTATTTTCTTAAGGTTTGATGCATTTAAAATTAAACATTGTGAATGAATCGATCTTACAGATTCATTCTGAAATACTTTTGAATTGAAATAAAATAGAATAATGGAAATTAAAAATTTCTAATTTGCATAGTGTTAACCCAACTGGCATAGAAAAATTCACGCATTTGCATTACCATAACTGGTGTTGAAAATTCACGCATGCGCATTGTGTTCTGATTGTTGACAACTGTTATCAACGGATGCGTACTTGATTTAAATTATTTTTTGGTTAGTTTTTTAAGTAGTTTCTTTAACCTGTTTTCGACCTAATCCACTAAAGTATCTAGAGAAAACTACAAGTCCTTAAAAACCTAAACAAACTCATCCAATCTAATGTCATTGCGCTCATATCCAGATTATATTTCCTCTTTAGAAAAGCAACGTTTACAAAGGAAACATGCGATAAAGTGAGTACTTCATCGCATTCACTTTAATTCGCAAGATTGTTTCCCCCAGTCACATCCACTTTGTAGCGAAAAAGCTTTTACATCGGCGATGAGCAACAAAGAAGTAAGTGCCGGGAAAACGGTCTTTACCGGATTTCTGGAACGGCCAACACTTTAAATCCTAATGCTTCTTTGAGATCATTCGATGTGCGAAGAACATAATTTCCTGAGTTGCTGTTTCTAGAAAAACAAACTTTTTTTTAAACAGGGGACAAAATACGTTTGTTCTTTAGATTTTTGTCGAATGGATTTCTTGACATTCGAAGTGGGAAGTTCAACTGGCATCGTAATACAAGTACCTTTCAGCATAGATTCTATTTACAAACGAGCAATTTACTGTTCTTTAAGGGATTCAAAACCCTGGAAAAGAGTTTCATTATTAATTTTATAAAGAAGATTTTAATGAAATAAAATTTTTGCTATACAAAAATTTTGCTTCAATCGCACAAAACATCGCATTACAAACAATATGACATGTCAAAGATATGTTTCTTTAATTTAATTTAAAATATAATTTATGTTACAAACAAAAAATTTTCAAATTTTCTGCAATTAGATTTTATATTTGACCACTTTTATTTTTCAATAACAGTAGAGTAAAATTCCTTTTTGTAAACAAACATGATTGATTTGAGTTCCTCAACTACATTTTTATAACAGGTGAAAAATAAGCTTTTTATATTTCGTCAACGGATTCTGAGACGACCCCATGTCGACGATTCCATCTAATTAAGAGGGGTGGGACGCGGAACGATTAGCTCATTTCCGGTTTTCCCTTTGACCTTTTCTTTCCCCCATTAGATACTTTTTAGTTCAATTCTTTTTCACGTGTATGTGAGTTTTGTGTTAATTCTGGCCGTATTTTATTTTAACTAAAAATTTCGCATTGATATGGCTAGTTCAAGTGGCAAAAAAGCTTTCAGCAGTGGTACAAATTCATTAAATATTGTGACGAAGAAGCAGAAAACGAGGAATTATTTATTTCACACATTCTTCGCACATCGCATTAGTACCTTTTTCCTTCTGTATTACTAATTATCTGTGATGTTTACGTCTCCTAAAACCGCGAATCTTCATTCATAAATATAAACATCCTCTCCTTTCATCCCTATTTTGACGACTTAAACCCATCCTAACGCATGCGCAGAAGCGCGGAGGGTTTTACAATCCGTTGTCGAACAGTATATGTTTTTTTTAATCGTTTGGCACAGTTTGTAATTTTCCTAGAAGCTGAGAAATGATATTCTTTTGTGCAATATATTTGTTTTTCATTTTAACTAAAAATAGATTAGCAGCCTATAGAAAAGTTTTGTCTACTTTAATAACGAATATAATAGAATCCTTTACATTAAAAAATGGCTAAATGAAGCCTTACAACCGCAGATAAGTAAATTTAACCGATGATAGAAATATTCGTTTTGCTGTAAACGTTTGCTCATAGATATTTAAAATAAAACGAGTAATCATGCGATCTTTGGCGATGCATCCAGGCTTCATTGCTTTTCATACGAAATGAAAATAACTTAAATCCATGATGATGTTCCTATTGCCTGACTTTGTCATTTTCCTCTCAATGCTCAATTGAGGTATTTTTTCCAAACTTTTCTCGAAAATGAAATATATCAAAAACACAATTAAGATATTTATTTCATCAAAAGAAGCAGACAATACAACATAAGCAGAAGCAAATCGTTAATGAAATGACAAGAACATTGCTCAGTGGCCTCAATTTACCATCTCACTCTGAGAACACAATTCCAAAGATGCATCTTTTGAATTTTTATCCGAATTTATATAATTTCCTAACTAGGAAAGAAGTCGAATGGAATTCTCGAGAAGAATCTCTCGAATTCGGTTCCTAGTGAAAAACAATAATTCTGGCGTTCGGCAAATTTTAATTATTCTAATGTGAAAGTCACGAAATAATCGCTACGGTTGGAATTAATTGATTCCGCATCTATGAAGAATCACTTTACATCTTTCTTTCCAACCATCAAATGAACTTGGAAAGGAAAGCAGCACTAAAGTTTCATAAAAGTATATTTTTCATTAAGAATATTGTTACGAATCTGTAATGCTGCTTCCCAGCATAGTTGGTTCCACCATCGGAAAGAATGTTTTACAGTCGTCGGTATTGGACTGAGTCCGGTGTCGCATCGGAGGGTTCCGGAGCTTGGCGACAAACTTGGCGACCATTTGGCGACGAATTTGGCGCCAAAATAGATTATACCCGAAACATCGAGAATTTTCCCGTACCGTCCAGTAGGAACGGAGATATGCCTCGAACGTTCCTGATTGGCTGAGAGGCGTCTAGTCCCGCCTCCTGAGACCTATAAAAGGAATCGGCCGTAGCTGCTAGGGCAGAGTAATCTGAATCGACAGCAAGAACTGACCTTCCAGAGATTAGCGGAGCAGCGACGGAGTCAAGTGAGTGCTGAATTTTGTGCGCTAAGGTCTGCATTAGAGTCTGTTGTCTGCACGTCTCGGCTGAAGATAATTGTCTGTTGGGCTGTATATAGTTGTCGTCTTTGTGCTGTCCTGTGTGTCTTCGTGTAAATAAACGTCGTTGTTTTATTTTCTACTGCCACCTGCTGATTGAGCGTTCTCCACACCATATAACTCCCACTATCCAAACGAACCCCGGAAATTTCGAAACAATATTTTCTTTTATGACTCCTTACCCTTGAAAAACCGAAGGCAGAAGTCCGTCTTCTAGCTCATGTGAAGATGACAATCATGCGCTTGATTGCGCAGCCCCTTTTTACAGTAAGGCTCTTTCACACATAGAACACAAGGTGACGAACAACCATGCCCGAACCAGGACTCGAACCCGGGACGCCCAGATCACGGGGAAGACGCGTTACCCCTAGGTCAGGACGCCAGCAATATTTTCTTTATTCCTTATATCCTATAGAAATCAAATAAAATTACCAAAAGTCTATTTTCGCATACTTAAAAATTTGAATTTCGAAACATTTTCTTAAGGTCTTCCAAACACTTCAAAATTTTAAGCTACATCCTTTTTCTGCTGCAAACTTTCCTAGCTTAAATGAATTAATTAAAAATGGTTTAAATTGATTTTAAAAGCTTACAATAATAATAATAATAATCCAGTAAAGTTATCAAAAACAATACTTTTACACAACTTAGAAATCTGAATTTCTAAGCACTTTATTTTAAGGTTTTCTCAAAAGTGCTACCAGCTGTTTTTCAGCAATCTTAAACGAATTATATAAACTCATCGTTTGTGAGAGTTTAAACTGAACCATAAAAATTAATACCATATTGAAATGTATGGATTATACAAGAGATTACAGAATCGTAATTTTAAACATTTAAATGAACTTAAATGTTAAATTTTTCGAATTCACTGAATGAATTTAAAACGCTGTTAAACAAACCCATTTCTGAAAAATAACTGTTTGGAATATCAGTTACCTTTTCTACTTAAAAGTAATCAAAATAAATCTATCCAAATAGCCTTTGTACAATACCTCTTTACCCTCTACTTAAATTAAAAAGAAATTTCTTTTCCGACAACTAACATTGTTAGAAATTATGTTCTTTGCACGTAAAAAGGTTCTAAAACAAGCATTAGGAACTAAAGCGGAGATCGTAACAAAAATCTAGAAAAACCTGTTTCCTCGGAACCTCTTTGCTCATATTCTTTGCTGATGTAGTCTTTCCTGCTTAAAATGAACGAGGCGAAGAAAGAAAACTTCTGATTTAAAGAAGGGAGATGAATTAATGCTTAATAGCATGCAGCATGCTGCCTTTGAATAATTTATCATTTAAAATTGGGTTCAAAGAATGGCAATTATGATTTAAGAACTCTTTTTTATCTATAAGCAAATATTACCTAGTAAATGAGTTAAATTATTTTATATTTCCATAAATTAAAATAAAAAAAGAATATATTTATAATTCCCCTACAACCAAAATAAAACATGAAATGTTAAAATCATATTTTTAACAGATATTTGTACATGACATTAAATTGTCGAATTTTAACATTTTACTGGTTGTATTAATTCGTAAACAAAATAAATTATAATTAGATATACTCAAAGAAAACTTCCTTTTCATTGTTTTTGCAAAAGGCAGGAATATAAAATTAACTGCACAATTAAATGCTGCTAAACCTTTGTGTAATGAAATTTAATATTTGGGCAGATTAAAATTCTTTTAACAAATATTTATTTCGTTTCTTAAAAGGTTTTATGCTCAAAAAAATATCAAAAATATCAAAAAATACAGAAATACGGAAATCGTTTGCAAAATCTGGAATATTTTCAAGCATTATAGAAACATCTCGCAAATTTGAGTGTCGATATCATTTTATGCTTTGAAAATAAATTTATTTTCTACAAAATAAAATCGATTTTCAAAAATGGCGAATTTACTAGAGCAAATAATATATCAAATGATGCTTCAGCAGAAGAAATTTTTGCTGCAAAAATATTTCAAATGTTACAAAAACTCGTTAAAAGCAATCGTGTCAAAAAATAAGAAAATTTGAGTATAATAAAGAGTATGAAAGAAACAATTTTTTTATACGTGATTAACATTCTGGTAGATTATCTGTTTTTTCCACTCATCAACATGTTGATTAAATCAGAAGATTGGTCTTAAATTATTGCTTTTTAGCAGAAACATAAATGAAAAAAATTTCTATGAAAACTCAAACACAAATAATTTTTGAGTGCTATATTAATTGATGGTAAGGTAGACATAAAATGTGTAATAATAATTTCTAAGATTTTCCTATTAAAAATGAAAAAAAGGTGCTAAAAACATCATATTGTTACGAAATTTCCGGGATTCGTTTGGATAGTGGGAGTTATATGGTGTGGAGAACGCTCAATCACCAGGCAGCAGTAGAAAATAAAACAACGACGTTTATTTACACGAAGACACACAGGACAGCACAAAGACGACAACTATATACAGCACAGAAGACGATTATCTTCAGCCGAGACGTGCAGCAACAACAGCATACACAACAGCATATAACAAGACAGACAGACAGTAGCGCACAGCTTAGTTCAGCACTAGCTTCACTCCGTCGCTGCTCCGCTTATCTCTGGAAGGCCAGTTTTTTTATTGTCGATTCCGACTACTCTTCGACTCGTCCGTCGACTCCCCCGGCAGCTGCAACTCCTTTTATAGGTCTCAGGAGGCGGGGCTAGAAGCCTCTCAACCAATCAGGAACGTTCGAGGCGTAACTCGGTTCCTACTGGACGGGTCGGGAAAATTCTCGATGTTTCGGGTATAATCTATTTTGGCGCCAAAGTCGCCAAGTCGTCAAACGGGTCGCCAAGTTTGTCGCCAAGCTCTGGGACCTCCCATGGAACCAACTATGCTGGGAAGCAGCATCACAGGTTCGTAACAATATTACTTCTCAAAATTACATTGAAATAACGAAATGTGTGATTTTTTTTTTATCAGTCACACTTTTTTTTAAAATAAGACATTCTGGGATATTTTTAACCAATCATTTAAAATCTTAAATTTCAGCTTAAAAATATTTTTATATAAATATAAGCATATAAAAATATTCTCACAAATATTACTATATCAAATAATTTAATTCATTAAATAATTTTATTCTAATCGTTTTGAAGGCTGAAGATGTTTGAAATTTCTGACTTTCTGAGTTCAGAAGTGTATAGCTGAGAACTTACCAATCACATTTTATAAAATTACATCACAGAGAATCATTTAATACAAATGAAATCAAATTAATTTAAACTCAAAGAAAAGGAAAACGAATGACAAGCGACTAATATCTTCTGGAAAAAAATGATTGCTAATAATAAAATTATTATAAATTTTCAAGTAGAAAATCCTTCAGCAATTTATCACAATAAACACGTTTGCATTCACACGGAAATTTCAGGAATAACAGAGAAACCCATCCTACCTTCACGACTCGTTTGCACAGAATTCATTTTAACCCTTAAATGGGGAGGTAAAATTTTAGGACTTAACTGGGGAGGTGCGGCCTACGAGACCGCATTTCATTTGCACTCAAATTAAATTTTCTAATATATGTATTAGTATGAAAAACTGTTAATATATTTTTCAGATATTTTTCTTGATATATAGATATGTTTTAGAAATTTTCCAAAACATATTATCAATGAAAAAAGTAAATGCGTTGGAACATACATTTTCTTCTCAAATGACATGTTACAATAAATAATATTCTTGAAAAAGCATATTACTTTTTACTTTTTAAATCATATTTATTTTTACAGTATATGAAGGTATATAGAAGACAATATAATGTAAAATTCAACAATTACATGAAAAATAAAAAAAAATGGCAATGGGTAAAATTTGCCCTTTTTTTATCGGTTTGCGTGACTTTCATAGCACGGTTTCCAAGGGCATTTTAAATATACCTGTTAAGAACTAGTATAAAAATCAACCTATAAATTCTGTATATATATCTCTTGGAATATTAATATATTTCATAAATTTTTCAAAATACATTATCACTAGAAAAATTAATTATATTTGAAGATACGTAACAAAATCAGTTGAATGCGAACTTTCATCGAAAAACTCTTCTGTACAATTATCCTTATCAATAAAATCACTTTCTGCTTCATTTAAAAGTGTCTGGAGCATTGCTTCATAATAGGATTAGTAAACTGGATGATATTTCGGGGCCCAAATTTTAGCGCTAAGCCTTGTTTATCACTGGGACACTAACAGGGAGATGCGGTCTTAGAGACCGCGTTCGAAGAAATAGCTGAATTATTTTAAAAAGCATCTGATGAAATCGGTTGAAAAAGTGCACGTGTATTCAAGGTCATAAAACAAGAAGCTACAGGTTCAATCCATTCAATTGAGCTAAAAATAGAATAGGGTTGACAGAAAATCCATCGCTAGCGGTCTCACAGACCGCACGTCCGCAGTTAAGGATTGAACTTCTCTCTTTATAAATGAATCCTCACACCATGAAACCCAGTATTTTTATGCTTCAGTAAATTTACAAGACACCACTCACTAATAGTATATGTGTT
Source organism: Argiope bruennichi (assembly GCF_947563725.1). Lineage (NCBI taxonomy): Eukaryota > Metazoa > Arthropoda > Arachnida > Araneae > Araneidae > Argiope > Argiope bruennichi. The sequence goes on from NC_079161.1 coordinate 16,259,959, forward strand.
ATTACAGCCGAGAATCACGCAACAGATTTAACCATTATCCCTTTCAATAAAAGCAGAATTATTCTTTCTACAGCATACTAGGAAAAGGCAAATAGGAGAAGATTTATGGGTCATCCACTAGAGAACAGTTCAGGGAATAAATAAAATTCATTTAAACGTTCTGTCCAGCATGTTTAAGTTAATTAACAGGCTGTAGTTATTCTAACATGATTTGGCCAAGCAACAGTGGAGTGGACCATGCTTTGAAAATGCACGGGAGAAATGGTTTACGGAATATTTCCTTTTTGTTTCCTGATTCAATATTTTGGGAAACTCATTGATCTGTTAGAGACTCGTGACAGCTTATGCATTTATCCTCTCAAGTGCGTTTTACTAATTTCGGGAAGATAAATGCTTGGCAATGGTACTATAGTAGTATGAATATTTCTTGCGAAAACGAGCAAATTAATTTCCACAAAGAGCAACTATATTCTAAATTATTAGAGGTTTTTGGCGAGTTTCTGGTTCGATGAAAATACTAATTGCGTTTCTTTTAAATTAAATTAGACCCTTCATGTATGGTTCATTATTCTTTCAAAAAAAAGGAAAGGTTCAGATGTAGAGATTGTCACACAAATGGAGATTATTAAGGTGAGAACCCTTCTATCATAATGCTTTTTAGAATATAAATAATATTTTTCGAATTGCGTATTTTCTTTGGCAGCGATGTCACTTTCTAAACCCTCATGTAAAAAGATAATTGGTAGAATCATTCTTATTTAAATTCAACAATATAAGAATGACTCTAAATTTAATAGTTGGTGAAACAATGAAAACAGTTTAAATGTCATTACAGCAGTAACTGATAGTGTTTAAATTCATGGTAAAAATGTATTAAAAAATTTTCAAATTAAGGAAAATGATTGCTTAGGAAATAAACTATATAATTCAATTATTTTTAATGTTATTTTTAAATAGCAAGGTTTTAAAAGGTGAGAAAATCAAATTTAAGACACTATATTTACATAAGTAACTGCCTGAAAATGTCAAACGTTCGCTTAAATTCTAATGTATAAAACGTTTTAAAAAATTCTAGTGTGTACGTATATTCATTTAAATTTATGTCTGTTATTATGTCGAATTCCTAATAATAACCTAATTTTTTGCTCCAATGTTTTGACCTATACAGTGCTGACACACACTTTTTATAAGCATACATAACTGAACATCATACAATTTCTCTGAATTCAAAAACAAGTAAACTCGTTACTTAATATTTCAGAATATTATAAAAATACAGATATTGATATTTATAAGAAAGCGGTTTATGAAAGAAGAAAGGAATAAAAGAAGAAAGGAAAAAAAGAAGAAAGGAAAAAAAGAAGAAAGGAATAAAAGAAGAAAGGAATAAAAGAAGAAAGGAAAAAAAGAAGAAAGGAATAAAAGAAGAAAGGAATAAAAGAAGAAAGGAAAAAAGAAGAAAGGAATAAAAAACAATGTGTGATATCAAGCTGATTCTACATTTATAACTTCCAATTACAAGAAGAATTTATTTGAAAAATAATTACAATATTAATATTGTTACGAATCTGTGAGGCGGCTTCCCAGCTTAGTTGATTACATAGGCGGTCCCAGAGCTTGGCGAAAAATTTGGGACGATTTGGCGACTTGGCGACGAATTTGGCGATTTTGGCGCTAAAATAGATTATACCTGAAACATCGAGAATTTTCCCAATCCGTCCAGTAGGAACCGAGTTGCGCCTTGAACGTTCCTGATTGGTTGAGAGGCTTCTGGCCCCGCCTCCTGAGACCTATAAAAGGAAGCAGCCGCAGCTGCCGGGCAGTCGTGAACCAGTGGAGTCGACGGTGAAGAACTGGTCTTCCAGGGATAAGTGGAGCAGCGACGGAGTCAGACTAGTGCTGAACTAAGTTGTGCGCTACTGTCTGCAGTAGAGTCTTGTATGCTGCTGTGTATACTGCACGTCTCGGCTGAAGATAATCGTCTTCTGTGCTGTATATAGTTGTCGTCTTTGTGCTGTCCTGTGTGTCTTCGTGTAAATAAACGTCGTTGTTTCATTTTCTACTGCCGCCTGCTGAGTGAGCGTTCTCCACACCATATAACTCCCACTATCCAAACGAACCCCGGGAAATTTCGTAACAATATATATAATAGCTATTAATAAGAAATTCACATTAATATAAGAAAAGAAGAAAAAAAACGACTACTGATATCAAGCCGATTCTCCACAATTTAATGTTATATACTACAATAAAAAAAATAAACATAAAGAGAGATTAGATTCCAATCCAATGATCTTTCACAGACTACAAGCCCATAAAATCCCGAACAAACTCGCCGAATCTAATATCGTTGCACTCATTCGCAGACTTTATTTCCTCTTTAGAAAAGCAACGTTTACAAAGGAAACGTGCGATAAAGTGAGTACTTCATCGCATTCACTTTAATTCGGAGAACTGTTTCCCGTGCCACATCCACTTCGTAACGAAAAAGCTTTTACATTGGCTATGAGCAACAAAAAAACAAGTGCCGAGAAAACTGTCTTTGCTGGATTCCAGTAACGTCCTTTACTTCGAATCCTAATGCTTCTTTGAGATCATTCGATGTGCGAAGAACATAATTCCCTGAATTGCCGTTTTCAGAAATAGAACCTTCGAATTTATTTAAGTGGGGAATAAAATAAGGGTGTTGTTTAGATTTCTTAACATTCGGGAATATATTTGAAGTACGAAGTTCAATTGGCGTCGTAAAGATATACTTTTCATTTGAGAATCTATACAAAAACGAGCAATTCCTTGTTCCCCAAGCAATTCTAAACCATGTAATACAGTTTATTCATTAATATTATATAGAATAATTTTTTTTTTATGAAATAACAAAATTTATGCTATTAAAAATGGTTTTAAGCACTCAAAGCATTGCATTACAAACAACACGACGTGTCAAAGATTTGTTTCTTGAATTGAGTTTAAAACATATTTTATACTCCTAATAAATGAACTTCAATTTTTCTGTTACTTACGATTATATTTTATTCTAGACCCCTTTCTCTTATCCATAGCAAGAGAGAAAAATTCATTTTTGAAATTAATTGCTTTTATATGATGTAAGCACACTTATTTGAATTCCAATCAAACAGCTCAATTGTATTTTTTATTCTTCTTTAAAAATATTTATAACTAGTAAAAAATTAGGTTTTTTTTTATGCATTTTTAAAAAATCTTTCAGTGTAGTTTGTAGTTTTTCGAGAAGTTTAAAAATACTAAAAAACTTTCGTGCAGCATATTTTTCATTTTAATTTTAAAAATAGAGTAGTAGACAATATAAATGTTTTGTTTACTTCAATATATATTATAAGCAATTTCAATTAGCATTAAAAATTGTTGCATGAAACTGTCAATAACAAATGTCATATGCAATAACTACTATCTTTCCTAGAAATATTTTTATGCTGTGAAAACTTCAAATTATGCACAGAAATACTTTTTTCTAAAAAAAGCAAGTAATCATGCTATCATCGGCGATGCACTCAGACTTCATCAGTATGCATATAAAATGAAACTAGGTGAAATCTGTGAGGTAGTTGGGTTTGCCAGAATTTGTCAGAAATTTTCCTCAATCCACAATGGCGATGTGTTTTTGAAATTTCTCTAGGAAATGAAACATATCAAAACGTAAATAAGATATTAATTTCTGCAATGAAGCAAAGCACACAACCTAATTAGAAGTAAATCGCTAAGTAAATGACAAGACAATTCTAATCTGCCTCAGTTTAACAGCTCACTCTGAGAACATAACTCCAGAGAGGTAATAACTCATTTGAATTTTTATCCGAATTTATATAATTTCTTCACTGGGAATGAAGTCGCCTGGAATTCTCTAGAAGAATCCTCCGAACTCAGATCCGAGTAGAAAACAATAATTCTGACATTTGACCAAATTTTAATCATTTTAATGGCAAAATCATGAAGTGGTCGCTACGTTCAGAGTTTATTACTTCGGCATCTATGAAGCATTCCAGTAAATCTTTCTTTCCAGCCATCAGATAAACTTGGAAGGAAAAATTATATTAAAGTTTCGTAAAAATATTTTTTATTGATATTTTCCTTATTCCTTATGTATATGAATCAATTAAATAAAAAAAAAATTCTGCACAACTTAGAATCTGGATGTCGAAATTCTATTTTCAGGGCTTCCAAACACTTGAAAATTTGCAGCTACCTACTGATTTTCCAGGAAATTTTCCAATTCCTTAAAGTGATTTTATAAACTTCCCATTTGTAAAACTTTAAATTATATCATGAAAAATATCACTACATTAAAATGTATGAAATATAACGCCAATTATTTTATCATAATTTTAATCATTTACTTGTCCCCAAATGTTAGTTTTTTCGAATTTACAGAATGAAATTGAAGCATTGTTTAATTTCCTCCACTCCAAAATATCCCTTATTTCTAATTCGTAGGAATTAAGTAAGTCAAACATCTAACTCTCCCACCCGCCACGAAGGCACACGGATTTAAACCATAAAACTGAATGACCGGACCACCGCAACAGCAACATTGGCGTGAACTGTGATTGAGTCCTAAGGGCCGTCACCGGCCGCGGCACAACCCTCCCCGAAGAAAGAACGTCCCGTCATCGACGGGAGGAGTCAGATCTCCCACCTATTAGTGTACCCTCCAGGGTGGCGAGACCCAACCACCATGCCGGAAGCATCTCATCCTCATTTCGAGGTGCCCTTCCGGGGGTTCGTAGGAATTAAGTAAGGAAGAAGTGTACTGTTGACAACAAAATATTATTATAAATTTTCAGGCTGAAATTCTTCAACAATTTACGACAATAAACACATTTGCATTAACTTTGAAATTCAAACAACAATAGAAAAACTCATTCCATCTTTACGTCTCAATTGCTCTGCGATTGAATAGTGCAATAGGGAATAATTTTAAACCTCAAACTTTAAAAAAAGATCGTCACACCATGAAGCCCAGTGTTTTATACTTCAGTAAATTTACAAGACACCACTCACTAATAGTATATGCGTTATTACAGCCAAGAATCACACAGCAGATTAATCCATTATTATCACTTTCCGTACAGGTAGGATTATGCTTTCTAGAGATTAGTTTCAAAAGGGAAATAGGCAAAGATTCTAGGCATAATCCCCTCGAGAACAGCTCGGGGGGTAATTAAAATTCATTTAAACATTCTGTCCAGCAGGTTGAATATCGTTAGTAGCCTCCAGTTATTCTAACACGATTTGCCTATTCAACAGTTGAGTTGACAGTGCTTTCAAAAGGGGGGGGGAAGAGAAATGGCTTAAGGAAATTTCCTGTCTGTTTCCTGATCCAATGTTGAGGGAAACTCATTGTTCTACTAGAAACTTATGATAGCTCATTCCTTTCTCTTCTCGAGCGTGTCTATTCAAATCTAAGAAAGTCCATTTCCTGGTAATGATATTTTAATAAAAAGAAAATTTCTTGCAAAAATTAAATCAATTATTTTTTACAAAAAGAAGTTATTAAATGCTTTTGACGCGCAGCTTTTTTGCCAGAAATATTCTTGTGTTTTAATTTCTTTATTTTTCTTCACTTGTAAATGTGTGTGTATGGGGGGAAGGTCACTCTACAGGCTGAGCCATTGGACCAAAAGCCCATCTCAATTCGAATTCTTATCAGAATTTTTACAAAATTTTGGAATTTTGCTGCAATGACTTCTAATAAAATTACAGTACAAAAATAAATTTTACGTCATCAAAAAATTATGAAAATTATCGTCATAATTATATATAATATTTTGCACTATAACTTAAGTTTTTTGCTTTAAATTAGTTTTAAAAAATATTTTAAGCATAATTCTTTAATATATATACAGGGTCGTTATAATTAATCTTCCCCTATAAATAGCATCCAATAAGGCAAACGGGTGAACGGATTGCAACGAAATTTGTTGTATAGACAATACACGAGATGCGCTCACGGAATTTTGAAAAAAAAAACACATTTAGCTCCAAAATGTTCACCAGAGAGCGCTTTTTCCAGAAACACTTTAAATTCAACACAATAAACGACAAAAACGGAATATAGAAACAAAATTAACATCCAGAAGAAGAATTATGATTAATAAAATGTCAAACCTGGAAAAACTGTCAGTTCTTGGAAAAAAATATCAAGATTTGTATGGAGCGCAGAAGATGAAGCTTCATGCAAAACAGGTTAGGACAAGAAACGTTTGCAGTCGTTGTTAGGTTTTATGTCGATGTTTCCGGCTGTAATGATGATGTATTTTGTTGTGACGTTGAATGACTTGAAGAACTCCATAACGCTTCATGTGTGAAGCATCACAACTGATCAGTTACGATCTGCTGTCGAACACACTGTCCATCGACGTAAATTTTGCCGGTGAATGACGGTACTCACAATGAGCACTTTTTCATGCATTCGTCCTAGACAGGATTAACATCTGCCATTTCGGCCTAATCTGTTCTTGTTTCTGCAAACTGAACTGTTTTTCTCAAACAGCATACTGTTATTTTTTCTTTACCTTTACATAATATGGTTCGATGACAAGGCGATCAGAAACAAGTCAATAAATGTTAATATTGTTTATGTATTCCGTTTTAATCGTGTATTGTGTTTAATGTTTTTCTGGAAAAGGCGCTCCCTGGTGGACATTTTGGAACTTTTTTTTTCGAAATTAAGTGAGCGCATCTCTGTATAGTCTATATATCAAATTTCGTTGCAATCCGTTCATACATTTGCGTTCTAGAATGCTGTTTATAGGGGAAGTTTAATTAGACCACCCTGTGTATTAAATAAAATAACCTTTTGCTACTGCAAACACATTATGCTGGCAGTGGCAAAAGGAAAAAAGATTAGCTTCGATCAACGTGTTGCCATCTCATTGACAAATGCTCAAATTAAAAGATTCAGAAATAAATTCTTACTGCAAATTCAACCAAGGAGAGTTTAATTTTTAACCACAGTCTGCAAGAAATGAAATAAATTTGGAACAACTTTTTCTTGACAAAAAATGCAATAAAGAAGTTTCATGTGACTTTTGAAATATTTGCATTATATTTCACCAATTATAATTCAACATTATTCAAGGTAAGCATGGTTTGATATTATACCGTAGTCAGAGCTGAACGGCTCAACTGTTAGTAATAGGGTTACATATCTAATAATAATTTACAATAGTTCAAATTTAACCACATTCGTTTCAAATTTAATTTCGAATTTTATGGCAGATGACAAAATAGGGAAATGCATAGTGCAATGAAGAGAACGATTTAAGGCTTTAAAAGTAGTACTAATTATATAACTGTCAAAATTTGAAGATTAAAACTACTTTGATGAAAATGCCAGAGATATTTAATTTTTTTAAATATATCATTTAAATTGAAAAAGTAATTGTAGGAAAGGTATGAAGAACAAGTTACATAAAACATTTAACTAAAACTTTTAGTGATCATTAATCCCAGCGAACCAGTGGGTCACCAAAGACGGCTAGTTAAAATTCCTCATGCATTTGGTGATCGTGATTCTCTGACCAAAGAAAAATTCAAGATGCGGAGATTCTCTTAAAAAAAGAGGCTAATAAGTTGTGGTCGCATGGCAACATAAAACCATGAAAAACGTAAATAATATCTTTAAAATTCCAAGTTGTCTTTGACGATAATGTAATTGCAATTTCTGTCTTCTGATGTTGACTGCTCAGATAATTAGAAGAATTCTTCATATTTAATTGCCAATTATGAAAAGAAATCATTAGATTTAAAATTTAGTGAACGAATGAAAATGGTTTGATTTTAATTGCAACAATTGTATCTATTTTTGAAATTCAACAAAAAAAATACATTTAAAACATTGTTCACATTTAGGTAAAAGAAAGTTGGGCAACTAAATTTAACAATAAATTATTTTTTAAATGATTTTTAAATTATAAACTTTAAAATGTTAAAAAGGTGACAAATTCTCATTTGTGCTGTCTTGTTATCGGAAGTTAAGGCTGAAAAATATCAAATTTCCGCTAAAATTATAAGTAATTTTTTAAAAAACATCGATATGATATGAGTAATTTCCTTTATAATCTAATTCCGCAGCTAATATATCGTTACAAAATTTTCCGGGGTTCGTTTGGATAGTGGGAGTTATATGGTGTAGAGAACGCTCAATCAGCAGGCGGCAGTAGAAAATAAAACAACGACGTTTATTTACACGAAGACACACAGGACAGCACAAAGACGACAACTATATACAGCACAGAAGACGATTATCTTCAGCCGAGACGTGCAGCATACAACCAGACTCTACTGCAGACAGTAGCGCACAGCTTAGTTCAGCACTAGCTGCACTCAGTCGCTGCTCCGCTTTTCTCTGGAAAGCCAGTTCTTTACCGTCGATTCCGACTACTCTTCACCGTTGATCCTGACTACTCTCTCCGATCTGGTTCACAACTCCCCGGCAGCTGCGGCTGCTTCCTTTTATAGGTCTCAGGAGCGGGGCTAGAAGCTTCTCAACCAATCAGGAACGTTCGAGGCGTAACTCGGTTCCTACTGGACGGATCGGGAAAATTCTCGATGTTTCGGGTATAACCTATTTTGGCGCCGAAGTCGCCAAATTTTTCGCCAAGTCCCCAAATGGTAGCCAAGTTTTCCGCCAAGCTCTAGGACCTCCTATGGAACCAACTATGCTGGGAAGCCACATCACAAATTCGTAACAATATTGTCTTATAAATCGCGAACATAAAAGCAAATCTTTTTATAAGTACACACACCTAAACATCATTGTGCAGACTCTTTAAGCATAAAATTTCTCTGAATTCAGAGACAAATTAATTAATTAATTAATTAATATTTCGGAAAATTATAGAAATTACAAAATAAAATATAAAAAAAGTTCATAAATTTCTTTTAATAATTCAAGAAAAAAAAATATTGTCCATTATCAAACCTATTCTGTACATTTGCTTTTTTTATAGTAGAATTAGTTTCAGTATAAAGCCAGTATAGGTCCAAATCCACTAAAGTGTCTTGAGAAAACTACAAACCCATAAAAACCTAAACACGCTCTTCATATCTAATAGCATTACGCTCATTTCAAGATTTTATTCCCTCTTTAAAAGAGCAATGCTTACAAAGGAAACGTGCGATAAAGTGAGTACTTCATCGCATTCAGTTTAATTCGCAAGATTGTTTTCCCCAGTCACATCCACTTCGTAGCGAAAAAGCTTTTACATCGTCGATAAACAACAAAGGAGCACTGCCGTGAAAACTGTCTTTACCGGATTTCTGGAACGGCATACACTTTAAATCCTAACGCTTCTTTGAGATCATTCGATGTGCGAAGAACATAATTCCCTGAGTCGTCGTTTCTAGAAAAAGAATCTTCGAATTTATTTAAGCGGGGAATAAAATAAGGCGTTGTTTAGACTTCTGTCGAATGGATTTCTTGACATTCGGGAATATATTCGAAGTTCAATTGGCATCGTAAAAAAAAGTACGTTTTATCGTAGATTCTATTCAGAAACGAGCAATTCTTTCTTGTTTATGGGATTCTAAACCAGGGAATAGATTTTCTTCATTGATATTACATCGAATAAAGAACATTTTAATGAAGTAATATTTTTGTTATTAAAAATTTTATTTCAATCACTCAAAGCATTGCATTACAAACAATACATGTCAAAGATTTGTTTCTTTAATTGAGTTTAAAATATATCTTATATTCCTAAAAAAATTATTTTAAAGTTTTATGTTGTTTGCTATTAAATTTTTTTTTTACTTAACCATTTTCTTTTATCAATAGCAGAAGTGAAAATTCATTTTTGAAAATAATTAATTTTATATTCCTAGTCGTAAACACACGTTAGAATTAAACTCATACCGTTCAACTATATTTTCTATTCTTCTTTCAAAATATTTATAACAGATGAAAAATTAGTTTATTTTTTGTGTGTATTTTTTTTTTTTAATCATTTGGAATAATTTGTAACTTTTTGTTTGGTAACCTTTCGCAAAACTAAGAAATGCTAAAATATATATATATATAACAGGTGAAAAATTAGTTTATTTTTTTGCTGTATTTTTAAAAAAAAGTCATTTGGTATAGTTTGTAACTTTTTGTTTGATAACGTCTCGCAAAACTAAGAAATGCTGAAAAAAATATATATAACAGGTGAAAAATAGTTTATTTTTTGTGTGTATTTTTTTTTTAAATCATTTGGAATAATTTGTAACTTTTTGTTTGGTAACCTTTCGCAAAACTAAGAAATGCTAAAATATATATATATATAACAGGTGAAAAATAAGTTTATTTTTTTGCTGTATTTTTAAAAAAAAGTCATTTGGTATAGTTTGTAACTTTTTGTTTGATAACGTCTCGCAAAACTAAGAAATGCTGAAAAAAATATATATAACAGGTGAAAAATAGTTTATTTTTTGTGTGTATTTTTTTTTTAAATCATTTGGAATAATTTGTAACTTTTTGTTTGGTAACCTTTCGCAAAACTAAGAAATGCTAAAATATATATATATATAACAGGTGAAAAATTAGTTTATTTTTTTGCTGTATTTTTAAAAAAAAGTCATTTGGTATAGTTTGTAACTTTTTGTTTGATAACGTCTCGCAAAACTAAGAAATGCTGAAAAAAATATATATAACAGGTGAAAAATAGTTTATTTTTTGTGTGTATTTTTTTTTTAAATCATTTGGAATAATTTGTAACTTTTTGTTTGGTAACCTTTCGCAAAACTAAGAAATGCTAAAATATATATATATATAACAGGTGAAAAATTAGTTTATTTTTTTGCTGTATTTTTAAAAAAAAGTCATTTGGTATAGTTTGTAACTTTTTGTTTGATAACGTCTCGCAAAACTAAGAAATGCTGAAAAAAATATATATAACAGGTGAAAAATAGTTTATTTTTTGTGTGTATTTTTTTTTAATCATTTGGAATAATTTGTAACTTTTTGTTTGGTAACCTTTCGCAAAACTAAGAAATGCTAAAATATATATATATATAACAGGTGAAAAATAAGTTTATTTTTTTGCTGTATTTTTAAAAAAAAGTCATTTGGTATAGTTTGTAACTTTTTGTTTGATAACGTCTCGCAAAACTAAGAAATGCTGAAAAAAATATATATAACAGGTGAAAAATAGTTTATTTTTTGTGTGTATTTTTTTTTAAATCATTTGGAATAATTTGTAACTTTTTGTTTGGTAACCTTTCGCAAAACTAAGAAATGCTAAAATATATATATATATATAACAGGTGAAAAATTAGTTTATTTTTTTGCTGTATTTTTAAAAAAAAGTCATTTGGTATAGTTTGTAACTTTTTGTTTGATAACGTCTCGCAAAACTAAGAAATGCTGAAAAAAATATATATAACAGGTGAAAAATAGTTTATTTTTTGTGTGTATTTTTTTTTTAAATCATTTGGAATAATTTGTAACTTTTTGTTTGGTAACCTTTCGCAAAACTAAGAAATGCTAAAATATATATATATATAACAGGTGAAAAATTAGTTTATTTTTTTGCTGTATTTTTAAAAAAAAGTCATTTGGTATAGTTTGTAACTTTTTGTTTGATAACGTCTCGCAAAACTAAGAAATGCTGAAAAAAATATATATAACAGGTGAAAAATAGTTTATTTTTTGTGTGTATTTTTTTTTTAAATCATTTGGAATAATTTGTAACTTTTTGTTTGGTAACCTTTCGCAAAACTAAGAAATGCTAAAATATATATATATATAACAGGTGAAAAATTAGTTTATTTTTTTGCTGTATTTTTAAAAAAAAGTCATTTTGTATAGTTTGTAACTTTTTGTTTGATAACGTCTCGCAAAACTAAGAAATGCTGAAAAAAATATATATAACAGGTGAAAAATAGTTTATTTTTTGTGTGTATTTTTTTTTTAAATCATTTGGAATAATTTGTAACTTTTTGTTTGGTAACCTTTCGCAAAACTAAGAAATGCTAAAATATATATATATATATAACAGGTGAAAAATTAGTTTATTTTTTTGCTGTATTTTTAAAAAAAAGTCATTTGGTATAGTTTGTAACTTTTTGTTTGATAACGTCTCGCAAAACTAAGAAATGCTGAAAAAAATATATATAACAGGTGAAAAATAGTTTATTTTTTGTGTGTATTTTTTTTTTAAATCATTTGGAATAATTTGTAACTTTTTGTTTGGTAACCTTTCGCAAAACTAAGAAATGCTAAAATATATATATATATAACAGGTGAAAAATAAGTTTATTTTTTTGCTGTATTTTTAAAAAAAAGTCATTTGGTATAGTTTGTAACTTTTTGTTTGATAACGTCTCGCAAAACTAAGAAATGCTGAAAAAAATATATATAACAGGTGAAAAATAGTTTATTTTTTGTGTGTATTTTTTTTTTAAATCATTTGGAATAATTTGTAACTTTTTGTTTGGTAACCTTTCGCAAAACTAAGAAATGCTAAAATATATATATATATAACAGGTGAAAAATTAGTTTATTTTTTTGCTGTATTTTTAAAAAAAAGTCATTTGGTATAGTTTGTAACTTTTTGTTTGATAACGTCTCGCAAAACTAAGAAATGCTGAAAAAAATATATATAACAGGTGAAAAATAGTTTATTTTTTGTGTGTATTTTTTTTTAATCATTTGGAATAATTTGTAACTTTTTGTTTGGTAACCTTTCGCAAAACTAAGAAATGCTAAAATATATATATATATAACAGGTGAAAAATAAGTTTATTTTTTTGCTGTATTTTTAAAAAAAAGTCATTTGGTATAGTTTGTAACTTTTTGTTTGATAACGTCTCGCAAAACTAAGAAATGCTGAAAAAAATATATATAACAGGTGAAAAATAGTTTATTTTTTGTGTGTATTTTTTTTTTAAATCATTTGGAATAATTTGTAACTTTTTGTTTGGTAACCTTTCGCAAAACTAAGAAATGCTAAAATATATATATATATATAACAGGTGAAAAATTAGTTTATTTTTTTGCTGTATTTTTAAAAAAAAGTCATTTGGTATAGTTTGTAACTTTTTGTTTGATAACGTCTCGCAAAACTAAGAAATGCTGAAAAAAATATATATAACAGGTGAAAAATAGTTTATTTTTTGTGTGTATTTTTTTTTTAAATCATTTGGAATAATTTGTAACTTTTTGTTTGGTAACCTTTCGCAAAACTAAGAAATGCTAAAATATATATATATATAACAGGTGAAAAATAAGTTTATTTTTTTGCTGTATTTTTAAAAAAAAGTCATTTGGTATAGTTTGTAACTTTTTGTTTGATAACGTCTCGCAAAACTAAGAAATGCTGAAAAAAATATATATAACAGGTGAAAAATAGTTTATTTTTTGTGTGTATTTTTTTTTTAAATCATTTGGAATAATTTGTAACTTTTTGTTTGGTAACCTTTCGCAAAACTAAGAAATGCTAAAATATATATATATATAACAGGTGAAAAATTAGTTTATTTTTTTGCTGTATTTTTAAAAAAAAGTCATTTGGTATAGTTTGTAACTTTTTGTTTGATAACGTCTCGCAAAACTAAGAAATGCTGAAAAAAATATATATAACAGGTGAAAAATAGTTTATTTTTTGTGTGTATTTTTTTTAATCATTTGGAATAATTTGTAACTTTTTGTTTGGTAACCTTTCGCAAAACTAAGAAATGCTAAAATATATATATATATAACAGGTGAAAAATAAGTTTATTTTTTTGCTGTATTTTTAAAAAAAAGTCATTTGGTATAGTTTGTAACTTTTTGTTTGATAACGTCTCGCAAAACTAAGAAATGCTGAAAAAAATATATATAACAGGTGAAAAATAGTTTATTTTTTGTGTGTATTTTTTTTTTAAATCATTTGGAATAATTTGTAACTTTTTGTTTGGTAACCTTTCGCAAAACTAAGAAATGCTAAAATATATATATATATATAACAGGTGAAAAATTAGTTTATTTTTTTGCTGTATTTTTAAAAAAAAGTCATTTGGTATAGTTTGTAACTTTTTGTTTGATAACGTCTCGCAAAACTAAGAAATGCTGAAAAAAATATATATAACAGGTGAAAAATAGTTTATTTTTTGTGTGTATTTTTTTTTTAAATCATTTGGAATAATTTGTAACTTTTTGTTTGGTAACCTTTCGCAAAACTAAGAAATGCTAAAATATATATATATATAACAGGTGAAAAATAAGTTTATTTTTTTGCTGTATTTTTAAAAAAAAGTCATTTGGTATAGTTTGTAACTTTTTGTTTGATAACGTCTCGCAAAACTAAGAAATGCTGAAAAAAATATATATAACAGGTGAAAAATAGTTTATTTTTTGTGTGTATTTTTTTTTTAAATCATTTGGAATAATTTGTAACTTTTTGTTTGGTAACCTTTCGCAAAACTAAGAAATTCTAAAAAAATTTTTTTTTAAATCCGTGCAATAAATTTTTTATTTTAATTAAAATTAGTGCAGGAGACACCAGAAATGCCTACTTTAGTAACTCATATAACATTATTTCAATTAACATTAAAAACTGCTGAATAAATCTTTCAATAAAAAAAATTGAAAAGCAATAAATACAATCTTCGCAAGATATTTTTACTGTGCAGTTAAAACTTCACATCATGCTCAGAAATATTTTTAAAAAAGCAAGAACCACGAGTTCATTAGCGAGGCATTCATGCGTTATCAATTTTCATATGAAATAAAAATAGGAGAAATCCGTGAGGTAGTTGTAGTTGCCAGACTTTAATTTTTTTCTTCAATGCACAGTAGCATGGTGTTTCCGAAATTTTTCTCAAAAATGAATGGTATCAAAAATACAACAACGATGCTAATTTCTACAAAAGAAATAGACAGTACAACCTAATTAGAAGTAAATAGCTAAGTAAATAGCAAGAAAATTGTGTAATCACCACATTTTACCAGCTTTTGAGAAAACAACTCCAGAGAGGCAAAAACACGTTTGAAATCCCATCCGATTTTATATAGTTTCCTAACTAGGAATTAAGTAGCATGGAATTCCCCAGAAGAATCTTTTGATTTCGGTTCCTAATTTAAAGCAACAATTCCGGCATTTGGCCAAATTTCAATTACTTTAATATCAAAGTTACAAAATGGTCTCTAAGGTCGGAATTTATTGCCTCGAGATCAATGAAGAATCTGTAAATCTTTCTATTCAACCATCAGATTAACATGGCAGGGAAAACAGCATTGAAGTTTCGTAACAATATATCGAAATGAAAATATCCCCCTCGTTTCTTATTCGAATCTAAGTAAATTTATTATCAAAAAGAATATTTTTACACATCTTAGAAATTTCGGAACACTTTTTTAAAGTTTTCCAAAACCTAAGAGCTAATTTCAGTTTTGAGGTTATATTTTCTTTTACTTAAATGTATTTTATAAACTTACGTTTGTGAGAGTTTAACCTGAACTTCTATTTAAATTTCTATCTAAAAATGCATGGACTATAAATCATATTATAGAATATTAAATTTAAACATTTAAATAAACTAAAATGTTTGGTTGTTCGAATTAACAGAATAAACTAAAAAAATGATAAACAACTCCATTTTTGCTAACTAATTGTTACAATATCAGTTTTCTTTTCGACTTGAAACAAGTATAATCAAAATAAATCGATTTAAAAAGCCTCTGAATAATGCCTCTTTATCCTCTTCTTAAAGAAACAAGAAATATCTCTTTCAACAAATGACATTGTTGGAAATTATGTCCTTTGCACGTAAGAAGGTTCTAAGACAAGCATTAGGAACTAAAGCAAAGGCAATAAAAAAATTTAGAAAAACATTTTTCTCGGAACCTCTTTGCTGATATTCATCGCTGATGTAAAAATCTTTTGTGCTTAAAATAAAAGAGCAAAGAAAGAAAATTTCTGGTTTAACCCTTTCACTACTGATTCGGCCCAACCGGCCAAGCAGTTTCTCTACTGGTGGGCCAGTTTCAGTTTCTGGGAATGCAAGATGTAAAGAGAATTATCACCAAGGATGCCTTTATTTTACAACCTGTTCTCCTCGTCTGAAACAGAAACTGGTAGACATGTATAGAAATTGCATGGCCGGTTGGGCCGGATCAGTAGTTAAAGGGTTAAAGGAGCGCGAAGAATTGCTGGTTTAGGGCAATTGTCGTTGAAAGAAATACTTTTCAAAAGTGGGTATAAAGTCTTGAATGTTATCATTGATATTAATTTAGATGAGATGGTTTGTATTTTATAAACTTGCAGAATACTCCATTTAAACAGAGGTTTGCAGTAAGAATTTAATAACTCTTTTTCTTAGTGTCTAGATAAATATTATATGAAAAAACTGGTCCTTCCAATAAATTTAATGAACAAAGGGTTAAAAATATTTAGCTTTCACCAACAAACAAAAAAATATTAAAAATGTTAAAAAAGTATTTATTAATTGATATTTGTACAATTAAATACTTTGTTGACTTGTAATATTTCGTAAGCTGCTTTAAATCAAATAGAATAAAATATAATTAAATTTACTCAAAGAAAATCCCCTATTCATTATTTTTGCGAAAAACAATCATTAAATTAACTGCACAGCTATAAATTCTGATAAACGTTTTTTGATATGAAATTTTATATTTGCACATATTAAAATTTATTTAACAAATATTTCTGTCATTTCTTAAGATTTTTTTATGGTTAGAAAGTATCAGAAATTCTTTATTTAAAATAATACCAGAAATCTTTTGCCAAACCTGGAATATTTCCTTGAATTATAGGAACATCTGGAAAATTTGAGCATTGATTTCATATTATGATCTGAAAATAAATTTCTTTTCAACGAAATAAAAGTTTTAACTTAGTCAATTTTTGAAAATGGAGAATTTAACTGAGCAAATGGAACTACAAATCATGGTCCAGCAACAGAATTTTTGCTACAAAAATATGTCAAATGTTACAATAACTCGTTAAAAACAATTACGTCATGAAAAATAAGACTATTTTAATATGATAAAAATAATAGATAATTCTTTACAGATGATTCACACATTGGTAGACCATCTACTTTGTTCAATCAACATGTTGGTTAAAATCAGTAGATTAATTTTTATTGATTGTTTTCAGCAAAAGTATTATTGCACAAATTACTATGAAAACGACAAATAAATTAATGTTTGAGGGTCTAATTAATTAATGATATGTTAGACATTAATTATTTAATAATAATTTCAAAGAATCATATCTCAAAATTAGATTTTCAGGAAGAAATGCGTAATCTAAATTTTATGAGTCACACTTTTCTTTATACTAAGATATTTTGGGATCTTTTAAAAATTTAAATCTGTGCTTTTCCGTTAGCTGGGTGCAAGCGAAAAATCGCCAAATAATGTAGAATTCTGCCAAATTTCTTACGCCAAATTCAAGTTTGGTTTACAATAGGCGACATTTGTGCCCGACTAACGGAAAATACCTTAAATCTCAATTTAAGAATATTTTGGCATATAAATTTCTAAACACAAATATTACTATAACAAACAATTTAATTCTTGAAATCAATTTTCTACAAACCGTTTCGATTCTTGTGGATGTTTAAAAGTTTTAACTTTCCATGTTTAGAGGTTAATAGTTGAGAACTTTCCAATCGCATGTTACCAAACTACAACACAAAGAACTATTGAATACAAATGCAATCAAATTAATTTAAACTCAAAGAAAATAAAACAAATGATTTGCGACTAATATCTCCAGGAAAAGATTACTGCTCATAATAAAATAATAAATTATAAATTTCACAATCAATTTATTACAATACAGATGTTTGCATTCATCCGGAAATTCCAGCAATAATACAGAAACCAATCCTCTTTCCACGAATCAATTGTTTTACGTTTACGCAAAATAATTTAAATCTCGAGGCTTTATAAATGAATCGTCACACCATGAAACCCAGTGTTTTGTACTTCAATAAATTCACAAGACACGACTCACTGATATTCGGTATTACAGCTAAGAATCACATAGCAGATTCATCCATTATCTGTTTCAGAACAGGAAGAATTATGCTTTCTACAGCTTAGTAGCAAAAGGAAAATAGGCAAAGATTCTAGGCGTAATCCATTCTAGAACAGTTCAGGGAGTAAGTAAAATTCATTTAAACGTTCTGTCTGGCATGTTGAATTTGGTTAATAGCCTCCAGTTATACTAACACGATTTGCCTAAGCAACAGTTGAGTTGACAGTGCTTTCAAAATGTGCAAGAGAAATGACTTACGGAAATTTCTGACAGTTTCCTGATTCACTGCTACTAGAAACTCAGGATAGCTTATTCCTTTCTCTTACTCAAATGGGTTTTGGTCGGATTTAAGAAAGGCAATCGCTTGGTTATGATACTTTAGCAAGTTGTCGCTCTATAGGCTTGACTATTTGACCAAACGCTACAAAACGTAATCTATATATATATTGTTACGAATCTGTGATGCGGCTTCCCAGCATAGTTGGTTCCATAGGAGTTCCCAGAGCTTAACGACAAACTTGGCGGCCATTTGGCGACTTGGCGACGAATTTGGCGACTTTGGCGCCAAAATAGATTATACCCGAAACATCGAGAATTTTTCCCGATCCGTCCAGTAGAAACCAAGATACGCCTCGAACGTTCCTCATTGGTTTAGAGGCTTCTAGCCCCGCCTCCTGAGACCTATAAAAGGAAGCAGCCACAGCTGTCAGAGGAGTCGTGAACCAGTAGTAGTGGAGAGTAGTCGGGATCGACGGTGAAGAGTAGTCGGAATCGACGGTAAAGAACTGGCCTTCCAGAGATTAGCGGAGCAGCTACGGAGTCAAGTGAGTGCTGAATTAAGCTGTGTGCTACTGTCTGCAGTAGAGTCTGTTGTGTGCTGTTGTCTGCACGTCTCGGCTGAAGATAATTGTCTGTTGGGCTGTATATAGTTGTCGTCTTTGTGCTGTCCTGTGTGTCTTCGTGTAAATAAAAGTCGTTGTTTTATTTTCTACTCCCGCCTGCTGATTGAGTGTTCTCCACACCATATAACTCCCACTATCCAATTTATCCGGAAATTTCATATTATATATATATATATATATATAAATGAACATACTATAGAGATTATTTTTAAATTTTAATTAATATCTTAATAAAAAATTTAACAAACATTTGGCGCTTTTCTGCGATTGCTTGCATGTTATAGTACAAAAATAAATTTTACGTTATCTTAAAATTATAAAAATAATCTTTTCAATTATATCTAATATCTTGCATTATAATTTTCTTGTTTCTAACTAAATTTTTAAATATCTTAAGCATAATTACTAACAATAAATATTTTTTAAAAAATAGCCTTTCTTGTCCACGAGCACGTAAAGCTTTCATGAAAAGATTAGCTTCGATCAACGTGTTGCCGTCACACTGCTAAAAGCTGAAATTAAAAGATTAAGTAATTAATTCTCCTCGTAAATTCAACAAAGGAAAATTTAATCTTTAGCCTGAGTCTGAATGAAATAAAAATAAATATAAAAACACAATTTCTACAAAAAAAAAGTTCCTGTGACTTCTAAAATATCTGCATTATAACTCATCGCTATTTAGGGTAAACAAGGTTTAATATTAATACAGGGTATCCAGGTTGGTCAGGGCTCAATATTTAATTTGTGAACCGTTAGTAATAGGATTACATATTGTTACAAACCTGTAATTTTACTTCCCAGCACGACTAGTGTCATCGTAAGAAAGACAGTTGTACGATCTGTCCTGTGCGTGCTGAGCAGGTGCCACGTCAATGAACTCAGAGCTTGAGTTCATTGACTTTCTTGTTCTCAGAGCTAACTTGGCGATCATTTGGCGACTTTGGTGACAAAATGGATAATGCTGGAAAGTTTGAGAACTTTCACTATCCATCACTAAGAATCGAGATACACCCAGGTACGCCCTGATTGGTCTGAAGATTCTAGCCCCGTCTCCCGGAACTATAAAAGACCGGCATTCTGAAGCTGCAGGGAAGTCGTGTGTTGAGTAGTCGGAGTCGCCGACAAGTAAAAAGGAATTGGAGAGGATTAGACAACAAGCAAGCTGCTGAATTAGCGATTAAATGCGCTGCGTTATTACAATTGATTGGCGGTATTTGTAGAAAAATTTGTAGAAAACTTAATTGTTAAAAACATATACGACGGGTAACAGAATTTAGAGGATTAGACAGCAAGCAAACTGCTGAACTAGCGATTAAATGCACTGCGTTATTACGATTGATTGACGGTATTTGTAGAAAAATTTTGAAACATTATGTAATGAGGATTTGTATTAGTGGAAATTTAATCACGTCCATTTCAAATTTAAATTTCACAACAAATAATAAAAAAATATATAGTAATGCATTGTACAATGAAGAGAAAGATGTCAAATTGAAAGTGACCATTGAAATATTTAGCTTTCATTAATTTCGGCGAACCAGCTAGTCGCCAAAGGCGGCTAGTTCGAATCAAATCTGTAATGCTTTTGTTTCTTCCAACACAGGAAATATCTGGAGGAGGAGATTTCCTCAACAAAGGAGACTAATAAGTTAGTGTCGCTTACATCACAAAACTTTAGTCATTTCTTTGAAATAGAAAGTTGTCTTCTACGATCATGTAATCTCATTTTCTGTCAAGACATACGGACTGTTTAGATAATTAGTAGAATCCTCCTCCTTTAACTTTCAAAAACAGAAAGAAATCACTCAATTTAAAATTTGGTGGCCAAATGAAAAACGATTTCTTCATCGCAGCAGCAGTATCTATTTTTAAAAATCATTCAAAAAATTTATAATATTTTTTTTTTCAAATTGTGGCAAACGATAGTTGCATATTTGAATTGTATCATTAAATAAAAATGTAAATTATTTTTCAACGACGCATTTTAAAATTTTCAAAAGGTGGGAAAATCACATTTGTGTTGTAAAATTTCCAAAATTTACCATTCGGAAAATGCCAAATTTTCACTTAAATTATTTTTTTAAAAAAGTCGTTATGAAATGAGCATTTTCTTTTGAAATTGTATATTAAATTTCACACCTATAAAGATATCGTCTTGTCCTATAAAGAGCTAATAAACACACACAAATCCTTTTATAATTTACACACCTGAACATCAATGTGCAGTTTCTCTTAGCAAGTAATTTCTTTAAATTCTGAAACAAGTATTTTTATTAGTTAATACATCGGAATATGATAAAAATTAAAGAATGAAATATAAAAAGAAGGGCAGCTTATTTAAAAATGCAATGCAATTTTAGAGAGAAAAAAGAAGAAGAAAATGTTATTTAATATCAAGCTGATTTTGCATCCTTTACTTTTTTAAAGGTGAATAAAGCTGTAACAATATAAACCCAGTATATGTCCAAATCCATTAAAATATCTTGAGAAAACTACAAGCCCATAAAAACCTAAACAAAATCGCCGAATCTAATATCACTGTCCTCATTTCCAGACTTCATTTCCTTTTTAGAAAAGCAACGTTTACAAAGGAAACGTGCGATAAAGCGAGTACTTCATCGCATTCACTTTAATTCGGAGAACTGTTTCCCGTGCCACATCCATTTCGTACTAGGCTTTTACAACGGCGATGGACAACAAAATAGAAGTGCCGGGAAAACTGTCTTTACCGGATTTCTTGAACGGCCTTGACTTCGAACCCTAATGCTTCCTTGAGATCATTCGACGTGAGAAGAACATAATTCCCCGAGTTGTCGTTTCCAGAAAAAGAGCCTTCGAATTTATTTAAGGAGAGAGTAAAGTAAGGTTGTTTAGATTTCTGTCCAATGGATTTCTTGACATTCAGAAATATATTCGAAGTAGAAAGTCCAATTGGCATTGTAAAATAGCACTTTCCATCTTATATTTTATCTAAAAACGAACGACGAAATATTTGTTTCTATTCTTTAATATTACAATGAATAAGAAAAACTATAGTTGAAGTTTTTCTCGATTAAACAATTTTTTTATTAATTAAAAATTTTGTTTTCAGACACAAAGTATTGCATGATAAAGATTTTTGTTTATTAAACTGAGCTTTAAATATATTTTAGATTCCTAAAAAAAGTATTTTCAAGTTTTCAGCTACTTACTATTTAATTTTATGGCCTATCACTTTATTTTTACAGTAACTGAAGATTGAAATTCAAAGTTAAAAATGATCACTTTCGTATTCGGTATTTTCTACACATATATTTGATCTTTCATTCGAAATTGATGAATTGCATTTTGTATTTATCTTTGGAAATATCTATAACATATAATAATTTTTTTTTGTGTGGCTTTTAAGAATCATTTGAGATAGTCTAATTTTTTGAGAAACTGAAAAATATGCAACATATTTTCGAATTTTTATACAAAATGAAGAAGCAGACGATATATATGTTATTAACGTAAACAAAACATTTCTAAGAATACTTTACATTAAAAATTGCTGATTGTAGCTTTTAATAGATTTGATTATAATAACTTCAAGATTTGATAGAAATATTTTTTGTGATGCAAAAAACTTCACATTTTGATAGAAAAGTTTTAAACTTAAACGAGAATTTAAATTTTTTGTGGCAATTATATAAATATTTCCTTTTCCATTACTAAAAAACCCATTAAAATTATTCATTCCAAAAGACGCTAGATACATTAGTTAGTAATCAATAATAAGTGAAACTATGGATGAAAAGAGAATCCAATATATATGCACTTAAAATAAAATTCAGCGTAAAATGTCTTTTTGGCCTTTAGAATATATTTCCTTAAATGTACTGTCATCAAATGATATAAATAATATTTTTAAGCACATCAATTTCTGAATGATTAATAAGAAAAATTTTGGAAATCTCTGGCTCATAAATTGCGCATGCAAATGTGAAGAATTTAATAAAATAATTACACAATACCATTAATATGTTTAAAAGGTTTATCACTTATAAAAATCATGTTTTCCATGTTACTGAATTATAATTACCATAACCAAATAAACAGATTGAACAAAACTAAAAAAAAAAACTATAATCTTAATAATTTGAACAATATGTCAAATTTAAAAATAAAACTAAAATAATAAACAAATCTTACCTATTTATTATTCTTTCTTAGGATGTGCATTTTACGTTTTTCCCGAAACAATCTATTCGTGACATCATGGTTAGATCTCTACTTTTGGAACAGAGAGTTTCAGGTTCGAAATCCAATTTTCTCGAAGATTTCAGTTCAGTTCAGTTCAGTTATATCAACGACCCGTTTTAAAGCAACATTAGAGCTAATTTGGGGCGTACCTCGTAATTTTGATCCCCTGTCAGATAACCAGAACGATATCTGAGAAGGAAGGCACCAACGAGAGGACGTGTGACCTTGACGAATTTAATTTGCATCAAACGGCATATACATCGGTTTTTCTGAAGAATCGAGTCTCGAACCTGAAACCCATTGGTTCCGAAACCAGTCCACTGTGACAGGAGTTCTTCGAAAAACTGTGGTGCAAGCCGGTCATCTCAATTATTAAATTGCGATTTAAAAGGTCCTTCCCAAATAGTCCTGATGTAGTTTTTAAAGGGACGTTGAAATAACTTAATTAAACTCAAATACTCTATTCATTGTCAAACTAATTTATTGAGCAGAACCACACAATAAAGTGAATTCTTAAATTTTTCACAAAAAGTTACAGCAGTCAATTTCCTACGAATGACAAAGCGAGGTATAATTTTCACGCACAGTCATTATTCTTAAAAAAAAGGTTTGAACATTTTAATCAAAAGTCATAACAAAAAATCAGATTTATCAGAAATTCACCTTTCTTTCCTTCCCAATATGAAATGCCTTTTTATACAAAGAATGCAAAAGGCGAAAAACTTTTAATTCAGCTTCACTTAAGTTATATTTATTTATTTATTTATTTAAAGCATAATTATTATTTCTGAGCTAACCTCGCGATTTCAAATCATGGTTGGAATATGAGCTCCTAAACCACCATTCAAATCTCCAACTTCCACATGACATCTATAAGATGACGTTTGATCCTCTACATCATATTTAGCGTGCACTAAGACTATAAACAAATTGGATTTGGGGAAAGAACAAGTTTCGAATCCAGAACCCTCCGATTTATCACTGAAATCTTATCACTAAGCCATCGTGTTTCCCTATGAACTTTTGAATTCAAGAAATTACAATGAATAGAGCCGGCCTCTTGGTATAGGGGTAGCGCGTCTTCCCCATGAACTGGGAGTCCTGGGTTCGAGCACGGGCATGGTTGGTTTCCCCGGTTTGGGAATGATTGTTCTATCTGTGAATGTGCCTTCCTGTAAAAATGGGTTGCGCAAGCGAATGAGTGATGCGTGAGTGGCAAAGTCGTACTCTTGGACCTAGTTGGCGCTGCTGAAAAAACAAACAAGAGACGCTTCCCCACCGGCTTAAAATCGCTGTCTTCGTAACAGCGGGCTCGTCCATGGCAAGTGCCATAAGAAACAACACAATGAATATATGGTTTTTCTTCATTCCATCCATGCCACGTTATCCATTCATTCATGTTGGTAGGTTATACAGAACTATAAAGAAATAATGCATGTGGGTATGTTCTTATTAGTGCAAGACTTTGAACAAATTAGAACGAAAATTGTCACGATATTTTCACAACATTGTAAGATAATTAGAAGGTCACTCAACTTGGATACTGTATGTGTATATACTTGTATACTATATATACTTGTGGAGGTACTGTATAATGTCCTGAACTAATATATGTAACTTTTGTATTTTCTGTTACTGTGCAAATTGAAAGCATCATTCACAGATGATCTGACAGAAGCTATAAAAAGATGATGTCATGTCCGCGTTACCACGGAAAAGAGGTGCAGTAGCTTCTGAGGGTAAAGACCCCTGAGCACTCGAGGGCAGAAATCTGACTTCAAGCTCATATGAAGATGAAACTCACACATTCGCTTGCACAACTCCTTTTTACAGGGGGACACATTCACACACCTCACAGATAGAACACAGATGAAGAACAACCATGCCCGAAGCGGGATTCGAACCCGGATCGTCCAGATCAAGGGGAAGATGCGCTACCCCTATGCAAGGACGCCGGTGCTATAAATAGATGATGTGATTACAAAAGTGGGATCATCTGTGAATAGCATATGAAATGGGATATTCACCTGCAACGCAGAATATTACAAAACAAAAGTCAGAATTCCAGCCACAGAAGTTCACCTTCTTGCAAACTTTGAACTCTTTGAATATGGATTAGTTGTAAATGCTCTAAACAGAGAGATAACTCAGAAGCTTTGAAAAAGGATAATGTATCTCTTCACAGTTCCATTTTATTCGTGAAATTTTGACCAGAAATCAAATACGGTTCCAGAAATTCTATATTAATCTGATATGCCACCTTGTAGCTTTATTTTTCCATCACCGAAATTGCTTTTTCATAATCACTGATGTGAATCCGACAATTAGATCTGAAGGGATTTCACTAAACTAATTTTAATGGGTGTTTTTATTACTTTATTATTTGACAGAAGAGCGGAGGAAAGGAGATGAAATAAAGTTTGGTCTTTTGTTTTATGCTATTATTTTTGGAACTTTTACTACTGTAATCCCAGCATGATACCTAAAAAAATCTGAGAAAGTAACAAAAATTAGAGAACAATATGTACGAAAATGAAATAATATTCATAATTATGGCTTAATCAATAAAACGAGAACTTCTTAGAATTTCAAAATGTTGTGAGAAAGATTTTATGTAAATTAAGACGTGGATGTATTGACGAAAAATGTTAAATGGCAATTAATTTTTAGGAAAAAAGGAGCCAATTAAAATTTTGCAATCTCCTTTTATCGGATGTATTGACGAAAAATGTTAAATGGCAATTAATTTTTAGGAAAAAAGGAGCCAATTAAAATTTTGCAATCCCCTTTTATCGGACGTATTGACGAAAAATGTTAAATGGCAATTAATTTTTAGGAAAAAAGGAGCCAATTAAAATTTTCCAATCTCCTTTTATCGGATGTATTGACAAAAAATGTTAAATGGCAATTATTTTTTAGAAAAAAGGAACCAATTAAAAATTTCAATCTCCTTTTATCGGACGTATTGACGAAAAATGTTAAATGGCAATTAATTTTTAGGAAAAAATTAGCCAATTAAAATTTTGCAATCTCCTTTTATCGGATGTATTGACGAAAAATGTTAAATGGCAATTAATTTTTAGGAAAAAAGGAGCCAATTAAAATTTTGCAATCCCCTTTTATCGGATGTATTGACGAAAAATGTTAAATGGCAATTAATTTTTAGGAAAAAAGGAGCCAATTAAAATTTTGCAATCTCCTTTTATCGGATGTATTGACGAAAAATGTTAAATGGCAATTAATTTTTAGGAAAAAAGGAGCCAATTAAAATTTTGCAATCCCCTTTTATCGGACGTATTGACGAAAAATGTTAAATGGCAATTAATTTTTAGGAAAAAAGGAGCCAATTAAAATTTTCCAATCTCCTTTTATCGGATGTATTGACAAAAAATGTTAAATGGCAATTATTTTTTAGAAAAAAGGAACCAATTAAAAATTTCAATCTCCTTTTATCGGACGTATTGACGAAAAATGTTAAATGGCAATTAATTTTTAGGAGAAAAGGAGCCAATTAAAATTTTGCAATCTCCTTTTATCGGATGTATTGACGAAAAATGTTAAATGACAATTAATTTTTAGGAAAAAAGGAGCGAATTAAAATTTTGCAATCCCCTTTTATCGGATGTATTGACGAAAAATGTTAAATGGCAATTAATTTTTAGGAAAAAAGGAGCCAATTAAAATTTTGCAATTTCCTTTTATCGGATGTATTCACGCAAAATGTTAAATGGTAATTAATTTTTAGGAAAAAAATAGCCAATTAAAATTTTGCAATCTCCTTTTATTACTGAGCACCTATTGCTCAAGAAGTAAACGCTTATCAAATGCGAATAGTACACCAATCTACCTAATAACAACTTCCTCTATTAATTTTGGCAATAAAATGAAATAAAATAAGAAATGTTTTTGAGATATAGAGAAATAATCAAATATTTAATGAACAGGACCTTACTTTTCTGAAAAATGTTTTGATTGAATTTTAAAGCGATCTAAAGGTGGGTTCACACGAGGCCAACTATTGCGCGCAATAGAAGGTCACGCCTACTTCAAGAAAATCACGTGACTGCAACGGTAAAACGGCAAATAGTTGTCCCGTCGGGACAACCATTTGCCATTGTCCCATCGACGTTGTCTCAACTGTTCACACGGGGACAATACAGGGCCAACAGCTGAGAGACAACAATTGCGCGCAACTATTTGCCTCGTGTGAACCCACCTTAAAGGATTTACACACTCATTCCTAAGATCATTTTATTTAAGGTGCCTCAGATGCCTGGAAAGGTGCCTGGAAAGCCTGAATTTATGTTGCAAAGATAAGAAAAGCTCTCCACCTCGTCAAAAACCGAAATAACTGCCCATATTCTTAAATGGTTTGTTATACAAAAGAGATCACCACTTAGATGATAGCTATTACTCCAATATATGCTTGGAAATCCTTTGAGTGCAATTATCTTATGAAAACACTAAACTTAACATCCCTTTTTGAATATACAGGGTGGTTACAATTAAACTCTCCCCTATAAACAGCATCCTACAACGCAAACGGATGAACAGATTGCAACGAAATTTGTTATATAGACTATACACGAGATGCGCTCACGGAATTTCGAAAAAAAAACAAATTAGTTCCAAAATATCCACCAGAGGGCGCCTTTTTGGAAAACATTAATTTTAACACAATAAATGACCAAAACGGATTACAGAAACAATATTAACATTTATTGACTTGTTTCCGATCACCTTGTCATCGAACCATATTATGTAAAGGTAAGGAGAAAATTAACAGTACGCTGTTTGAGAAAAACAGTTCAGTTTGCAGAAACAAAAATAGATTAGGACAAAATTGCACAAGAGGAGCAGTTGTTAATCGTCTCTAGGACCATGTAGGGAGAGATGCTCCATGTGACCACCCTCATTCACCTGCAAAATTTCAAGTCGATGGACAGTGTGTTCAACAGCAGATCGTAACTGATCAGTTGTGATGTTTCGCACATGAAGCGTTATGGAGTTCTTCAAGTCATTCAATGTCACAATACCGTCGCAAGAAGATACCGTCATCATTACAGCCGAAACATCGACATAAAACATGACAACGACTGCAAGCGTTTGTTATCCTAACATGTTTTGCATAAAGCTTCCTCTTCTTCACAAGCATGTAAATCTCGACATAAAACATGACAACGACTGCAAGCGTTTGTTATCCTAACATGTTTTGCATAAAGCTTCCTCTTCTTCACAAGCATGCAAATCTCGACATAAAACATGACAACGACTGCAAGCGTTTGTTATCCTAACATGTTTTGCATAAAGCTTCCTCTTCTTTACAAGCATGCAAATCTCAACATTTTGATTGACAGCTTTTCCAGGTTTTACATTTTATCATACGTAATTCTTGTTGTAGATTGTTAATATTGTTTCTGTATTCCGTTTTGGTAGTTTATTGTGTTAAATTTAATGTTTTTTCGGAAAAGGCACCCCCTGGTAGACATTTTGGAACGATTTTTTTTTCGAAATTCCGTGAGCACATCTCGTGTATAGCCTATATAACAAATTTCGCTTCAATCCGTTCATCTGTTTGCGTTGTAGGATGCGATTTATAGGGGAGAATTCTAACCACCTTGTATTCCAATAAAACTATATAGTGAAGCCAATTTCATTCGGTCTATCTGCTTGTCTGAAACATCTGATTTCCAGTTCCATATTTTACCAAGACATTTAAAAACTTCAGAAAAGCAACTCCATAATTTGTCACCAAGAATTTAAAAGCATTCAAAATCACCAAGTTATTATCGCCGAAAATTCCAAACCTGTCAGGAAAAGACAACTTAAAAATTCCTATCACGCAGCTCAGCTTAACTCAACTCATGCGCCTCTAATCAGTTGCTGAAAGGGAAAAGAGTGACGAAAAGAAAATTGCATCAAAGGACACCCATTAATTGTCCTCGCAGTTTGTGAGAAGTGACAAGAGCACCATGTCCTTGCGGTAGGACGCAGAAGTGTCACTTTCTCCTCGTCCCTCTTTTCGCCGCGAACTTTTCATGTGTGAAGTGATTAAGTTGGAGGGTGTTCTACTTTTTTGACGTTCGAAGAATGCGGTAGCGTTTTCTTTATTTTTGGCCGGAAAGTTGTTGAGGAAGAATTTGCATTCGCGAAAAGAAGGGGAATTATACAGACTCGATTGAGAAAGTTTCATGTGGGTATTATTAGGTTTAGAGAAGCTTTAGTTAAACATCAGAAGATCACTTTTTCCCTTTCAGGAGTTGTTGCAGAAAGAATTTTGAATACTGTCGTAACTATGGTTGTTGATACTTTGAAGACATGACAGTTTTTTCAATGCCTTTGGAAAAATATTTCGACTTCCTAATTAGTTTTACGATATATGTGGCTAAATTATAAAATAAACAGAGTTCAGAAATATTTTTTAATATATGATGAAGCTAAATTTTACTCATAAAACTCATTAAATATAGATCAACTACATTTTTGTCCTTTTTTTAATGAATAGTGATGTTGTATATGTTACCGTTAAAGTATGAAATCCGTTATTTTATAGAATACCTAGTTATTCCAAGAAATAACTGATCGTGTCCGTTAAAGTGTAGAACTCTCTTGTATTTCATGGTTTAACGAGTTATTTCTTAGAATAACGATCTGCAGCCCGTTAAAGTGTGAAATAATCTATATCATATATCTCGCACGACAAATACATTTACCTTTCACTCCTACTGCATTTATGTTTTTGTTTGTTTGCTTTAGAAATAAAAAAATGTTATTGTGTTAAAAAAAACAAATTAGTTCCAAAATATCCACCAGAGGGCGCCTTTTTGGAAAACATTAATTTTAACACAATAAATGACCAAAACGGATTACAGAAACAATATTAACATTTATTGACTTGTTTCCGATCACCTTGTCATCGAACCATATTATGTAAAGGTAAGGAGAAAATTAACAGTACGCTGTTTGAGAAAAACAGTTCAGTTTGCAGAAACAAAAATAGATTAGGACAAAATTGCACAAGAGGAGCAGTTGTTAATCGTCTCTAGGACCATGTAGGGAGAGATGCTCCATGTGACCACCCTCATTCACCTGCAAAATTTCAAGTCGATGGACAGTGTGTTCAACAGCAGATCGTAACTGATCAGTTGTGATGTTTCGCACATGAAGCGTTATGGAGTTCTTCAAGTCATTCAATGTCACAATACCGTCGCAAGAAGATACCGTCATCATTACAGCCGAAACATCGACATAAAACATGACAACGACTGCAAGCGTTTGTTATCCTAACCTGTTTTGCATAAAGCTACCTCTTCTTCACAAGCATGCAAATCTCGACATAAAACATGACAACGACTGCAAGCGTTTGTTATCCTAACATGTTTTGCATAAAGCTTCCTCTTCTTCACAAGCATGCAAATCTCGACATAAAACATGACAACGACTGCAAGCGTTTGTTATCCTAACATGTTTTGCATAAAGCTTCCTCTTCTTCACAAGCATGCAAATCTCGACATAAAACATGACAACGACTGCAAGCGTTTGTTATCCTAACATGTTTTGCATAAAGCTTCCTCTTCTTCACAAGCATGCAAATCTCGACATAAAACATGACAACGACTGCAAACGTTTGTTATCCTAACATGTTTTGCATAAAGCTTCCTCTTCTTCACAAGCATGCAAATCTCGACATAAAACATGACAACGACTGCAAGCGTTTGTTATCCTAACATGCTTTGCATAAAGCTTCCTCTTCTTCCCAAGCATGCAAATCTCGACATAAAACATGACAACGACTGCAAGCGTTTGTTATCCTAACATGCTTTGCATAAAGCTTCCTCTTCTTCCCAAGCATGCAAATCTCGACATAAAACATGACAACGACTGCAAGCGTTTGTTATCCTAACATGTTTTGCATAAAGCTTCCTCTTCTTCACAAGCATGCAAATCTCGACATAAAGCATGACAACGACTGCAAGCGTTTGTTATCCTAACATGTTTTGCATAAAGCTTCCTCTTCTTCACAAGCATGCAAATCTCGACATAAAACATGACAACGACTGCAAACGTTTGTTATCCTAACATGTTTTGCATAAAGCTTCCTCTTCTTCACAAGCATGCAAATCTCGACATAAAACATGACAACGACTGCAAGCGTTTGTTATCCTAACATGTTTTGCATAAAGCTTCCTCTTCTTCACAAGCATGCAAATCTCGACATAAAACATGACAACGACTGCAAGCGTTTGTTATCCTAACATGTTTTGCATAAAGCTTCCTCTTCTTCACAAGCATGCAAATCTCGACATAAAACATGACAACGACTGCAAGCGTTTGTTATCCTAACATGTTTTGCATAAAGCTTCCTCTTCTTCACAAGCATGCAAATCTCGACATAAAACATGACAACGACTGCAAGCGTTTGTTATCCTAACATGTTTTGCATAAAGCTTCCTCTTCTTCACAAGCATGCAAATCTCGACATAAAACATGACAACGACTGCAAGCGTTTGTTATCCTAACATGTTTTGCATAAAGCTTCCTCTTCTTCACAAGCATGCAAATCTCGACATAAAACATGACAACGACTGCAAGCGTTTGTTATCCTAACATGTTTTGCATAAAGCTTCCTCTTCTTCACAAGCATGCAAATCTCGACATAAAACATGACAACGACTGCAAACGTTTGTTATCCTAACATGTTTTGCATAAAGCTTCCTCTTCTTCACAAGCATGCAAATCTCGACATAAAACATGACAACGACTGCAAGCGTTTGTTATCCTAACATGTTTTGCATAAAGCTTCCTCTTCTTCACAAGCATGCAAATCTCGACATAAAACATGACAACGACTGCAAGCGTTTGTTATCCTAACATGTTTTGCATAAAGCTTCCTCTTCTTCACAAGCATGCAAATCTCGACATAAAACATGACAACGACTGCAAACGTTTGTTATCCTAACATGTTTTGCATAAAGCTTCCTCTTCTTCACAAGCATGCAAATCTCGACATAAAACATGACAACGACTGCAAGCGTTTGTTATCCTAACATGTTTTGCATAAAGCTTCCTCTTCTTCACAAGCATGCAAATCTCGACATAAAACATGACAACGACTGCAAGCGTTTGTTATCCTAACATGTTTTGCATAAAGCTTCCTCTTCTTCACAAGCATGCAAATCTCGACATAAAACATGACAACGACTGCAAGCGTTTGTTATCCTAACATGTTTTGCATAAAGCTTCCTCTTCTTCACAAGCATGCAAATCTCGACATAAAACATGACAACGACTGCAAGCGTTTGTTATCCTAACATGTTTTGCATAAAGCTTCCTCTTCTTCACAAGCATGCAAATCTCGACATAAAACATGACAACGACTACAAGCGTTTGTTATCCTAACATGTTTTGCATAAAGCTTCCTCTTCTTCACAAGCATGCAAATCTCGACATAAAACATGACAACGACTGCAAGCGTTTGTTATCCTAACCTGTTTTGCATAAAGCTTCCTCTTCTTCACAAGCATGCAAATCTCGACATAAAACATGACAACGACTGCAAGCGTTTGTTATCCTAACATGTTTTGCATAAAGCTTCCTCTTCTTCACAAGCATGCAAATCTCGACATAAAACATGACAACGACTGCAAGCGTTTGTTATCCTAACATGTTTTGCATAAAGCTTCCTCTTCTTCACAAGCATGTAAATCTCGACATAAAACATGACAACGACTGCAAGCGTTTGTTATCCTAACATGTTTTGCATAAAGCTTCCTCTTCTTCACAAGCATGCAAATCTCGACATAAAACATGACAACGACTGCAAGCGTTTGTTATCCTAACATGTTTTGCATAAAGCTTCCTCTTCTTTACAAGCATGCAAATCTCAACATTTTGATTGACAGCTTTTCCAGGTTTTACATTTTATCATACGTAATTCTTGTTGTAGATTGTTAATATTGTTTCTGTATTCCGTTTTGGTAGTTTATTGTGTTAAATTTAATGTTTTTTCGGAAAAGGCACCCCCTGGTAGACATTTTGGAACGATTTTTTTTTCGAAATTCCGTGAGCACATCTCGTGTATAGCCTATATAACAAATTTCGCTTCAATCCGTTCATCTGTTTGCGTTGTAGGATGCGATTTATAGGGGAGAATTCTAACCACCTTGTATTCCAATAAAACTATATAGTGAAGCCAATTTCATTCGGTCTATCTGCTTGTCTGAAACATCTGATTTCCAGTTCCATATTTTACCAAGACATTTAAAAACTTCAGAAAAGCAACTCCATAATTTGTCACCAAGAATTTAAAAGCATTCAAAATCACCAAGTTATTATCGCCGAAAATTCCAAACCTGTCAGGAAAAGACAACTTAAAAATTCCTATCACGCAGCTCAGCTTAACTCAACTCATGCGCCTCTAATCAGTTGCTGAAAGGGAAAAGAGTGACGAAAAGAAAATTGCATCAAAGGACACCCATTAATTGTCCTCGCAGTTTGTGAGAAGTGACAAGAGCACCATGTCCTTGCGGTAGGACGCAGAAGTGTCACTTTCTCCTCGTCCCTCTTTTCGCCGCGAACTTTTCATGTGTGAAGTGATTAAGTTGGAGGGTGTTCTACTTTTTTGACGTTCGAAGAATGCGGTAGCGTTTTCTTTATTTTTGGCCGGAAAGTTGTTGAGGAAGAATTTGCATTCGCGAAAAGAAGGGGAATTATACAGACTCGATTGAGAAAGTTTCATGTGGGTATTATTAGGTTTAGAGAAGCTTTAGTTAAACATCAGAAGATCACTTTTTCCCTTTCAGGAGTTGTTGCAGAAAGAATTTTGAATACTGTCGTAACTATGGTTGTTGATACTTTGAAGACATGACAGTTTTTTCAATGCCTTTGGAAAAATATTTCGACTTCCTAATTAGTTTTACGATATATGTGGCTAAATTATAAAATAAACAGAGTTCAGAAATATTTTTTAATATATGATGAAGCTAAATTTTACTCATAAAACTCATTAAATATAGATCAACTACATTTTTGTCCTTTTTTTAATGAATAGTGATGTTGTATATGTTACCGTTAAAGTATGAAATCCGTTATTTTATAGAATACCTAGTTATTCCAAGAAATAACTGATCGTGTCCGTTAAAGTGTAGAACTCTCTTGTATTTCATGGTTTAACGAGTTATTTCTTAGAATAACGATCTGCAGCCCGTTAAAGTGTGAAATAATCTATATCATATATCTCGCACGACAAATACATTTACCTTTCACTCCTACTGCATTTATGTTTTTGTTTGTTTGCTTTAGAAATAAAAAAATGTTTTTGTTTTAGAAATAATGTTCTTTGTCATTCCAAGTGTCATTTTAGTAATCCTTGTTGTAACAAATGATTTTATGGTACGTTTCCATAAATACCATTTATACGCTGCATAAATGAGATAAATGGCTTCTTTTTCATTTTAATTGTCTATCATTAGTTTAATTTTATTTTAGATAAATTGTTCATTTTACACTTTAACTGTCTCTCATTAGTTAATTTATAGAATACCTAGTTATTTCATAGAATAACTAGTTAAAGTGTCAAATGAATAACATATTACACTAACGGATTTTTCATAGAATACCTAGTTATTCCATGAAATAACTGCATTAAATACTTTAACGGTAACATAAACATTAATAAAATACTTAGGTAGTATCTAATTGCATTTCATTTTTTTTACTATATGGCAAAGGTAGTTTAGTTATAAAATACAACAAATTACAATCTAAAACTACGTTTGTAAGCTAATTGATACTTTGAAAATATGTCATGTTTTTCAATGCTTTTAGAAAGTATTTCGATACCCGTATTAGTTATATGATATATATAGCAAGTTTAAAAACTAAAAAGATTTTTTTAATATTTGATGAAGCTAGATATTAATTATAAAATGCTTTAAACACTGTTCAACGGTATTTTTGTATTTTTTAATCAATAACGAAGTTGTATACCATTCATAAAATACATTAGGCAGAATCTAATTGCATTTCATTTTTTAACATGTAGCATATATTTCATTTTTTAGGCAATAATTATTAATATTGTCCTAAACTGTTCTCTAACACACCTGGCGTCAAATATACTGATGATGAAAAAATAGTTTCAAAAAACTATAGTATAAAATTTCTGAAAAATTCCCTACCCGCAGATTAGCTG
The DNA here is from genome assembly GCF_947563725.1 of Argiope bruennichi. Taxonomy (NCBI): domain Eukaryota; kingdom Metazoa; phylum Arthropoda; class Arachnida; order Araneae; family Araneidae; genus Argiope; species Argiope bruennichi. The sequence goes on from NC_079161.1 coordinate 16,295,286, forward strand.
CTGTTGCAACTTATATTTTTCTTCAACCCTTTATTTGCCAACAGTACTTATGTCAGTTTTTTTCGAACAGCATTCGAAAAGACACAAAAAAAAAATTGGTCGGAAAGCAAGCAACAGATATCAGCTACAAGCAAAAATTAAAAATCGTTGATTATAAATGAAATTAATATCGATATTTAATTAATTAAAAAGTTTTATTTTTCTCTTTCCTGGTCTTAATCTACATTAAAAATTAATGATGTAAAAATAAAAGTGAAAAATTGATAATAAAATAATTCGGTAAATAAAGGGTTAAATAACAAATCTCCTTATGAAAATATGTCTATGAAAAACGTGCAGATATTCTAAAAGAAGAATTTGAGATATATTGATGTATAATAAAGAGATATAAGTTTAATAAATAAGATCACATCAAGAAAAAAAAATTTTTAACCCTTAACTTGGGAGGTGAAATTTTAGGAATTAACTTTGGAGGTGCGGTCTACGAGACGGCATTTCATTTACACATAAATTAAACTTTCTAATGAATGTATTAGTATGAAAAACTGCCAATATATTTTGCAGATATTTTTCTTGATATATACATATGTTTAGAAAATTTTCTAAATATATTATCATTGAAAAAAACTAAATGCGTTGGAAGATACGTTTTCTTCTCAAATTGCATGTTACAATAGATAATATTCTTGAAAAAACCTAATGACATTTATTATTAAATCATATTTATTTTTACAGTATATGAAGGTATATAGAAGACAATATAATGTAAAAATCAACAATTATATGAAAAATAAAAAAAAAAATGACAATGGGTAAAATGGGCCCTTTTTTTATCCGCTTGTGTGACTTTCACAGCACGGTTTTCTAGGGCATTTTAAACATACAAGATAAGAACTAGTATAAAAATCAACCTATTAATTCTGTATATATATCTCTTGGTATATCAATATATTTTATACATTTTTCAAAATACATTATCACTAGAAAAATTAATTATGTTTGAACATACATATCAAAATCAGTTGAATGGGAACTTTCATCGAAAAACTCTTCTGTACAATTATCCTTATCACTAAAATCGCTTTCTGCTTCATATAAAAGTGTCTGGAGCACTGCTTCATAATAGGATCAGTAAACTGGATGATATTTCAGGCCCAAGTTTTAGCGCCATCTGCTAAGCCTTGTTTATCACTGGGACACTAACAGGGAGATGAGGTCTTAGAGACCGCGCTCGAAGAAATAACTGAATTATTTTAAAAAGCATCTGTTGAAATCGCTTGAAAAAGTGCACGTGTATTGAAGGTCACAAAGTAGGAAGCTACAGGGTCAATCCATTCAATTGAGCTAGAAATAGAATAGGGGTGACAGAAAACCCATCGCTAGTGGTCTTACAGACCGCACGTTCCCAGTTAAGGGTTAATCCAAAGTTGTTACTGTTTGCATTTGAAATGCCCTTTACAAATCAATAAATTGTGGCTCAAATTGGGAAATTAGAAGAAGCAATAGCTGTCCTTGATCTCACCATCAAGATTAGGAGAAAAGGCGCATCTTTTTTCTCTTTGCGAATTCAAAGTCATTTGAGAAAATTTAAAGACAGAGTGAATACTGAATGTTACCAAATAAAACTTAGAATTAAGATGACAAAACAATGCAAAAAAAGCTTTATTTATAGAATCACTATAAAGGTTTATGAAAAAGAAAGAAAATATCTACAATTCGTTCCATTTTTTTCATACTTTGCAAGTGGTCAACCGAGGTAGGGAAAATTTTGAATAAATCCATTCAAACTGTAAAACTGACTGAAATATACATTTAAAATATTTAAGGAAACCATACAGCATTTCCTCCATCACTAACCTCTGGTTATATTTTGCCAATTTTAATTTTATATGATAGTTCCTAACATATTGATATATGTTAAGAAAGGTTTGTGTTTCTCTACTTCTCCCTTTCTCGATAGAAATCTTAAAAATACTAACTCACTGCACATTATGAATGGAGAAAAACCTTAAATTTGTTCTACATATATAACGAGTGAAACGATTTTCCCAACTTTATTTCATATGAAAATAATCTTGAGATGTATAGCATTTAGTCGCCATCTCTGATTCTCGAACGATATGTCTAACTTAATCAGTACATATAAACTTCCCCCGCAGTCTGAAATGCTGGAAAGAGTTTTAAAATGTTTTTTTTCGTATTGAACATTACATAAAATTATAAAATAATTAAGACACACTGATAAAACTTTTAGAGTATGTTTGTTTTGATATCAATTAGGTTTTCGACTCCTAATAAACATTTCCTCGTCAATTTCTGTAAAAATATTTATTTGGAATTTTGAAATTAATTTCATTGATACACACGCGTCACAGGATAATTTTAGGTAAAACATTTTAGGTAAACATTTTTGGAAAAAAAAATTATAAGTATATAAATGCATTAAAATAATTTCTAATTATCAATTTACTAAAAAAAACAAATATTTTAATATCAAATATAATTTTTTACTTTTTACCAACACATGAGATGTAAACACAATCTGATTTATGGAATAATTTTCCAATTTAGATAAGTCTAAAGTAAAATTAAAATTATTACAAAAATTTAAAAAAAATATATAAAATTTTGGAAAATACGAAATTTTATTGCAAAATAATTGATTAAAAAGATACTAAAATTTTAATTCATATATTATTTGCTTTTCTAAAAGAATTCAAATCGAAATTATTTCTTATTCTATGTGTTTTTTCCAACAAAATAAAGAATTTTTTGCTCATAATTATCTAAGCAAATAACGAAATATATTATTTTCCGCACAAAACGTTTAATTAGAAACAACACAAAAATTAATTATTCTCAGAATTTTTTAAAGTGTGTTTACAACAAAACCCTTCTTAACCGAGATAAATATTGTATATTCTTACCAAAAGACTCTACGCTCCTTTTAAAATATACCAGAAAAAAATAAAAAGTCACTTCTAATTTACGCTGTCAATTTACTTTAAACATTTTTTTCTAAACTTCCGAAAACTTCCGCTCTACCGCTCAATACTTAGCTATCAAGAATTTAAAAGCAGTGCAGAAAGCTGAGCCATTAACGACGAAATGACTAAGTCCAAAAAGGAGGGGTAACTTAAAAATGCCCATCAGGAAAATCATCTCAACTCAATCCAGTGACACATTTTTAATCTATTTCTAGGTGGGAAAAAAAGGTTAAAGTAAAGAAAAGAAAATTGCATCAAAGGACAATCATTAATTGGCCTTGCTATACCTTGTGAAAAGTGAACGTCTTTAATTCTTGTTATAAGACGCAAAAGTATCGCTTTCTTGGTATCTTCTCTCCAGAGGAAACCTTTCAAGTGTGAAATGATTAACTTGGGGGGAAGAGGAACTTGCACTTTTTGGACGTTCAAGTATGCGAAGAGTTCTCTTTCCTTCTTGATGGAAAACTGTTGCCATGGAATGTGCTTGTTTTGAAAGAAAGCCGCAGAGCCCAATTCGAAAATGGCAAGACGGTTGTGTACTATTATGTTGATAAAGTCTTTAATTAAATGGTAGAACCTCATTTCTACATTTTAAAAATAGCTGTGGATAAGTTGTTAGAGCCAGAAAGAAAATGACTTTGTGTTTTTGAGTTTCTTGGAACAAAAATATTTCAAATTTGATAATTTCCGTTTGAAGATACATATTCTAAATGCCTTATTTATATTGTTACACAATTTTCTCTCTTACAAATACCACCAATCAATTGTAATAACGCAGCGCATTTAATCGCTAATTCAGCAGCTTGCTTTCTGTCTAATAATCTCTTTTTTTTTACTTGTCGGCGACTCCGACTCCTCTCACACACGACTTCTTTGCAGCTTCAGAGTACCTGTCCTTTATAATTCCGGGAGGTGGGGTTAGAAACTTCCAGACTAATCAGGGCGTATCTGAGTGTATCTTGGTTCCTACTGGATGGATCGGGAAACTTCTCGAACTTTCCAGTATGATCCATTTAGTCGCCAAACTCGCCAAATTCGTCGCCAAGTCGCTAAATGCTCACCAAGTTTGTTGTTAACCTCCGAGGTCATTGACGCGACATCCGCTGAGCATGCACAGGACAGATCGTACAACGGTCTTTCTTACGATGACACTAGTCGTGCTGTGAAGCAAAATTACAGGTTTTAACAATATACTTGTATGCGGTATATATAATTGTTGTTCCTCGTGATTGCTATTATTATTAATCAGTTCAAAGCTATTAGTTATAATTTATCACATGTTACATTCCGTATATCTTTGCGTTTATTATAATGAAACGAAGGTGGAAAAGTATGATAGCAAGAAGAATATTGAAGAATTATCTTTAAAAATGTGATTTGTTCTGGATATTTTTATTTACGTAGCTAATTTGCCTATAAATGTTTATATCACATTACTATCATTAATAAAAAAAGCTTAATCAATTTCATAAATGTCACAAATTTATAGCGCCTTAGTAATGGGGACTAAACAGCCACCTACCTTCCTGGGATAAGATTCTCCGTGAATTAAAATCCTCGGTGTCGTTTGGATACCTTCAACTCCTAGCTACTCGCTTAATAAATTATTAGTAATAATAAGGAAATAGTAAATATGATTTTGTCCTATCAACCAACTTAGATGAACTATAGCTTTTCATAGAAAAAGAAAATATGTTTTAATTATACTTGCTTACATAGAATATTCTGATTGGTTAATATTCTTTTCGAGTATGGAATAGCATAGCGAGATGGGTTCAATAGTTAAGGCTCTGTGGAAGGGGACCTATTAAAATTTAATTGGGGTGAGACAGGTTACCAATGATGACTTATACATAACATAACGCCATCCTGTGCCCCCGGTGCCTATAACACTAAGTTATCTAACCAGTTGGATGAGCACAAGATGGAAGGGGGAAAAAGATAAGAAAAGAAAGAAAATTTCTAATAGAAAGAAAGAGACGACAGAGCATCCAGGGTGCTCCAGAGAGAATCCCATTGGTGTCAAATCCTACATGACTATATTCAATTTTTGGTTATGTAATAACTGGATAGAGGGGACAAGAATACCTAAACAAATGGGGACTTTGAGTTGAACTTACAGGGAAATAAGATTACTAACTGAAAAATTGATAAATTACATTGAGAATATCTGCACGATATGTATAAGTATATAAATAATCACTGAAGAGTCAGAAATCTGTGGCGTCCGTCTGAATCCTGTGGTTTTGATTTCCGTCTTGAGAACTACACTTTTGAGGGACTTTTGAAGTTATAATTTCGGCTGATTTTGACAAGTGGCATTTGGGTCTTAGCTATTGTGTAGTCTTGAAGAGGTCTTGGTATTTGTGAATATGGTTTACTATGGAGTGGATCTTGCCACGTGAAAGGGTTGATGACTTAAACAGAGGTCATTTATCTATCATAAGAAATGAAAAATGCCGAAATATATGATATAGTGATTGATTTTGCCAAGATAATTTTCTAAAGGAATAGACCTTGAAGCAGTGATATTCAGATTTCTTCCGGAAATGTAGAAAAGGTCACAAAGGGCGTATCTAAGGCTGATATATTTTCATTTAAAATTAAAAAAATATCAAGAATTAATAAGAGACCCAGTTATGGAACTAATTATTGCATTTTGTGGAATGTTGTAAATATTTAGATAATGAGCACATATTTTTCAATTTTTATTTTCGCCATTTTTTTTCATGATTTTATAAAAAAAAAAGCAAGGAATATCAGATAAATGTTTTTTATTTCTTTGGAATAACAACTAATCTCACCGATGGATTTGAAAAAATTATGTATAGATAATTAAAATTCATGAATATAATGTCATGTTTTGAATTGCATCATGAACTGTATTTTAGTTTTTGTGCAATAATAAACATTACAGAACACTTTGATAAATTTATGAAATTCAAAAATCGCTTTTCTGTACGGATTAAGAGAGTTTTAAACTCTGAAACTAATGAAAATCGTGTCAATTATTTTAACGACTGCATGCTTTCCTTATTTAGAATTCATTTAAGAAACAATTGAATGCGAGAACTTTTAGAATTATTTCATTTCCATTTGACTTAATATTTATGCTCGCTCTTCAAGGAAAAATGTAAGTATCAAGTAAAATCTGAAACAAATTTCTTCTTTTACCTGTATCTATTTCTAATCGGAAGACTTAAAATGTAAATATTTTTTTTATATTTAAAAGAAAGTATCATTAAATTTCGATACCAATATTAAATAGATTACTGAACGACAGATGGCCTACTCATTGATAGATATGGCTCAAAATTAGATACAAATCTGAATTTTGGATGCAAAATCAAATTTTATTCATCTAGTTCTTAACATTCTGTCAGCATATTCCTTTGTATTGATGCAGCCGACTATATAAGTATCATGTAAATATATTTTGCTCAACATTGGATAGATAGACATCATGTAAACAGATTTTGCTCAAAATTGGATCGATAGACATCATGTAAACAGAGTTTGCTCAAAATTGGATCGACAGACATCGTGTAAACAGTTTTGCTCAAAATTGGATAGATAGACATCATGTAAACGGATTCTGCTCAAAATTGAATAGATAGACATCATCTAAACAGATTTTGCTCGAAATTGGATAGATAGACATCATGTAAACGGATTCTGCTCAAAATTGGATAGATAGACATCATGTAAACAGATTTTGCTCAAAACTGAATCAATAGACATCAAGTAAACAGATTTTGCTCAAAATTAGATAGATAGACATCATCTGAACAGATTTTGCTCAAAATTGGATAGATAGACATCATGTAAACGGATTCTGCTCAAAACTGGATAGATATACATCATGTAAACAGATTTTGCTCAAAATTGAATCGATAGACATCATGTAAACAGATTTTGCTCAAAACTGGATAGATATACATCATGTAAACAGATTTTGCTCAAAATTGAATAGATAGACATATAAACAGATTTTGCTCAAAATTGAATAGATAGACATATAAACAGATTTTGCTCAAAATTGGATAGAAATCTACTAATTTTGGAAAGATACACATATCAAAATTTTATTTTTCTGGCAACAAGCGTTTTTAAGCTATCATGCTCACAGATAAACACAACTTCCATTTGGCAAATGCATATTTAGGTTTTAGAAAGTCTGAAGCTTGTAGCTTCATTAAAATCTTTCTTTCAAATTTTTTAATTAAAATAAATTTCTTCATATAAAAGTAACTAAATATGCCTAAAATTTTAAACTTTAAATTTATTTTCACCATAAAATTTCATTTTAACTATTAAAAAGTTAATAAAATTTTTCATCATATTTAATTTTTAATCATAAAATTAATGTTTTATCACAAATAAAATTAGGATCGCAGTCAGGAATACTAATACCATTAATGCCCATTTGTATTTTCTTTCTTACAAAATCGATAAAGAAAATACCATAGTTATCAAAAAATTAAACAAGAGATTCTAAAATTTCTCACAGTTCCAAACTCTATGTAAAACTTTTTTTTTTTTTTTGCTATTATGAATGTTTGACTGAATACACGATAACTCAAAAACCGTTTGAACTTGAAATATAAAAATTTCACATGCATTCATTACGCTCAAATTATAAAGCATTTATCAGTTTTTGAAAGAAATATATTCGTACAGACATTCGTCTGTTTGCCCTATAAGAAACGAAAAAGATAACTTACAAATCGTAAAATGACAGACAGCTTATCATCTAGAGTATAGCTTCGTTTCTAGTTTAAGCCAAGTTCGGTTTCCTGTAGCCCATTCGGTTGTCTTTGCATTGGCATACATGCATACAAGAAAACTCAAAACCACAATGATGTAGATAAAGGAAATTTTTTATACCATCGTGTAACTGAATTTGTAGTTTTTTTAAATATAGATTTGTTTCAATCGATTAAAAAAAAGGCGTCAAAATATATACTCGTTTTGCTTTATTTCACTATGCTATGAGAGACATAAATTTCATATGACTTTGAGCAGAAATATCTCAGCAATCGTAGTGATCTCAGCTTTACACATAATTCAAAATTTTTATTCTGTAAGGAAGAGGGGGAGAACCGTTTTATTCGAGAATATGTGAGAAAATTTCCTGAGGTCCACTTGCACTAGTTCTGCTTGGAATGAATTATATTTTACAGTTATAATTTATTAAGAATAAGATTTTAAAAATGAGTAAAACAGGAAATACAAATTTGATAGAAGTAGCAATTCTATAAAAATATTTAATATTGGAAACAAAAAAATACTTTCCTACCACAGAAACGAAGTTAATTTTTTTCAGTTAGAATTCTTTCCAAAAAAAAGATATTTAAAAACAAAATTGAGAACAACTCGCAACGTAATGTTTTTATAAATTTGAGAATCAGACACAATTGGAGTTTTGATTTAACTCCGCCGTCTGAATGCCTTTTCTTTTGATTTCCCGAGAGAACTAATATCAGAAACGACTCTCGAAGGATGTCACGCAGAGGCCAAAACCATCTTGTTATATTTTATTTGTCACTTCGCTGCTTTTCTCACTTTCCCCCCAAACATTTTATTGAGTTTTGTATCTCAGAGAAATTGAGAAGTATTAGTTTTGCTACTTTTTTCCGTTTTTGAAACGGAATAAAAGCTCAAAAGAGTGAGTATAAAGCTATCTATAGATAAAATGTGGAGTTATGATATCCTTATTTTGTATACTGAAATAGTTATGTCGATGAAATTGAATCCATTCCTAGATTTTGAGTCAAGAAAAAATATTTATTAGCTTGCAGTGAGAGATTGGAGTGTTTCTTCGAGCGATATAAAAGATATGGATGGTTATTTAAAGTTTAGAATTGCTTTTAAGAACGACTTTTGTGTCCTATGAGGGAGAGTTATAGAGATATTTGGCATTCTTTAGAACGAAGAAGTGATTTTTTTTTCTTTTGGAGGCGACAAGACGATTTCTCAAAATGTTGAAAAGAAGGAACAGTGGAAATTCTTGCATTTAAAAATACGATAAAATTTGTGTTTATGTACTGAGGTATATGCAGAATTTGTTCACCCAGCTGTAAATATTGATAATGTACTATATGTACTATATTCTAGAATGTTTTGCCAGGGCTAGCGCATCTTCCCCGTGATCCGGGCGTCCCGGGTTCGAATCCCAGTTCTGGCATGTTATTCTTCATCTGTGTTCCATCTGTGAGGTGTGTGAATGTACCCCCCCTGTAAAAAGGGGTTGTGCAAGCGAATGTGTGAGTTTCATCTCCATATGAGGAAGAAGTCAGACTTCTGCCCTCGGGTGCTCAGGGGTCTTTACCCTCAGAAGCTACTGCTCCCCTTTTCCGTGGTAAAGCGGACACGACATCATCATCTAGAATGTTTTTATACGTAATGTAAAAATGTTTTCTTCTGTATTATGGTTTTTCTCTTACATTCTTTGACTTTTTCATATTATTAGTTTTTCTCTTTAAATTAATATGTAAAATTTTTATTCTTTTTTCCTACAAATATTTTACAAAATGTAAACAGATTTATTTTTAAAGAATTTTTATTCAAAAATTTGGTCTTTAATTCTTTATGAAATCTGAGGAGTGTGTAAGCAGGTTCCAAAAAAATCTTTCTTTATTTCTTAAGTCAAGTATTGCGCGGACTCTTATTTTCCCGCGCTAATTCCAGTATGATCTATAAAAAAAATAGCATCTAAGAAAAATTCTCTTCTAAGTCAAGAATTCTTCATAGAAAATTCTTTTTTCTACTTTCTGCCTTTCAATTCAGTGATTTTTCGTCGTAGTTCGAAATCAGAAATTTTAATAAAAATTCAAAATTGAACAATTTTTTACGTCATTATCATGGAAAATAAAAATAATTTTTCTTTCCTGTAGAAATTTTAAACTTTTCAGTGATGTTTTAAAGAATGTTGATTTTAAAATTTGATATAGTGAATTAAAATTAACCAATTGGTCGCCGCAGGGGATCTGCTATAATTTGATCTTAAAGTATAATATAGAACTTCAATAAACGAAGTATTACCTCCTCATTCAGTTTCAATACATTATTTATTTGCGAATTCTATTGTTATTTCTAAATATTTACTCTTTACGAATTTTGGCAAGAATCTCTAATTGTCAAATTGTAATTAAAAAAAACTTCACCTTCGAACCACTCTCAGAAGGGGTGAGCATCTAACTGTAGCTAAAATTCGAAATAAGATTATGTTGGCTATTCTGTGGAAATTTCTGAACAGTTAAGACGCAATTCGTTTTGTTAAATTTTACAAATGACTCGGTATGTGTAAAGCGTTAAAGAGTAAGATTACTTTCTAATTATCTCTAGTAAATAGAAATCAAACTAAAAAAATATTTTATATAAGGCAAAGGTGACAACCATTGGAAGGACTATTTGCTACGCCATTTATATGTAGTAAAGACTGTAAAGTAATTAAAAACGTTTTAAAATTTAGATAACAATTTAATAATCACATATTCTTATTTTGATAATAGATATATTTTGACTGATAATAATCTTTCTAATGTAACGAAATTCAAGCAAATTTCTTTCAAATGCTTCCCAGATGTTGAGTAAAATTCATAAAAGGAATTTATTGATAAATTTAGCCCCGGATTCCTTAATTGCCGAATTAAACTTGCATAAATATAGAATTAATTAATAACGTATATTCAGTGATTCAGTGAACAAGGCAAAAGGCAACTTAGTATTTATTATTTTTTGAGCATTTCGTCTTATGCATGTATGATATTATTACAGCCTATTGGAAATAATTATGGTCATAATTCATATTAAATATCATGCAAAATGACTTATTTATCTAATAACCCGTGCTGTGACAGAATTAATGCCACTCAAAAGCTATAAAACATTTGTTTTAAATATTAAAATATAATCGCACAACATTCTGAAAAATGTAAAATTTTATTGTAAAAAAATTGGTAAGAACACCCCAAAGATTTTAATTCCTATATTATTTTCTTTTCTAAAAAAAAGGCAAAAAAGAAATTAGTTCTTCTTCATTGTTATCTATACATACCAAATAAGGTATATTATGCGTGTAATTGTTACAATTAAAAAAAAGGAACTGAAGCCGATTGGGATGTGAGAAGGATAGAACCTGGGACCTTGTGGTTCGCAATTCAATAACTTAACTATGATACCAAAACAATTGTTCGGGTAGCAGAGCTGTTGACCAGCTTATATGCTATTCACTACAGACTCTCCCTCCAGTGAGTCGAACGATATGACTGTTGAGTGGTGATATATTTATTGGCTGTTGTCTAATGGGGCTGTACCCAGTTGAGTAGCGAGTGTAGTGGGCGAGTGGTTGCCGCGTCAAGTGAGTCTGGCGACTTTGGTTTTTGCTGCGTCAAGTGAGTCTGACGATTTTGGTTGCTGGTAGATGGCGCCACAACAGCTGTACGAAGGTTGTAGGTTCATCGTCCGAGGTCCCCAATGAAGCCGATTGGGAATGTGTGAAGGATAGAACCTGGGACCTTATGGTTCGCAGTCCAGTAACATGACCATGATACCAAAACAATTGTTCGGGTAGCAGAGCTGTTAACTGGCTTATATGCTATTCACCACAGAACTATAGTATTGTCCGCACGAAAAATATAATTAGGAAAAATTCAAAAATTAGAATTACATTTTCTCAAAAAAATTCTCATGCTTAGTTATTTTCTGAATCATTTTTAATGTGTTTTTACAGTAAAATCTTTTAAACCCAAAGAAATATTGTACATTTTTTTCAATAGACCAGAAAAAGAAATTTTAAGTCAAATCTGATTTGCGTTGTCAATTTACTTCACATGCTACTTTTTTTCAAACTTCCACTGGTCCACTCAACATTTAGCTATCAATAATTTAAAAGCATTTCAAAAACGATGAGCCATTAACAACGAAATGAATAAACCAAACACCCAGGGGTAACTTAAAAATGTCAGTCTCTCAACTCAACTCAACTCACTGACACGCTTTTCTAATCTGTTTGTGGTGAAAAAAAACTTGAAGAAAAGAAAATTACATCAAAGCATAATCATTAATTGTCCTTTCCACAGCTTGTGAAAAGTGACAAGTGCGCCATATTCTTGTTACAGGACACAAAAGTGTCACTTTCTTCGTCTTCTCTAGCCGGAGGAAACCTTTCAAGTGTGAAATGATTAACTTGGGGAATGTTTTACTTTTTGGACGTTCGAAGAATGCGGAGAGAGTACTTCTTCCCTCTTGATGGAAATCTGTTGCGATGGAATGTGCTTGTTCTTAAAGAATGACAACTTGCCTCAGCCCAACTGAGTGAGAAGGTTATATATTATTAGGATAAGAAATGCTTTAGTTTTGAAGACAGAGGCTCATTTTTTTTAGTTTAAAAATAGTTGCTGGAACTATAAATATTTCAAGTTTGGTCAATTTCTTTTGGAAATGCACTTTCTTGCTATTTCATTTGTATATTTGTATGTGGTGAAACTTATTCTTGTTACTCGTTATTGGTATTATTATTAATTAGCCGCCTTTGGCGACCAGCCGTTTCGCCAATCTTAATGCCCGTTAAAATTTTAATAATTAAATATTTTATAGAACTCCCATTTTAATTGCTTCTTCATTAAAATATTTTAAAGCTTCAAATTTCAATAGTCATATAATTCACTCATAATATTATAAAGGCCTTCAACCATAACGTAATATGTATCTCTCTAATTTTCTATTAGCTCCCGTAGAATTTATACTTTAAATTAAAGTGGAAATGATTAAACTGCAATAAATATAATAATATTTTTTTTTACTGAAACGAAGCATTTTTTTTAAATATGAGTACTAAAAACAAAGTCGCTGAGTATTTAAACCTTATGGGCACTAAAGAATATTTTTCTTAATTTATCTAATATCTCAAGAAGTTTTTAACAAAATTTTCTCAGATTCATCCTGAATTGATCGATTCATTAACAATGTTTAGTTTTAAATGCATGGAACACTTAAAAAATAACAGAATCGTTTGAAATAATCTGTCGAAAAGATATTAAGCCTTCAAAACCAAGCCCGTGTCCGTTGTCAGCAATCAGAACACAATGCGCATGCGCGAATTTTCAACGCCAATTATGGTAACACAAATGCGTGAATTTTCTACGCCAGTTGGGGTAACGCTGCTCAGATTAGACATTTTTAATTTCCTTTATTCTGTTTTATTTTAGTTCAAAAGTACTTCAGAATGAATCTGAAAGATCGATTCATTAACAATGTTTAACTTTAAATGCATCAAACATTAAGAAAATAAACAGAATCGTTTGAAATAATCGCCATAAAAATGTTAAGCCTAGCCTCATTACTGTTGGCAGCGGACAATTAGCCTTACTCATTTGGCGATGTAAAAAATGAAACGATTTTTTGGCGGGAAAGTTAGTTTTTAATTAATAATTAAAATTCTAACTAAAGATTCAAGAAAAGGAACCTGAGGTGCACATTCAGGACCTCCAAGATATACATGTACCAAATTTGGTAACTGTAGGTCAAACGGTCTGGCCTGTAGAGCGCCAACACAAACACACACATTGAGCTTTATATAAGTATAGATTAATTCAAAGCTATTAGTCAAAATTTGTCCATATTTCGTTCTGTATATCATTGCCTTTAAAATCATTGAAAGGCATGATCGCGAAAGGAATGTTAAAGAGTTTTCCTAATGAATGTGATTTTTATTTGATATTTTTACTCAACAAATTGAATTTTCTATAAATGTTCTTATGACGTTGCTAGGCCATCAATAATAAAATCATAAATGTCATATTTCTGTGGGAGTCTAACCAAATCTCCCTAAATTTTAGTGGCGAGGTGTCTAGGGGTCTTTTAATATTTACGGGTTTAGTTTCAAAACTAAGATCAAAACAATGCAATGCAAGGATGGAGAGATTTCTTAAAAATTCATTCGTTCTGTATATCATTGCCTTTAAAATCATTGAAAGGCATGATCGCGAAAGGAATGTTAAAGAGTTTTCCTAATGAATGTGATTTTTATTTGATATTTTTACTCAACAAATTGAATTTTCTATAAATGTTCTTATGACGTTGCTAGGCCATCAATAATAAAATCATAAATGTCATATTTCTGTGGGAGTCTAACCAAATCTCCCTAAATTTTAGTGGCGAGGTGTCTAGGGGTCTTTTAATATTTACGGGTTTAGTTTCAAAACTAAGATCAAAACAATGCAATGCAAGGATGGAGAGATTTCTTAAAAATAAAATAATTTATTTACAGTTAAAGGGGAAAGTTTGCAGGGGTTGTATTTACAGAGAAAATAGGAAATGGATTAAAACATGGAGATATGAAAGAAACAGAAAGTTAGATAATTTTCTCTGGAGGACATTAGAAATCTAAAAAAAAGTACATTATGCGACTGAAACAACTTACCGCGTAGTTAGCAAGCGCGGAGGAGCGAAAGCACGAAAAGTCTTCTTCGAAAGGTGGTTAGTGGGCCTCTGCTTGAATATTAGTTGTGTCGGCTTTTCGTAAGCTCGACAGATGACGTTGATATGGAGTGCTGTATTAATTAAAATTATCGTCTTCTGAGAAATGGTCTAATCTTTTACAATTCTCACTTTGAATCACGTCCTACAATGGAACAACAGAATCAAATGATAGCGAAACAAAATATTTCGGTGGAACATCCGAATTATTTTGTTTATTTATATAAATCATAAATGTCAAATATTTAAAGTCCGTTGTCCTGTACATCGAAATATGAGGCATCGGAATCACAATTACTTAGATAAATAAATTTAAGTATGAGATCTTGTTACTGAAATTATATTTCAGTATCCAGTTTTGACTTCTATCGATTAAAAAAAATAAAATCAAAAATGCATACTCGTTTTTTTTCTAGGTATGCTATGAGTCGCATGAATTTCATATGATACTCAAAATAAATATCTAAGTAATCATGGTGCTCATATCTTTACATATATTTTTAACTTTTTTATGTTGTAAAGGCGGGAAAAGTATAACCATTTTATCAGGAAGTACATGAGAAATGGTTATGCTTTTCCCACTCCTGCTTGAAGCCCACTCCTGCTTGTTCCGTTTCAAATAAATTGTATGCTACAGTTCAGAATTATTAGGGTCAAATCCTTAAAAATGAACAAGAAAGGAAATAAGAATTTGAAGTAGAAACTCTATAAAAACATTTAATATTTCAAACCAAAATATTTTTCAAACATAAAAACGAAATTAAAATTTTATTCAGATACAATTCTTTAAAAAAAAGACATTTTTAAACCCAAATTCAGTACAACTTCAAAAGTAATGTTTTTATAAATTCGAGAATCAGACACAATTGGAGTTTTGATTTAACTCAGCCAGTCAGAATGCCATTTCTTTTGATTTCCCGGGAGAGCCAATATCAGAAACAACAAAAATATCACGCAGGGGCCAGAGTCATCTTGTTATACGTTATTTGTCACTTCGCTGCTTTTCTCACTTTTCCCAAAACATTTTATTGAGTTTTGTATCTCAAAGAAATTGAGAAGTATTAGTTCTGCTTTTTTTCATATTTTGAAACGGAATGAAAGCTCAAAGGAGTGGGTAATGCTATCTAGAGATAAAATGCGGAGTTATGATAGCTATATTTCGTATACTAAAATTGTCCTATCGACGAAATTGAATCCATTCCTATATTTTGAGAAAAGAAAAATATTTATTAATTTGTAGAGATAGATTGGATTGGTTTCTTTGCGAGATATAAAAGAAATTGACAGTTATTTAAAGTTTAGAAGTACGTTCAAAAACGAATTTTCTGTTCTAAGAGTGAGATTTATTGAGATATTCGGCATTCTTGAGAACGCAGAAGTGAGTTTTCTTTTGATTATAGCAAGATTTTTGCTGAAAATGTTGAAATGAAAGAGAAACGAAAACTCCTGCTTTTCAAAAGAAGAGAAATTTTGAGCTAAACTACTGAGGTGTACGCAGAGTTTTTTTAAACTCTTCTAGATATGAAATATATAACTTATATACTATAGTCTGGACTACATATTCAAATAATATAAAATTGTTTCACTCTAATATTATCGTTTTCTCTTACATCCTTTGAATTATTTTTATGTCTTTTTTCCTTCTTATTTTTTTATTAGTTTTTCACTCCATAATTAATATTGTTACAAACCAGTAATTTTGCTTCCCAGTACGACTAGTTTTATCGTAAGAAAGACCGTTGTACGATATGTCCTGTGCGTGCTGAGTGGGTGTTGCGTCAATGAACTCAGAGCTTGGCGACTGACTTGGCAATCATTTGGCGACTTGGCGATAAATTTGGCGACTTTGGCTACAAAATGGATAATGCTGGAAAGTTCGAGAACTTTCACGATCCATCCACTAAGAACCGAGATACACCCAGGTACGCCCTGATTGGTCTGGAAGATTCTAGCCCCGCCACCCGGAATTATAAAAGACAGGCACTCTGAAGCTACAGGGAAGTCGTGTGTGAGAGTAGTCGGAGTCGTCGACAAGTAAAAAGGAATTGGAGAGGATTAGACAGCAAGCAAGCTGCTGAATTAGCGATTAAATGCGCTGCGTTATTACAATTGATTGGCGGTATTTGTAGAAAAAAATTTTTGTAACAATATGCACATATTTTAACTCTTTTCCTACAAGTACTTTATGCCATGTTTAGTTTTTATAAATATCGATTCTGTAGTCTATCCCCAACTTTGGGAAGTTTCGTGAATGTGTGGTCGAAACTAAAAATAAAATTGAAACACTCGGACTGAGGCAATTCTTGCAATTCAATTTTCTTAATTGGGAATTGCGCGGGCTCTTATTTTTCCACGCTGAGTTTAGTATATTCTAATATCAAACTACTTTCTCAGCAAAATTCCGTTCGAAAGCTGTATCAGTTTCGAAAGCTTTCTCGCAGCTTCTTTTTCCTGCCTTTTGCATTTATGTTCGATTCATAAATTTATAAAGTGTAAAATGAAAAAATATAAAAAATACGAATAAAGGGCTGATGACATAAATCAAAATATTAGAAACTGAAGAAATAACTTTATTTTTAAGGATTTTAAAATTTTAATGCGACAAATTTCAAGCTAAGATATCCAAATTTTGTTTTCGCTATATTTTTTTATTAATAATTAAAAATTAAAATTCTTATTACATTTTTATTTAATAATTACAGAGATAGGAAATTGAAAACCTTGTGAAACTCACCACAAAATAAAATAATAAAAAATCGTTTCTATAATTTTGGAATTCGTTAATTCTATCTGCATTTACAAAACAATTCTTTACGAATTTGTTCCACGTTTAAAGCAAAGGTAGAGTTTTTGAAAATTTACTTTTAGATAACAATTTATAATTACAGTATATACTTACTATATATATTATTCGAAATATGACATACAAAATTCAAATGCGGATTTATGAATAAATTTTTCAAACTTTTCGGCGAGTGTATAACATATTGTTACTTTGGTACTATGCTTTTATGCCTATATTTTTAAAAAGACTAAATGAAGTGCAATGTACACGTATCAGCTTCAATATATTTAAAGAAAACTTCACACTATCATTGCTTAAAGCTTCGAAAATTTATATCAGTTTATTGCAAACAGATTATAATATAAAGGAGCCAAAAACTGCAATCAATTGTTCTATACCGACGGTAATATACAAAAGAGGAAAAAAAACAATGATGGCAAAAATAGACGGAAAATGGTTTCAAAATCAGCATTCGTTTCAATATACCGTAAATCTTTCAAAATAAATTCATGTGTTTAATCATTAGTGATACGAAATTTATCAGAATTTTTTATTAGAGCATAAATAAGCAAGGCAGTGTGCTTCCATTTTTACTTAAAATTTGAGGCATCTTTTCTGAAATATTTTACATGTTGCAAGAGCCATATCGCGTTCAAAAATTTTGTGATAATCAAATACTGCGGTAAAAAAAGGTGAGCATTCATCAGTTACGAAATACCTTAATCAACTACTCCGACCTTCCAGAAGGCACGCGAAATTAACTGAATAACCGACCCGCTGCGATATCAACATTGGAGTAAACTATGGTTAAGTCCTATTCTGGAAAATCACCGGCCACGGTGCAATCCTTCCGGTGGGAAGTATGTCCTGTCATCGATAGAAGATAGCTGACCCCCACCATTTCTGTAGCCACCAGGGTGGCTAGAACCAACCACCATACTGGAAGCTTCTCATCCTCATTTCTGAGGTGCCTCCTGATGGGAGCAGTAACAAAATACTTAAGTTATCGCCTCTTTCTAAAGACAGCAGCCTTCATGCACTAGGGTTGCCCTCTTTCCTCTGCCTTGTAGGATTTTCTAGAGCAATTGAAATCAAGTATTTGAGGTATCCCGACTTTGAGCAGAAATTTTATATATTTGCCCCATGCAAGTGTTTGATATTTTATTCATGTGCTTCTAGAAACTTGTTTGAGTAGTTCGTTTCCCTCCATTCCCTTTTTCCTCTTACACGCATACTCTGGAAACCTATATTATTTTATGTGTAAAAAGGCACTCACAAATTCTGGAAATTTATATTATTTTATGTGTAAAAAAGCACTCACAAATTCTGGAAATCTATATTATTTTATGTATAAAAAGGCACTCACAAATTTCGGAAATATATAGTATTTTATGTGTAAAAAGACACTCACAAATTCTGGAAATCTATATTATTTTGTGTAAAAAGGCACTTACAAATTCTGGAAATCAATATTATTTTACATGTAAAAAAACACTCACATATTCTAGAAATCTATATCATTTTATGTGTAAAAACCCATTCGCATATTCTAGAAATCTATATTATTTTATGTGTAAAAAAGCACTCAGATATTCTGAAAATCTCTATTATTTTAGGAATAAATAAGCACTCACATATTCTGGAATTCTATATTATTTTATGCTTAAAAAATCACTATCAAAATCTACATTATTTTATGCGTAAATAATAAATAAGATATTCTCGAATTCTACATTATTTTGTGTGTAACTAAGCACTCTCAAAATCCATATTATTTTATGTGTAAAAACAAAAAAACAATTGTTTCATACGATACACTAAATTGGGAAAAAGAAACAATCTGGCCAGTCAATCACTATGAGTCGGACACAAAAAAAAAACCCAAGAAAATAAAAAATCACAGCCTTTACACAAAAATATTAAAGACACAAACCTAAAATCTTTTAAAATCATATTTATTCTATAAAAGCAGTCAGAATAAATTCTATTTTAAAACCAAATCAGTATAGGAATTGAATTTCATCGTATGAACAGTAAATCCAGGTTTTTGCTGCATTTAGAGCTTTGCTTCAGTTCACAAGTCAAAAATCTATCTAACTTGATTTCCCAAGAGAGCTAATATCAGGAGAGGATCGGCAAATAAGACAGAGAGAAAAAGTGATCCTGATATAATTTATGTGTCACTACATCGCTCTTCTCACTTTAGTAAAAAAAATTTATTGAAGTTCGAGTCTCAAGAAGATGGAAAAGAATGGTTTACAACCCAGCACTCTCCCCTTTTTTTAAACAAAATTAAAGCACAAAGGATTCGATGAAGAGCAAAATGGCAATAGTATTTCAAATTATGTGTGCCATATTTCATGACCCAAAAACAATTCTTTCAGCAAAATTAAATTCATGTCCAGTTATACAATGAAGAAAAATATTTATGTATTTGTAGTAAGAGATTGGAATATTTCCATGTGATATGTTTGAGAAATATTCTTAAAATAAACTCTGAATTTTGTGAGCAGGGCTAGCGAAATCATTTAATTTTCTAGAAAGCATTGAAATTACTAATCTTGCCCAAAAACTTTAGAAGATTCCTAAATGCTCTCGCCAAAAATAAGTTTCTTAACCTTTGGACAAGAAGGTAAAAATACTTGTGTTTTAATATCTCTATGAAAATAAAATCTTTGACATAAAATTTCATGGTCATTTACAAAATACTTTACATAGATTAATTGAGATCCGAATATTCCCAAAAAAAATTATATTTTCATTTAAAAAAATTAAATACAGAATTAAGTAATGTTAATTAAAATATTTTTTGATGCGTGAGCAAGCTTTCAGAATTAGTTTCTAAATTTTTCAAGTAACTTTCTAAAAATGTGTTTTTTATTGAATTAGCATCATGTCTATGAATAACGGAAAACGATTAGTCAAAATCACAACTAGGGATTGCAATACCGGACAAAAATTTCAATACCGGTATTCGGTATTTTTAAAATCTTAATACCGGGATACCGGTTTTAATACCGGTATTAGAAATTTTAGAAAAAGAAAGAAAACACAGGTGTTTCTTTGTTTTATTTGCCAGTTTTGTTAGAGAGTGTAAATATCACAAAAAATAATTTCTAACTTGTAAATTATAACAGTATATAATCATAAAAAAGTAAAGGAACATCTTATTTATTTAAATCACAAAAAAAGTGCAAATATTACTATTCAGTCTGTGGTACTATTACAAATTTTTGAAATGTGATCTTAAAAAAACATTATGCATCAATTGTTCTGTCATTAAGCCTGAAAGTAATTTTGTGTAAAAATGACCAGCTGTCGAAAACGCTCTTTCGGCATCTACGCTAGCTGGTGGTACTGTTAGCAATGTGCGATATATTTTTTTCAAGTATTTACCTCTAAATCCCTCATCTTCAAATAAATCGATTTATCGTCGGATGGTTTTGGATATAGCTGATTTCTGTATTGTATTTTGGTTCTTTGAAATTTTTTTAAATTTTTATTTATCGCTAATTCTAGTTTTTGTTCAAGAGACAATTCCTTTTCACTATTGACAGTAATGACATCATAATCTTCGATTTGCACCAATCAACTTTCCAACTTTTTTCATAATTGTTGCTCCATCAGTCGTTATGGATACAATATTTTCTTTCAGGGCTAATCCATGTTTCGCTCATTTAGATTTAAGCAATTAATTAAGCCATTAATTAGCTAATTATTTTAATTAGCTAATATTAGGGAGACATAAAAGCAAAAACGTATACTATTTTGCTATGTTCGCGATCCCTGAATATATAGTGGAGACCATTTTAATAATTTCTAGTAAATACCGAAAAACCGGTATTTAAACTTGTGAATACCGGTATTACAAAACTGTACAAATGGCTCAAAATACCGGTATTGCAATCCCTAATCACAACATACTACACGAATGAAAATTCATGTACAATATTTGCGTCAAAATTTCAGAATTTTGTAAAATTTTGAGGGAATTTATTTTCTGAATGTGTGCATGTGTTAATTAGAAACATAAAGGTAATGAACTGAACAGATAAATTTTAACACAATGCTGAATTACTAAAAAATTAGATGTACTTATAATTTCGGACCGAATTCTTAAAGCAGATTGTCTACTAATTTATCTTTTACTCTTTATTCCAAAAGCTACTGAGTTTTTATATAGTTCTAGCTTTTCACAAGATTTGATACAGTATCTTTTCTGAACTCGTTCAGTCATCCTGTGAGAAATCGAAAATCCGACGAGCACATATAACAGTATCGAACTCAGCGACCAGCAGGCAGAGACTGAAAAACTCGAAGACGGAGAAAAAAAAATCAGATATGAGTATTAAATTGTCTTCTTCCACTGAGAACAGTGGCGCCGCTCTAGCATCATTACCATATGCAGAAAAATTCGAGGGCGGATATTTTTTTTAGACTGCCCTTGTATCTTCTGGTCTTAATAATCTTGGTATGGTTTGAATTTCTTTACATTCCATTATCTAGGAAGGCCGACTCAATGGAGAATCTTTTAACAATTTCCTCTCCGAGAAGAAGAAATATGACTCCGAATTATATGGAGTTCATCCTCAAGAAAAATTCAATATATTGCTAAGAATTTATAGAATTGTTTCATTGATATTCAGTCTTATGGTAGAAAAGAGAGATTTGCAGGGATTCTTAATAAAACCATTGGCTTTCAACTTTCGTGATAAACTTAATGAGACAAACGAATGGTGATGAATTTGGAGCCAAAAATGAAGGTTCTGGAAAATGCAAGAATTATGATTCTACATAATTCGGAGTCTACATCCGAAATTCTTTTGGAGAATTTGACATAATAATCACGCCTTTTGGGAAGCTATATAAACTCGAGAAACTCAATAGAGCTAATCTCTTTTTGATTTGGTTCGTAGTGCGAGCTTAGTCTGTTAATTCTCTTATTTAATAAATGAATCTGCTGCCTGCTAAATTTGTGATTTCCTGAAGTGGTGCTTCCTGTAAGTCGCAAAACGGCTTAAGGCATAACATGCTGTGCTATTTTCTAACTTTATGCTTCCTGATATACTTGCAGGATAAAGGGACATTTTCTAATTGCCAGTATCTCAGATTACAATCAGCATACAAACAATGGTCTATTTTTGTAAAAGTATTTACATGAAACAAATTTGCTTTAAGATTCCTTTGAGTTGAACAATATTTTTGTGTAATACTCGTAGAACGGAATGGTACTCTGATAGTTATAAACAAAAAAGTTGATTTTCTTTTTCGTATGAAATGATAGTTTTTCAAAAATTTTGAATCAAATATGACTCATAAGATCATTGAAATGAATAAATTAAAAATCTAGGAATTATCATTTTTATGTATTTATTACAATTTTTAACAGTAAATTCGAGAAGAAATCTTTTAAATAAACGCAATTTTCTCGATCGGCAGCTAAGTCAGCAATTAGTTCTCAAACTTAAAACCAGATTACGCTTTCGTTCGGAAATCATAATTTTAATTAATTAATATTTAAATAACAAATTTCTGAAAAAATTAAAATAGTATATTGCCAACAGGAATAAACAAGAATATAAGATTTAGATCCCTGATATATCAGGAAATGGGAGCAAAATCTATTATGAAATTTCATCTTTACAAACATAAAAACGTAATTTTAAATAAAACTACAAAGAATGCTACAATTTCTATGAAAATCATTTGTTAACATATTTTTTTATGTACTAATTATCTAATATGATACAGAAAGGTATTTAAGAAATTTGTAAACATTTTTAAATTTATAATTTTCGTATAGTTTAAAGTCCTTAAGTAAACAAGCAAATAACTAGAGTTTAATAAACGAGTTTATGAAGTGAATCACCCACATTCTACTTGGTGCAATTCTTTCTCCTTCATAAACTTGCAAATGCCATTGCAAAAGATTCCCGCCTCTAAGATCACTCCTACATTCCACGTCAAAAAAAGTAGAGCGCCTTCTAGTATAATCAGTTCACACTTGAAAGCTTCGAATCGAAGGCAGGCAGAAAAGAAAGTGACACTAATGCATCACGACACCACTGCAGCAAGGAATGGTATACTTGTCACTTTTCACAAGCGGCGGGGACAATTATTGAGCGCCCTTTCATTCAATTTCCTCTTCGGTTTCACGCTCTTTTGCCAGAAATTGATTAGATGCGTGTTACTGAGTAAAGAAAGAGGCACGGCGGGAACTTTTAACCCGTCTATTCCTGAAAAGTGTGGTCTTTTCTAGGATAATGGTTCTTTATCGTTGTAATACATTTTAAGTATTTATTCTGTGTAACCAATATCTTGTGTTCCAATTTAAGGAAATCAGTATTGGCATTGATTATAGTAGCTTAATTTACACTATCACTATATCTAATCTGCGCTTTTCTAATTCTACCTCCCTTTTTCTCTTTCTTTTGCAGAAATTCTGTCTCTTTCTTTTTCAGTGATAAGGCTTTCCTTTTCAATCTCTTTCTTTCAGTTTTTAAAGTTAATTATGGTCGTTGTAATATAAAGCGAATTAAAACTTCCATTAGATGGCGCTGTATATAACGTCAGCAAATAAGTTGAATTTTAACGTAAAGCAAATTAGAACTTCCACTAAGTGGTGGTGTAAACGATGCTAACGATCTCTCTTTATCTTTCCCCTGTAATTTCTTTCTCGGGCTTTTTAAAATTTTCTGCAGCAATTCTAATTCTAATTTGGAATTTCCTTTTCAGTATCTTTCAGTAGTTTTTAATGTTAACTATGTTGTTCTTGTAATGTAAAGCAAATTAAACCTCCGCTAGGTAGCGCTGTGTATAACGTTGGCTTTTGAGCAGAACTGTGAGCAAATTAGAACGCCCTCTAGGTGGTGTTGCATATGATGTCAACCTTTTAGCTGAATTTTGTAAATCTGAAGTCGCTGTGATCATGGTATATACTGAATATGTTTTGTGTTTTCTTTTGTGTAATAAATAAATGCTATGAAAAGATGTTTAGCTTCCATTTCCTCCAAATACACCCAGCATCGGAATGATACAGCGAGTAAAGATTTTTTTGTCTGATATTACTTTTAGTATCCTTAGAAATTAATTCTAATTCTTTAGAAAATAAGATCATAATTTGAACATTTTAAAACTGAATCTTTTAATTCTATGTTTTAAAATTATCATTTTGATGTAACTCTACAGATGACTCACGTAATTCTTTTTTTTTTCCTCTCCTTTAGAAAAAATTACTATTTAAGATAGCTGATAGATATAAGATAATAAATGTGAATTTATTTATGATATTAAGTAAAATAAATTCACATTTCTGTTTGAGCAGAACATAATTTTTCTTACAACATTTTTCTTCAAAAAACTAGACACTGGAATGGTTTAAAAATCTGTAAGAAAGTTAAGATTTGTTGAATATTGTTACATATCACAGTTGATAATCTCTATATTATTATTAATTAATAATTCAGTAATATTTTTAATTTCAGTACTCATGAGTTATTTTCGTGTACTAATTTTCTTGATATGCTCGATAGCCTGAAAGGTATCCGTTTCAGGATTACAGAAATTTGAATATTATATTCGTTTGATAATTTCTAAAAAGAAATGTAGATTATATACCATATGTATCTTCGTATTAGTAAGAGAAGAAATTTAAGCCTGTAATTATAGCAAATTGGGATGGAAAGAAACCTGACAGATTATAACTTGTTATTTGTTATAAGGCTGTTATTTTCATCAAGATTCTAATAACGTACTTCAGGAGGATTATGTTATTTTGCAGATATTGTATCTTTTATCAAATGCTTATCAAAACCATTATACAGTACTTACAAAGATAAAAATATATCAGAAATTTTCAAAAACTGTGCACATTTTTATTCGAAAATTGTTTTTTCTTTATATTGTCATAATAGCTAATCATAGAAGAAGCAACTAGCAATGTCACATATTTTCAAGTTCAGCCTAAGTTTGTTTACATTTTCGCTATAACAAAGGAAATTACAAAGTAGACTTACTATTACTCTCGGCAAAAACACATCAAAGTGAACATTTCTACCCCACATTTGGAATAGTTCTGCCCAACTCAAATCATTAGTAAATCCTAACAAAAGTAATTCCACTTTAACTGTCAAGGAGCTTGCGCAGAATGGCCGTAACATATGTTTGCAACGCCAAGGGAATCTTAATGATAGTTGTTCTTCCAATTTAAGAGTGCTTCGGAATAATGTATGTTTACTCCAAGTGGTAGAGATTCTTTGAAGCAGTTTTCAAAGTGTTAGTGATAACATTGCGTTTAAATTTTTAAATTCGTTGAATATATAAGTTTTGTGAAGAGTTTACCTCATTTAATTTAAATGAGGTAAACTTATAATAAATATAAATATATATGATAATATAGTATAAATTATATGATAATTAAATGCAAGATTATTTAATTATATAATAATTAAATAATCTCTTATGTCAGAAATTATATTTTTATGCCATAAGAGATTTGCAAAATAATTTTGAATTTGAAATATTTTTGAAAACGCTTCCATATACAATTTGAGAAATATTTGTTATTTTAACAAAATTGTTTATTAAAAAATACTTGAAAGAATGAAATAAATAATAATAAATAGAGATATACATTTAAAAGAATGGATAAAAAATTAGACTACTTCATTACTTTTCATTTAAAGGAACGTTCGTGTCTTATAGAAATTCAAACTCTTTTTGTGTCCCTTAATAATCTTCCTCAGTAATGTGATAACATATTTGCATTCAAATGCCCTTGTTAACTTTTTCTGTGCATTTTGTTTCCTTTTCAAAAACCCTGAAAAACTGTATGCTACATTTCAGAGTTATTAGGAACGAGTCTTTAAAAATGAGCAGAAAAGGAAATAAGAGTTTGATTGAGGAAGAAATTGTATAAAAACATTTAATATTTCAAACAAAAAAATTACTTTTCTACTATAATAACAAAGTAAAATTTCTTTTTTTTTTCAATTAAAATATTTTTTTAAAAAAAAAGTGGAGAAAACGACATTTTAAACCAAAATTCAGTACAACTTGCAATATTATACTTTTATAAATTAAATTTTATAATTTATACTCAAACACAACTGAAACTTTGATTTAAGTCAACAGTCAGAATGCCTCTTCTTTTGATTTCCGGGGACAACTAATATCAGAAACGACTCGAAGGATATCACGCAGAGGCCAAGACCATCTTGTTACTTTATTTGTCACTTCGCTGCCTTTCTCACTTTCCCCCAAACATTTTATTGAGTTTTGTATTTCAAAGAAAATTGAGAAAGCTCTTCTGCTTTTTTTTTCAGTTTTTGAAACGGAATGAAAGCTTAAAAGAGTGGGTATAAAGCTATCTATAGATAAAATGTGGAAGTATCAGATTTATATTTTGTATACTGCAAAAGTTCTGTTGACGAAATTGAATCCATTCATACAGATCGAGTTTAAAAAATATTTATTAGCTGGTAGTGAGAGATTGGATTGTTTCTTTGTGAGATGTAAAATAAATTGATTATTATTTAAAGCCTAGAAATGCGTTCAAAAGGGAATTTTGTGTTCTATTAGTGCGATTTATTGAGATATTTGGTATTCTTGAAAACGCAGAAGTGAGTTTTCTTTTGGATGAGACAAGATGATTGGTGAAAAAGTTGGAAAGAAAGAATACGAAAACTGTTGCTTTTCAAAATAAACGAAATTTTGAGTTAAACTACTCAGATATTCGCAGATTTTTTTAATCTTTATAGATTTCAGTAATATGTACTATAATCTGGAATGTTTATGCAAATAATGTAACATTTTTTTCACTTTCTAATATTATGGTTTTCTCTTACATCCGTTGTGTTATTTTATGTCATTTTTTTCTCTCATTCTTTTAATGGTTTTCCACTCTATAATAAATGTGTACGTACTTTAACACTTCTCCTATAAATATTTTATGCTTTGATACCATGATTAGGTTTTAAAAATATCGAATATTAAATATGGTCTCAACATCTTTGTGGGTGAAATTTTAAAAAAATATATATTAATCACTCACCCTGAGATCATTTAAATTTTTTTAACTTAGAATTTTTTAACTTTGAACTTTTTTAACTTAGACTCTTATTTTCTATCGCTGGATCTATCATGCTCTAAAATCAAAATACTCTGTCAGTAAAATTCTTTTCTAAAGATGTATAAATAACGAAAGCTTTATCGCAGTCTCTTTTTCTTGCTTTTTGATTCGTAGTGATGTCTGGTCGTAGTATGAATTCTCAAATCTTAATAAAGATTAAAAACGAACAATTCTTTCCGACCTCATCATGGAAAAATGACACATTCTTTAAAGAAATTCGAGCCAACTTCTCCTTTATCAAAAAAAATTTATATATATAACATTATTTTGGTTGAAGCAAAATGCAGGTTTGACAAGCAGTGAAGAGACTTTTTATTTTTAAGTCTCTTTAATATTCATTCCGGGAAAGCAATTTATTTACAAGCAGAGATGCGGACAAAGCACGTCCGCCACAGCGCGAAGCAAAAGCAGAAGTCAGAAAGAGGGGAAAAAGGGCAGAAACAAATGATGACTAATCTTATATAACATAGGATTTCCGGCCACGCGCCAATTTAATACTAGTGTTCACCTTGGAAAAGGGCAGCGGAAGTATCACTTTCATTCGATACGTAGTACTGATGGTGAATTATTTTTACAAATGAATTAATTAAACCGAAGTGGAATATATATATATATAGATAGATAGATAGATAGATAGATAGAAAAAAAAGTGATTCATATAGAATGAAGAAAAAAATGTCAAAATTAAATCGCTGTGAGAAAAAAATACATAAAGTGCAATATGAGAAAAATGATAAAATACAAAAAAAGGGGGGTAACTTAGGACAAAATAATAAAAACTTTAAAAAATGAACTATATTTTTATTCCTTTCACCATTTTAACACAAAAAATTTCGTTAAAATATCCAAATTTTGTTATCGCTTTGTTTCTTATTAATAATTAAAAATTAAAATTGTTATTATTTTATTTAATAATTACAGAGATGGGAAATTAAAAACCATATGCATCTCACCACAAAATAAAATGTAAAATTATTTATAAAATTTTGAAATTCGGAAATTCTATCTGCATTCACAGAACATTTCTTTAAGAATTTATTCCATGTTTAAATCAAAGATATAGTTTTTGAAAATTTATTTTTTAAATAACATTTGTTATTATAGTATATACTTGCAATATACATTATTCGAAATACGTTATACCAAATTCAAATACATTTTTGTGAATTAATTTTTCAAAATTTTCCGGCCAGTGTATAAACATATAATTATTTTGAGACCGCCGTTATGCCAAGAATTTTCCAAGGAACTGGGAATGAAGTGCAAGATGTACCTACCAGCTTTAATATAGATATTTAACACGTTGTAAGAAATGACGGCTATAGCCGTTCGATGTTTGGCGATATGTAGGAAATGACGGTTATAGCCGTCCGCCATACTACTGACGCTCAATTTTATATGACAGTCAAATAAACTTTTAACAATAGGTGTTTCTGAGCACGACTGTTAAATTAAAAGTGAGCGGCAATTAGTTATAAAAACTTCATGCTATCAATCCTTAACGCTTCGAAAATTCATATAAATTTACTGCATGCAGTTTACTGATTACGGGAACTTAAAACTACCATCAACTGTGGAATGCGGACAATAATATAAAAGCCAGGGGAAAAAACTATAATTTCAAAAACAGACAAAAAATAGTCTGAAATTCAGCATTTGCCTCAAAATATCATAAAATTTTAAAAATACATAAATATGTTTAATTATTTATAATATAAGATTTATCAGATATTTTTATTATAACATTAAAGTATCCACAACATTAAACGATGTAATGACATTGTGTGCCATTAAACTTTACCTTGCTCTGTAATTTTTTAGAGCACTGAGTCATTCTGTCATTGCTTTAATGAACCATTATTGACGTTGTTTTACGATTTAAAAAAAAGCAATGCAGTTTGTGCCCAATTTTGCATAAAATTAGCGGTACCTTTGTTAAAGCATTTTCCACACAGCATCAACTATATTGGGTTCACCAGTTACGCGACAATCAAATGCAGCAGAAAGAAAAATGAGCATTCATCAATCACAAAATGCGAAAATTGCACCTCAAAACACCTCACTACAAATACGGTTGTACCACCTCTTTCCGCCTTGTAGGGGCTTCTATTTAGAACATTTCAACTCAAGCTTTCGAGGTCACCCCGATCTTAAGCAGAAGTTATTTGTATGCCCCTTGCAGTTATAGGGTAATATCTGGGAAATCGAGTTTCACTCGGCAGTTGTTGTTGTTTGTTTGTTTGTTTGTTTGTTTTTTGAGAAAATATTTAAATACGAATCACAGACTAATTAAATATGAATTTTTTTTTCAATCTTACCTACATATGAACCGGTCATTTAATCAAAAGAAAATCACGAATGCACTCAGTTTAACATGTTACTCGAAACAATCTGATATATAATGATATTGTGGAGAAAGCTTATAAGTCAGTTAAGAGCTACGCTACCAGAGCAATTGCTTTTGTATTGTGGTCATGTTACTGGGCTGCGAACCACAAGGTCACAGGTTCTATCCTCGCTCCTACTAAACCGCCAGAATGTTCATTTTACAGTTTATCTATCATTACACATATATTTGAACTTGTACTCAGTTTTTCCATAGTGAGATCGTGTCTTAACACAATGCAAGTAACGCAAAAATTTACCAGATGGCGCTATATGACATTATCAGCATGACAGCAGATAGACAAAGGCTCTAATAGTTAATTATAAAAAAATGTGTGTGTGTAAACTCGCGTTTTTTACCTATATAGAAAGATACCTATATAGATAAACTTAAAAAGCAAAAATATTAAGTATAAATACAACAGTGAAAAAATAAATCAAATTGTGCAATCCGAACAGAGGACATTCGTGTTGTTCTGATCACTCTACTACATTGCCCAGATAACGAAGCGGAAGTGGAAGAGACTTGTTCTAATAGCTTTTTTTTTTTAATTTTGTGTTTAAAATCTTTTTTTATGAAAGACATCTATATACATTAACTTTAAAAGCAAAACTTTATCTAAGTATAAAATTTGATCCAAATAGTTAAAACCATTTCCAAGATACACGAAATAAATTTATATTATATATATATATATATATATATATATATATATATATATATATATATATATATATATATATATATATATATATATATATATATATATACACAAGTATAGCTCGTTTAAAGTTATAAAATTTTGTTCCTGTTGTTCAGAGGACTTAAGTACCTTTTCCCTCCATGCTCTTTTCCCTATTGCCCATATAGTCTAGAAACCTATATTATTTTATGAATAAGAAACCAAATTGTTTCATACGATACACTAAATTGGGAAAAAGAAACAATCTGGCCAGTCAATCACTATGAGTCGGACACAAAAAAACCCAAGAAAATAGAAAATCACAGCCTTAACACAAAAATATTAAAGACACAAACCTAAAACCTTTTAAAATCATATTTATTCTATAAAAGCAGTCAGAATAAATTCTATTTTAAAACCAAATCAGTATAGGAATTGAATTTCATCGTATGAACAGTAAATCCAGGTCTTTGCTGCATTTAGAGCTTTGGTTCAGTTCACAGGTCAAAAATCTATCTAACTTGATTTCCCAAGAGAGCTAATATCAGGAGAAATTCGGCAGATAAGACAGAGAGAAAAAGTGTTCCTGATATAATTTATGTGTCAATACATCTCTCTTCTCACTTTTGTAAAAAAAAAAAAAATTAAGATAAATAAATATAAATAAACATAATATTATTTAAGATAAATAAAATTAAAAGATATTTAGGAGACAAAACTAAAATCTTTTTAAATCGTATTTATTCAATAAAAACACTAATAATAAATTCTATTTTAAAGCCAAATCAGTACAGGAATTGAATTTCTTTTTATGAATAATAAATCCAGAGCTTTGCTGCATTTAGAGCTTTGATTTAGTTCGCAAGTCAGAAATCTCTCTGACTTGATTTCCCGAGAGAGCTAATATCAGGAGAGGTTCGACAGATAGCACTGAGAGAAAAAATGATTTGATATAATTTATGTGTCACTACATCGCTTTTCTCACTTTCATAAAATATTTTACTGAAGTTTGAGTATCTAGAAAATGGAAAAGAATGGTTTACAACGCCGCTTGCTCCCCCTTTTTAAGCAAAATTAAAACACAAAGAATTCGATGAGGAACAATATAGTAATGGTACGTCAAATTGTGGGTTCCGTATTTCATGACCCGAAGGCAATTCTTTCAGTGAAATTGAATTCAGGCTTAGCTATACAATAAAGAAAATATTTATATATGAGTGGTAAGGGATTAGAATATTTCCATGTGATATGTTTCAGAAGAACTCTAAATTTTGTGAGCAGGATTTGTGTAGACGTTTTAATTTCTCGATGACACTGAAACATCTTACTAAAAACTTCAGAGGATTCCTAAATGCTCTTGCCAATAATAATTTTCTTTCATTTTGCCCAAGAAAGTAAAAATTCTTGAAATTTAATATTTGTACGAAAAAATCTTTTATATAAAATTATAGATCGTTTGCAAAATACATTAAATTTATTAAATTAACTAGCCGCCTTTGGCGACCAGCCGGTTCGCTAATCTTAATGTTCGTTTAAATTTTAATAATTAAATATGTTTAACCGGAGTATAACCCCCTTCTTCGCCAAGTTTACGATAAAGCGCCAAAGCTGGCAATCTTTATTATGCACTATAATTGAACATCTGCTCCTTTGCTTTTGAACATTTCGCAAGGCCGTTGTTGGCGATTTTTAAAAATTTTGCCAAGCAGGGGTTTAGACTCCGGTCGTACCATTAAATATTTTACGCAATTCCAACTTTAATAGATTCTTCAGCAAAATATTTTAAAACTTCAAATTTTGATAGTCATATAAATCACTCATAATATTATAAAGGCCTTCAGTCATAGCGTGATATGTATATCTCTAATTTTCTGTTACCCCTCGTAGAAATTATGCTTTAAATTAAAGTGTAAATGATTAATCTGCAATTAATATAATAATATTTTTTACTGAAACAAAGCCTTTTTTTTAATAATATGATTACTTATAATAGAGTCACTGAGCGTTTAAACTTTATGGGCACTAAAGAATATCTTTCTTAAGTTATGTAATATCTCAAGAATTTGTCAACAAAATTTTCTCAGATTCATCATGAACAGATCGATTCATTAACAATGTTTAATTTTAAATGCATCAAACACTAAGAAAATAAAATGAATCGTTTAAAATAAACGGTCGAAAACAGGTTTTAAAAAAACTACTTAAAAAACGATGTACTTAAAACTATAAGCATATACAAAAAATATATATAACATAAATACAATTTAATTACAAAAGCATGCAATTAGCCTAAAAATAATTTAAATCATTGAAAACAGGTTAAAAAAAACTACTTAAAAAACGATGTACTTAAAACTATAAGCATATACAAAAAATATATAACTAACATAAATACAATTTACTTACAAAAGCATGCAACTAACCTAAAAATAATTTAAATCATCCGTTGGTTGCCATGTCAACAGTCAGAAAACAATGCGCATGCGTGAATTTTCTTCGCCAGTTACGTTAATGCAAATGCGTGAATTTTTCTACGCCAGTTGGGGTAACGCTATGCAGATTATACATTTTTAATTTCCTTTATTCTGTGTTATTTTAATTCAAAAGTACTTCAGAATGAATCTGAAACATGGATTAATTAACAATGTTTCATTTTAAATGCATCAAACATTAAGAAAATAAACAGAATCGTTTGAAATAATCCGCCAAAAAATGTTAACCCTAGTCTCATTACTGTTGGGAGAAAAAAAGATTTAAAGACTTACTCATTTGGCGGTGGGGAAAATGGAAGATTTTTTTGGCGGGAAAGTTAGTTTTTAATTAATAATTAAAATTCTAATTAAAATTTCAAAAAAGGGACCCCAGGTGCACATTCCCAACCTCCAAGGTATACATGTACCAAATTTGATAGCTGTATGTCAAATGACCTGGCCTGTAGAGCGCCAACACACACACACACACATTGAGCTTTATTATAAGTATAGATTTAGATCTCAATATTCCAAAACATTTTGAAATGAAAAATTAAATATTTAATTAAATAATATTAATCATAATATTTCTGTATTCATAAGCAAACTTTCAGAACTAATTTTCAAATTTTTTAGATAACTATTTTTTTTAATTAGCATCGTGTCTGCCAATAGTCAAAAACACAACGTACTACATGAATGAAAATTCATGTATGATGTTTAAGCCAAAATGTTAGCGTTTTGTAAAATTTTGTTCTAATTTCATCCGAGGAAAATTTATTTTGAATGTGTGTATGCGTTAATAAGCGTTAATGCGTGTATGCGTTAATAAGAAACAAAAACACAATGAACTTGAGAGATAAATTTTAATATAGTGGTGAATTACTAAGAATTTAGACGTACTTATAATTTCGGACCAAATTCTTCAAGCTGAATGTATTGTAATTTGTCATTTCTTTTTTCTCTTGTGTTCCAGGAAATACTGAGTTTTTATATAGTCCACATAACTTCTGGTCATAATAATCTTGGTATTGCTTGAGGTCAGTCGACTCAATTTTTAAGGCTGTTGACTCTATTAAAGAGCCCCCCCCCCCTCCTTAGAGGAGTGGAAATCTGAGCATGAATTAGGATTACGGAGCTCAACTTCAAGCTAATTCAATATATTATTATAATACCGTTTCCCTGACATTCATTCTTATGATAGAAAAGAGAGATTTGAGGAGATTCTAAAAAAATGCTAAGCTAATGGCCTTCGACTATAGTGATAAATTTGGAGATAAAAATGAAGGTTCTGGAAACTGCAAGAATTATGGCTTTATATAAACTCAGTAATAAGATTTGAGATTTTTCTACAGAATTTGACATGAAATCAAGCCTATCGGGAGGCTACATAAGCGGGAGGAACACAATAGAGCTAATCTCTTTTTAATTTGGTTCACAGTGCGAGCTTCGACTGTTAATACTTTCATTTAATTAAATATCTGCTGCGCCTGCTTGCATTGCGATTTCGTACAAGTGACGTTCTTTATATAATATTTGATATACTTTTTCCCAGCTTTATGTTTTTCGAAATACTCGCAGAATAAAGCGCCATTTTCTATTAGACGGCTTGTTAGACCACATTCAACATACAAACACCGGTCGATTTTTGCAAAAGTATTTATATGACGCATATTTGCTTTAAGATTTCTTTAGATTGTGCTAATCTTTTTATATAATAGAATGAACAGGGACTGTTAGTTATAGTAACAGAAGAACGGATGTTTATTTCATTAAGTGATAGTTTACCAAAATTAGTTTATCAGATATGACCTATAGGATAGGTGAAACGCTTAAAATTATTGAGCAAGGGACCTGATTATTTATTACATTCTAACAGTGAATTGGAGAAGCCGTATTTTTAAAAAATGCAACTTTCGCGATCAACAGTTGATTGATCAATTTGTTCTCAAACTTAAAACCAGATGGAACTTTCGTTTTAAGTTTATTTAATTTAACTAATTCTTAAATGATAACGAATTTCCTAAAATATTAAAAATGGTATATTGATAACAGTAATAATCTCTAATAAATTAAGAAATGAGAGAAATATCTATTGCAAAATTTCATCTTTACTAACATAGAAATAGAAATTTAAATAAAACTTCAAAAAATTGTACTATGTAAAAAGCATTCACTAGTATATGTGTTTGTTATGTACCAATTATTTAATATTATATATAAAGACATTTAAGAAAATTCTAACATTTTTATAAAGTTACAATAAATTTTCCTTTAGTTTCATTTTTGTAACAATCAAGATTGACCAGAATTCTTCTTATCACAAGCTCTTAAGAAAATAAGCATCCAATTAAGGTTTAATAAATAAGTATATGAAGCAAATCACACACATTTTGCCAGGTCTAATTCCCCATCCTTTGCATATATGCAAATTCCTCCAAAACAGTTCCCCGCCACAAATAAATAATATATTCCCCACATTCTTTTAAAGTCACAAAAAAGTTGTGCGCCTTCTAGCATAATCAGTTCACACTTGAAAGCTTCACATCGAAGGCAGGCAGAAAAGAAAGTGACACTAATGCATCACGGCACCACTGCAGAAAGGAATGGTATACTTGTCACTTTTCACAAGCGATGAGGACAATTATTGAGAGCCCTTTCATTCAATTTCCTCTTCGGTTTCACGCTCTTTTGCCGGAAATTGATTAGATGCGTGTTACTGAGTAAAGAAGGAGCCATGGCGGGAATTTTTAACCCGCCTATTCCTGAAAAGAGTGATCTTTTCCAGAATAATGGGTATTTTTCATTGCAATACCTTTTAAGTATTTATTCTATGTAACCAATTTTTTTAGCTCTAACTTAGGGAATTCAGTATTGGCATTTATAATAGTAGCTTAATTTACACTAACTCTATTCTGAATCACTTATGGAATCTGCACTTTTCTACTTCTAATGATCTCTCTTTTTCTTTTTATCCTGTAATTCTTTCTGTCTTTTTCCTAATTTTCTACAATTCGGTCTCTTTCTTTTTCAGTAATAAGTCTTTCCTTTTCGATTTCTTTCTTTCAGTTTTTAATGTTAACTGTGATTATTGTTGTGTCATAAAGCAAATTAAACTTCCGCTAGATGGCGCTGTATATAGGGAAATCAGTATTTGGTATTCCTTATAGTAATTTAATTTACACTATAACTATTCTAAATCACTGTTTCTAATCTCCGCTTTCCTAATTCTACCGACCTCTTTTTTTCCAGTAGAAAGGGTTTCCGTTTCAATCTCCTTTTACTTTTTAATGTTAACTATGGTCGTTGCGAATTAAAACTTCCGTTAATCGGCGCTGTATATAACGTCAGCATATGATCTGAATTTTAATGTAAGGCAAATTAGAACTTCCGCTAGGTGGTGTTCTATATGATGATAACAACCTCTCTTTTTCAGTCCCCTGTAATTCTTAGTCTTTTTCAAAATGTTCTGCGGGAATTCTATCGCTTTCTTTTCAGTGTCTTACTTTTAGTTTTTAATTTTAACTATGGTCTTTATTACAAAGTAAAATTAAACTTCTGCTAGGTGGCGCTGTGTATAACTTTAGCATTTCAGTTGAATTGTGAGCAAATTAGAACGCCCTCTAGGTGGTGTTGCACATGATGTCAATCCGTTTGCTGAGTTTTGTAAATCAGACATCGGTGTGATCATGGTATATACTGAATATGTTTTGCGCTTTCTTTTATGTAATAAATAAATGCTATGAAAAGATTTTTAGCGCCCATTTCCTCCAAAGACACCAACATCGAACAGACACAGCCAGTAAAAATTTTTTTGATCTGATGTTACTCTTAGTAATTCTCCAAAAAAAAAGATAAAAATCTGCAAATTCGCAATTGAATATATTAAGTGCACAATTTGAAATTGTCAATTTGAGTAATGTGTAATTCACAGCCGGCTCCCATATTTCTTTCTTCATTTTTTTTTAACTTAAAAAAAATTCGCGATTTAAGATAAATTACGAGTGAAATTTTTATCGTATAAACAGTCAGAACTGTAAGGTAAAGGATTGCTAGACAGGATTAATTTCCCTTTCAATTTTGCAATCACTATTTCTATATAACTGTTCATTCAACTTGGTAAAAACACCTTTAAATTTTGTACTCTATCTCATGTTCGCGTATTTTATCAAAGCTATAACGGTTAATAATAAGGTGCAATTTAGAAGCGTGCGGAGTATTGGCGGTAAAATCCTAGATGGACCCACCTCTTGGCGACTTATTTGAAATCTCGCCAAGCTGACTACTAATTGAATATTTGTTATTATTTTTCAATTAAAAAACGATACTTGAAGGCCAGAAATAATAATAAATAAAATATAATACAAAATAAATATAATATAATAATATAATAAATAATAATAATAATAATAATGAATACATTAATTAAATAAATCCGTCTAGGTTATCACATTGGCAACGTTATTGCCACTCGTTTGGCAAGAATTCAAAAAGACGCCAAGAGGTAGGCTGTGCTAGGATCCACCCGTATTGGCAAAATATAAAATGAAGTTGCCCTTAGTCAAGTAGATAGACTATAATAAGGAAGTTTTATCATTGGTGCTTTGCCATTGGTATTAAGAAAAATAAATTTACATTTCAGTGTTAGCAGAACATAATTCTCCTGATAACATTTTTCTTCAAAAAAACTAAATGCTGGAAAAAGTTTAAAAATCGATCATAAATTTGAGATTTGTTGAGTATTATACTTCAGATGCTAATTTTTATATTATTGGTAATTAATAATTAACCAATACTTTTATTTTAGTTGCTAAATAATTAAATTTAGTTGCTAAATAATTAAATTTAGTTGCTAAATAATAATTGGTAACTGAAATAATTTTCAATTATTTCAGTTTACCAATTTTTCTGCTAGGCTCGATCGTTTAAAAAGATTGTTTTCAAGATAGGATATTATATTCGTTTAATAATTTTTAAGCAGAAATGTAGATTATATACCATGTATATCTGCATATTTGTAAGAATACGAAATAAATTAGTAAGAATAGGAAATAAAAAGCTACAGTGTGATCAGAACAACATTTCCTTGCAACTTTTTCTTTCAAAAAACTAGATGATGGAAATAGCTTAAAAATTAATCAGAAATTTAAGATTTGTTGAGTATTATTACATACCACAGTTGCTAATCTTTATATTATTGGCAAATATTAATTAATTACTGTTTTTAATTTTAATTCATTGGCAATTATTTTTATGTACTAAGTTTCTTGATATGTTTGATCGTTTCAAAAGATCGTTTTCAAGACTGTAGAAATTTGAATACTATATTCGTTTGATAATTTCTAAAAAGGAATGTAGATTACATATCTTCGTATTTGTAAGAATACGACATAAAATAGATAAATTTGTTAGAATAGGAAATATAAATCTATTGTAAAAGCAAACTGGGATGGAAAGAAATCTAGCATGTTATAACCTGTTATTATGAGCAAGTTTTCAACAAGTTAGGAGAATTCTGATTCCTTACACATGCTGTATACATTTTTCAAATGCTTAACTAAAACGTTATGCAATGCTTACAAAGATAAAAATATATCAGAAACTAGCCGCCTTTGGCAACCAGCCGGTTCGCCAATCTTAATGGTCGTTAAAATTTTAATAATTAAATATTCTATGCAATTCCTACTTTAATAGCTTCTTCATCAAAATATTTTAAAACTTCAAATTTTGATAGTCATATAATTCGGTCATAATATTATAAAGGCCTTCACTCATAACCTAATATGTATCTCTCTAATTTTCTGTTACCTCTCGTAGAATTTTTGCTTTAAATTAAAGTGGAAAGTACTAATCTGCAATTAATATAATAATATTTTTTACTGAAACAAAGTATTTTTTTTTTTTGTAATATGATTACTGAAAACAGTCATGAGCGTTTAAACTTTATGGGCACTAAAGAATATCTTTCCTAATTTATGTAATATTTCAAGAATTTGTCAACAAAATATTCTCAGATTCATCATGACCAGAACGACTAATTAACAATGTTTCATTTTAAATGCATCAAACACTAAGAAAATAAAACGAATCGTTTAAAATATTGGTTAAAAACAGGTTTAAAAAAACTACTTAAAAAACGATGTACTTAAAACTATAAGCGTATACAAAAAATATATAACTAACATAAATACAATTTAATTACAAAAACATGCAACTAACCTAAAAATAATTTAAATCATCCGTTGATAATGGTTGTCATGTCAACAATCAGAACACAATGCGCATGCGTGAATTTTCATTGCCAGTTACGGTAACGCAAATACGTGTGTTTTTCTACGCCAGTTGGGGTAACGCTATGCAGATTAGAAATTTTTAATTTCCTTTATTCTGTGTTATTTTAATTCAAAAGTACTTCAGAATGAATCTGAAAGATCGATTTATTAACAATGTTTAATTTTAAATGCATCAAACATTAAGAAAATAAATAGAATCGTTTCAATAATCAGCCGAAAAATCTTAAGCCTAGCCTCATGACTGTTGGAAAAAAAACTGAAGCCGTACTGATTTGGCGGTGGAGAATATGAAAAGATTTTTTTGGCGGGAAAGTTAGTTTTTAATTAATAATTAAAATTTTAATTAAAAATTCAAAAAAAGGGCTATCCTATCTTTTAAGTTAGATCAAACTGCACATGGTGTGCAAATTTAATTAAAATCGGTTAAGTAGTTTAGGAGTCCATCGCGGACAAACAACGTGACACGTAATTTATATATATTAAGATTTTTAAAAAATGCACATTTTTATCGAAAATTGTATTTTTTTATATTGTGATAATAGCTAATCATAGAAGCAGCAACTAGCAATGTCACATATTTTCAAGTTCAGCCTACGTTTGTTTACATTTTTGAAATAATAAAGAAATTAGAAAATAGCCTTACTATTACTCTCAACAAATACACATCTAAGAGAGCATCTCCAGCGTACATTTGGAATAGTTCTGCCCAACTCATGTCATTAGTAAATCCTAACAAAAGTAATTCCACTTTAACTGTCAAGGAGGCTGCGCAGAATGACTGTAACATATGTTTACAACGCCAAAGGGAAATCTTAATGATAGTTGTTCTGCCTATTTAAGAGTACTCGGGAAATAATGTGTGTTTATTCTAAGGGGTAAATAGAGATTGTTTGTAGCAGTTTGTAAAGTGTTAGTGACAACATTGCGTTTAAATTCGTAAATTCGTTGAATATATAAATTTTGTGAAGAGTTTACCTCAATATAAATTGTATATTAATTAAATGGAAATTTCAAAAATTATATTTTGTAAAACATAAGAGATTTATAAAACTAATTTTGAAATTGAAATATTTCTGAAAATGCACGCATATACAATATGATAAATATTAGTTATTTTAATAAACTGCTTATTAAAAATTTCCAAAAGATTGAAATAAATAATAAGAAATGTAGATATACATTTAAAAAGAAATTGGACTGTAAAGATTAGAAAATTTTATTATTTTTCATTTAAAGCAACGTTTCGTGTCTTACAGAAAGTGGAACTAACTTTGTGTCTCTTAATAATCTTCCTCGGTAATATGCCGACATATTTACATTCAAATATCCAAGATCCTATTTATATGCATTTTATGGTAAAATCGGTCATCCTATGCTTCACTCAAAGCAGCAAAGTTTTCAGAAAAATACTCAAAATAAGGTGCAAAAATTGTACTTTTAAGCTGAAATTAAAATCTAATTCATTCAAATTTTATTACACTGGTTCTATCATCTTTGTATGATTAGGGTCATCATAATTTCCTAAAAAAAAAGTGAATAATATCTCTGAAAATAACCCAAGCAGTTTTTCGATCATTTTCTTTTTCCCTAAAATTTAAAACACTTTATTAACAATTATATGTATGTACCAACCAGCACAGATTTTTTTTAATTTTTATTACCGATAATCATATAAAAACAAATATAAGAAGCAATCACTATTTTTGGTCTCGAAGTTTTTACAAATTCCAACAACCACCCTAAATTTATGTATAAAAGCTGCAAAAGGATTTGCTTTGGATCCACTAAGTTCTGCCAAA
Source organism: Argiope bruennichi (assembly GCF_947563725.1). NCBI lineage: Eukaryota > Metazoa > Arthropoda > Arachnida > Araneae > Araneidae > Argiope > Argiope bruennichi. The sequence continues at coordinate 16,336,299 of NC_079161.1, forward strand.
TTACATTTTTTTTTAATTCTTAATTTAAATTTTCCCTCCGAGACCATTTTTTCCTTATAGAATGTTATTAAATATATTTTTAATCAAATTCTTAAGTAATCATGAGAACATATTTTCATGCGCTAGAATTTTAAAATGTTGTATATTTGCATGATTTAAATGATGATATAACACTAATTATAATATTTTAAGAACCTTTTCATTAGTTAATTATTTAATTTCTTTAGTATTTGATACCATGCTATTTGTGACATCAATAGGAATGAGGAAAAATTCGATTTAAAGAATGCGTAATATTTATAAATATGAATTATAAAAATAAGAGAAATATTAAAACAAAAAAATTGGTTTCTTATATTTTAATAAATCTGCGTTTATAAAAAAAAAATCGATTCTTCTTTTTCTTTTGACAAAGGAAGATCAGAGATATAGAAATTTGTCAAAATCTCAAGGTCAGTTTTTGACGATAATAGTATTTTTCTTTACTTCAAATAAAGGAAAAAAATTGCAATTTTTAGATTCTTTTATATAAACTATTTTTTTAATTTTAGACATGGAGCGTTTCAACAACATAATCACGGATGAATTCTATTTTTTCTATCCTCTCCGATGCCAATTCCTCCACCTTAATAACAAGTTAATTAATTAGAAAAGACAACAGGAAGTGCGTAATCCAAGGTACGTGGCAACACATGTAATACTTCAAACCAATTTCTATCGTTTTCTGAAAAAAAAAATAATAAAGAAATTTAGTATTACGCTGAATTCATTGATATATACTGGCTTATCTACAATCCCGTAAGAACCAAAGCTCCCTAATTCAAAATAAAACCCATTGCCCCCATTTCCACACTTTATTCCCATTTCAGAAAACCCAAGCTCTCAATGTGAAGGCGCGATAAAACAAGCTCTTCACACTTGGTTGAATTTGAATGTTTGTTTGAAGGGCCTCCTCCATTTTGAGGAAGGAAAGCTTTTTACATGGGCTATGAGCATCGGAGCAGTTTTGAGTCAACTGGCTTTACAGGATTTCTGTAATGCCAGTGCTTGAACAGTTAAAATGGCTCTCAGAGTCTTTGATAAGCTAAAGACATTTATCCACTTTTTTTTTTTTCTCCTAAGGAACGAATACACGGATTTATTTAATTAGGGAATATCGAGTTTGTTTAAATAAAGTATGAAAAGGGAATTTTCTTGGAAATTGAGTTAAATTTGTTTGATTATGAGTAGCTTATTTAAAATAATAAAAGTAATTGGTGTTGTTATAAATATATCGCTAATTTTTTCCTCAATTTTGTAATTATTGGCTTTAATTTGATTAAAACACGCAAAGTTTGGTTTGGTTATATTAACGTCCCGTTTGAAGCAACACGTGGGCTATTTTAGGACGTACCTCGTCATTTTGAGCCGTGGTCAGATGACGAGGACGACGCCTGAGCTGGCACCCCCTCTCCACACTACACCACACCAGCGGGAGGACGTTTGGTCAAGACATATTTAACGTGCAACTGACCCCCTTACACGACGGTTCTTCGGTGGAATCGGGTATCGAACCTGAAACTCTCCGGTTCCGAAGCCGAGACCTTACCACCAGGCCACTGCGGCCCGATTAAAACACGCAAATTTAGGTTTTGTTATTTGTATTAAATGTCATATTTTAATGTTTTAATTATAGTTTAATGCAAATTTAAATATTTAAGATGTGAAATGAAACAATTTTGTTATTAGAATGGTACAAATTTTTTAAGTCATTCTTATATTTTTTTTGAGACATTCCATATCATATTTTTTTTATATTTCCTTTTCTATTAATAATTCAAAATCTTATCTTCTTATCTTGCAAAATATTGACTTCATTTTCTAATTTGTCGAAAAGACTGATGCTCTTTTTTTAACGTTATCGTATAAGAACTACAGTGTTTTGTCCTCAAGAGGTATACTCGATAATCTGAAATTTACTCAATTCTTGCAATTATTGGACTAATTTGATTAAAACACACAAATTAAAGTTTTACTATTTATGTCATATGATGTTTTTATGCTTTTATTATAGTTTAATTATTTGCCAATTCAAATTTATAAGATATGAAATTAAACTATTTTGTTAATAAAATAGTAAAAATATTATAAACCATTCTTAAAACTTTTTTGAGAAAATAAATATCATAGTTTCTTTCGATTTCATTTCTTATTAGAAATTCAAAAATATTGATAAGAAAGGAATATATCTTGCAAAATTTCGATTTCAAAATTTCCTTTATATCTTGAAAAATTTTGATTTCATTTTCTAATTTGACAAAACGATGGGTTTTTTTAATGTTATCGCATAAAAGTACAGACTTTCTTATTTAAAATATATATATTTAAAAAAATCTGAAATTGAACCATAACTGATTTTTCCACCCTGCTTTGACATCCGGAGTAATCTGAATAATTGAACCATCTCTTACATCAATATTTTAATATATTACCAATGTGCAATAACTTTCCCGTAATGTAGAGGAACACATTGGCTAACACTTCATACAGAGGTAGAAAACATCGTCAACAATGATACCAGAAAACAACAGTCTTCCACTGGGAAGTAAGAACCTGCTTACTCGCACGAAAATTCTCGTTTAATATATGATGGCCTTCTTGTAGGAAATATTTAAATCTCGATAAAAGAAAGTGTGTATCGGAATTTATACTCAGTTGGATAGACATCTATGCTATCTTCTGTGAAATTAATTAATGAGAAATCTCTTTGATTTCTAAATGAGTGCTTGCGAATAGGGATGACGAATATTTTCAGTGCGGTTATTACGTAACCAATATCAAAAAGTCACAAATACCAGTGATCAATACTTTTCAAAGAGGGGTGTGATTCAAATCCTTGATACGATCTTACTGATTATATTTCGATTACAGGTTTTGGATCACGATAGAAAGTAACAATCGATACGATATCGCTGAAATTTGCCGGAGCGGTGACTTTACTGGAAAGTAACAATCGATACGATCTGTCCAATGGAAGCTCTCGAAAGAAATCTGTGATTGGATTGAAAAGTGAACGGACCGGTTATTGGAATTATCGTATCGTATCACATATCACTGAAATTGATTGGAGCGGTGATTTCACCGGAAAGTTCGAAGTCACCGCTCCACTTTACGGGAGTGACCGATATTCGTATTTAATGATGCACTATTCCATACAGATCATTTTTAATTGCTCGTGACATGATTGACTTTGATTACATGTACTCTGTTTACTGCTGGCGCCATCTATTGGTAGCATATAGGACTAAAGTAAACATTTTAAAGAAATGACATATATTTTTAACTCATCTTTTCCAGAAAATGGCTCACTCTAATAAATAAATTAAATAAATAGTTTTGAGAAAAAAATAAAATTTAAGAAGTAAGCTGAAACAGATAAATCAATTCAATCACACGTTACTTAAATGAGTAAATTAAGTATTAATTACAATTAATAAATTTTATATTTAATATTAAGTAATAATTTTTAATTAATAATATGATTAAAATAACAGATATTTGGAACGCATATTTAAAAATAACAATAGCAAAATTATTTGCTATTCAAAAAATCGTGGATTATGCATCTCTGCTTGTGAAAACAATATTTCGAAACACAATAAGTCGTATAAATAATGGAATATTCTTATATCAGAATTATAGATCTCTGTCAAATTTTGTTCATTATAAAAAAAATGATTAACTTCGCTTATCAGAATTATAGATCTTTGTTAATTTTTTTATAATAAACAAATGATTAATTTTCCATTATGCTGTTTTGTTTATGTGTGTGAACACGAAAATTTAAAACGCTAGAAGATCATAACAGATAGATTTTAAAATGAAATGTTTTCAGCAACATTATACATCTGTATGATACTCTAATCAGTTAAAACGAAAGCAATCTCATTATTTCTAAAAATGAAGATGACAATAAAATAATATTTCCATTTTTGATTTTCACAGAGGTTTAATTTTTCTTTTCATTTTTAATTCGAAATTCTGAAGAACAGTCGAACAATTCTATAAAAAGAACTATATCCTTACTATGTCACTTCTACTTTCCACTTCATATATATATTCCTGGAAGCAAATCCATTCGACGCAAGACAAATCAGTCTTTTTTTTTATTCCCTACTTCAATACATTCGAAAGTTCTTTTTCTACAAACGACAGTTCAAAGAATTATGTTCTTCTCACGTCAGAGCTTCTCAAAGGGGCATTAGGATTCCAAGCAGAGGCCGTTAGTGAAATCCAGCTAAGACGATTTTCATGCAACTTCACTTCGTTGATGCTCATCACTGACGTAAAACGTTCTTTTCTGCACGAAGTGGAACCTCCTCAGGAAACAAACATTCGAATTTAACGCAGTGCGAAGAGGATCTCGTTTTATCGCATTTTGCCTTTGAAAGATTTACTTTTCTAAAGTCTGTAAAGTCTGGGAAAGAGCGCAATGACATTAGACTCGATGAGATTGTTTCAAGTTATAAGAGATTATAGTGTTTGAGGCACCTCTATGTGTTCAGGTGGACATGGGAATTTCATTGTATTTCTTTTAAACCAGAGAGAGTGTCCTCTTCAGGATTTAGTCGTCTATTGACACAATTTAGTAACTTCTTTTCTGTTTGAATACTGTCATGTTCTGCATCTTCTGAACCTGTATTGTGGACTGGATAATGTTAGGGGAAAGACGATAAATTCTGTCAAGTCATGGAAATCCTCAAACGGGAAAGCCCTCCATCTTTGACTTCTGCGTTAAGTGACACAATATGGTGCGTTTTGTGCGTCTTAACCCTTTTAAAGGGTCATTTTTTTTTAAGTCATATTATGTTTAAATATTTTTAGGCTTGAAATTAGAATAAGAAAAGGGATTCGTTTAGCTTATTAGATAAATTTCATTTGATTCATTAATTAATTTGGTTAATTAATAATTAAGTAACTAATCAAGACACATCATTTTGTGTGAGATAAAGAACTGAAGCATCTAAGTTTCTGTCTTTTTAAAAAAATTTGTCAGAACTTATGCCAACCTACATAATTTCATACAAAGATTGCTAAATTTTGGTGGGAAGCAAACTTCCCACGGCCTTAGAAAGGGTTCATGCAATGAAGAAAATTATGTATGCGTTTCGTATGCCTTTGTTTCCATCAACTGGATCCAAAATTTGATACAGCCCACAATTTTGAACACAAAATAACATGTCAAATTTTTCTATAATGCTAATTATAAATTTGTATGACAAATTATTTATATATGACTTTATTGAATTATTATGCACACGGATCGACAGACCAACTTCTCTTCAGTAGATTTCATCCAAATTTTGATAGCTATCCATAAATTAATTATTAAGACTACATAATAAAATTCACCCCTCCATATCGATATAATTTTTTAATCCTCATTCACAAACGAACAGATATAACTGCAAAAAATATATTTTCCAGTCTCCAGGTGGCCTGAAACGTGAAAATATATCGAAATCTCATGGTCGAATCTTTTATTCGCTGTCATTCTTCTTTGCGTCCTTCATGTTCGAGAAAGTAATACCAATTGGGTCTCGAGCCTAAAGCCCTCTGGTTCCGAAGCCGAGACCTTACCACAGGTCACAGCGTCCCCCCTACAAATTGACAACGGCATTTCTTTGCTGCTCCAACACCCTGTTTAGTACGTTCGATGTTTTCCGTCTCTCTATTGTCTTTGATTTTCTAAAAAATATCCGCAATTACTTAGTTGCCAACCCAATAGCATAAGTTGCCAGCGCTTTATTTACAACTCTCATAGAGTAGTATGTCTAAGAACCAATCATTTAAAATTCCTTTTACAGCAAAATTAAATGAAAAAAGTGAACGTTTATAGCCTAGTCTAGCCTTTAACGCTAATCACACATCCCCTGCTCAGCCAATCGATATAGAGTAAATCGTACTTCTTTATGGGTATGCAAATTACTCCACAACAAATTCCCGCCAAAGAGAAAGAAGCATCGCGCATTCTTCGAACGTCGAAAAACGTGGAACACCGTCCAACTTAATCATTTCATGCTTGAAATGTTACAGCCAGAAAGAGGCCACGAGGAAAGTGACACTTTTGACTCCTTCAGTAAAGGCGTTGCACACTTGTCACTTTTCGCAGGCGACGAGGACAATTAATGAGTGCTCTTTCACGCAATTTTCTCTCGCCAACCATCGCTTTCTTTTGGCGGAATCAGATTAGAAGAGCGTTCCTGCATGAAGGGAGCAGCGTGACGAGAATTTTTAAGCTGCTTTTCCGGACGGGTTTCATCTTTTTTCGGAATAATGTTCCCTTATCATAGCAAAGCATTTAAATTTTTTCCAGTTAAGTGTTGAGTCAATGTTTATAAGTTTCAGAAATTTCAGCGAAATATAGTATAATATTTCAGATATCTTTGGTGAAGTAGATTGACGGCTTTAATTTGGCTTTCTCAATGATATTCAGAAAATAAAACTTACATTTACATGTAAGAGTTACTTTATTTTTTTTATTTTTTTTGTAGAAAATAATGCTGGAGATAATGAAAAAACAGAGAATTATTTAACGTTCAAGAATATAATTATATGCGATAATTGTTAATTTTTTGTACTATTATTGGATGACAAAATTTACCAAACATTTAAGATTACAAGAAGAATGCCAATAAAATTCTTTTATATCTCGCATATCTAGCTTCTGAAATATCTCACAACAATACTATTTACACTTTTATTTCCTTCACACAACCCGGATAAATTCATTAAACAGCTTTTATTAAATTTATAACGAATGGTGGAACATAACTTACTTATTCACTTAGTTACCCTTAAAGAGCTGTGCGATCACTCCTTTGTATTTCAATTCGAATTTCTCGGGACTGAATTTTTTTCGTTAAATAGGTTTTTTTCGTTATTCAAGTTCCAGATTTCAAAACAAACCAAAATTTCTGCATTCATCCTGTGCAATAGGCCTTATAAGCAATTACACGAGAATATCCATAATTAGAAATGTACACTTTTCGTTTAGCAGCTAAAAATATAAATAACCAAGTACTAGTTAATTTGAAATCTTAAAGTATGTATTGAGTAATGTTTGACAGTTTCTTTGATCTCTGACTCGAAAATTTCTCTTTCTACTTTATGGAGAGGAGAAAATACTATGCCTTTCACATCCAGCTGCCTTAGGTATGTTTTCATAATTTCCAAACAATTTAAAGCCTCAGAAAAAGTAACAGTTTTAATGGGGATTTCATTGCGAATTCCTGCATGAGAAATTGCTATTCATTGGTTCTTTTAAATCAACCATTTCATAAACTTTAGTTGCACAGATACAGTACGGCATCGCATGTGATATACTCATTAATTTCTATCCCACATGAGACAAACTCGTTAATGTCTATTCCACAGGGGACAAACTCGTTAATGTCTATACCACACGGGACAAACTCGTTAATGTCTATCCCACACGGGACAAACTCGTTAATGTCTACCACACTGGGGCATACTCGTTAATGTCTATCCCACTGGGACATACTCGTTAATGTCTATCCCACTGGGACATACTCTTTAATGTCTATTCCATATGGGACATATTCATTAATGTCTATTCCATATGGGACATACTCATTAATGTCTATTCCATATGGGACATACTCATTAATGTCTATTCCATATGGGACATACTCATTAATGTCTATTCCATATGGGACATACTCATTAATGTCTATTCCATATGGGACATACTCATTAATGTCTATTCCATATGGGACATACTCATTAATGTCTATTCCATATGGGACATACTCATTAATGTCTATTCCATATGGGACATACTCGTTAATGTCTATTCCATATGGGACTTACTCATTATTTGGCCTGAAAATCCCACTTTCTAAAAATACTTTCCAACAGCATTTCCTGAAATTTCATTCAAACATTGACTCACAAAATATAGAGCATCCAAATTAATTTTGTACCTTTTCTCACTGTTTTTCTCAAACAATGATATAATTTTTTTTCATTAAAAAACTTTCTGTAATTAACTTTTACAGAAGAAATGACACCAAAATCTAGCAACTGCAGCACACTTGTGAAATCAGCAGGGAAAACCACAACTTTGACATTTTTAAAATTGCATATAGGCGGATAGGTACGTCGTTGATGAATAAGGAGAATACATTTTCCCTTAGTACCTTCACATATTTATTTAAAGCCGTCAGAATGTCAGTAAACAAAGAAGAAATCATAAAATATGTAAAAAGGGAGAGAGTCATCCAGAAATTTTGTCTTTCTTCGTATTCTGTCGGTAAGGTGTTTACGCTTTTAAAACATCGCGCTTTACTGCCTTTCATATCACAATTGGCTTCAACATGTCAGTTTAATCAGTATCAAACCTCAAGCAAAACCGTAATCCACTTTTCCCCATTTATTTCATCCATCATTCTATTTTCATTTCTACAGTAAAACGTTTGGTCGGATTCCAAGTCATAAAACAATCCTGTTTCATCTACGTTGTAAATATTATATAGTGAATATACTTCAATAAGGTTTGTTTCCAGCAATCGCCCATGCACCATAGTGTAAAAAATCAAGTGCACTGCAAATGAGCGTCCAGAAAAGAAAATCACTTCTTTGAGTTGTGCAGTAGGAACAGATAAAAGGAAATTTCCAGGTCTACTCATATGAAACTCAAGCAACAGGTTACTTTTATTAATCATCTATTCCGAAGAAGATGTCGTTTAAAACACAATCCAATATTTCTTTAATCTAAACAAAAAAAAGTCTGGCTGTTGAAATAATTTGTTGTTTTGGGATTTATTATCCATTAAATAGGGTTTTTCTCCTTCATTTTAATAGGTAAAAAAAATTGTTAAATCGCGAAATTCGGTAAATCGGGATTCGTTAAATCACGAAATTCGTTAAATCGGGATTCTTTATATCGCAGTCAGATTTAACTTTTTCATATTACGCTTCAAGAAAAGGAGAATAGCAATATAGGAAATTTAATAAGAAAATCACTTCTGTGCCTGCTTCATGTCTATCGATAATTTCCTGATATTAATTATTATAAATAAAATATTTAGAAAATAAAATCTAATTAAAGACATTAATCAGATCTTCAGTAATATACAACAATCACTAATTTTATATAATTAGTGTATTTCAAAGACAATAAATGTTTTAATCATATTTTGGAAATTAATCATTATATAGTCGATTTGTCTATAGCCGTATTTTTCCATGATAGGAGCGTCATCTATTTAGAGGAAATTGGTTTCAATATTGAAAAATTTCATAAAAAAATAAATATTAAAAATGTAAATGTTTTTATAAAAATGAATTAAACTAAAATATTTCATTTCTTTCTAAAGTAATAAAAACATTCTTAAAAATATAAAATGTAAATGAAATTGAATTGCTTAAAATCCGTTTAGTTAAGAAACTCATGAAATAAAGGGCACCATGTATATTATAAATTTAAAAGTAAAGTTTCGAAATTAATTATATCTAAACATTTCGTTGTTAAGGGCAATAATAAAAACGTGGCTAAGAAAATATTAAATATAAATAACATATTTGAATTTTTATTATCCATAAATTAATTTAGAATTTCATTACATAATTATGGCGCCACCTTTTATTTATTTTAAAGAAACTGAATTCAATATCGCATAATATTCAATAAAATGAAATTATACAATGAATATAAGGAATTTATTCTATCATATTCAGTTTGCTCAACGCATGAATTAAGTAAAATTGATTTCTAATTTAATAATAAATTATGCATTTAAATTGATTCAAGGAGCTCCTAAATGTAAAGATTCATTAAATATTTGAGTTTGATTTTCTTGATATTTACAAAAATTTATATTTAATACAAATAAATAAAGAAAAGTATAATGTAAATACTTCAAGGATATATCTGTTTTCATTATTTTTCCAACAACAGCAACAAAAATTAAAACAAGTATTGGTATTAATTCACTGGCTTATCCTAAACTATATACAAGCCAGTAAAAACTGAAACAAAAGTCATTCACACTAATACGATTGCCCCCATTTCCACACTTTATTCCCACTTTAGAAAAGCAAAGCTTACAATGTGAAAGCCCGATAAAACAAGTTCTTCTTCACACTTGGTTGAATTCGAATGTTCGTTTGAAGCGCCCCTTCCATTTTGCGGAAGAAAAGCTTTTTACATAGGCGATGAACATCAGAGCAGTTTTGAGAAGACTGGCTTTGCAGGATTTCTGTAATGCCGTGGCTCTGAAATTTAAAATGCCTTTTTGGGACATTTGATACGCAAAGGACATTATCTACAGCTTTTCTTTTTGAAGAAAGTTATTTTAGTAGAAACTACGAAGGGAGGTTCTTCAAAGTTTATTTTGATGGCGGCCTGCAAACTTTTGATAATTTGTTTAAAACAGTATGAGTAATTTATTTAGAATAGATATTGAAAAAACTTAATCAGCATGATTTTCTTTAGCTGTAACCCCTAACCGGAGACATGAATTTCCTCACGCTGTGAGAGACATAGAGTCAAAATGATTTCGTTTTGTCTTTTGTAAACAGCATTGGAATTTATTTTGGAAACACGATACATTCTGGAAATCCTGTACTTACCTAAAATATTAAAACATATTAATATTAAAAATATTAAATGTTGGATAATGTCATAGGAGAAACCTAAACAATCTTTTAATGAGTATTTATTTCATTTAGATATTACAGAACTGCACTAATGTTACTAACTGTTAGAATTTTACAAACAAAAATGAACAATACATTTCAAAATATTATTTTCAGAATATTTCTTTATTTTACATAATTCAAATTAAAAGCAGTTTCAGAGACGCGGAGTCAGTGACTCCTTGAATAACAACAAAAAATTTCAAAACGAATAACTCGGTTATTCGCATGTGTTCATACTTAGAGTTACGGCCAACATATTGTACTGAGGAGATGATTGTATTCGAACAAAATACTACGTGATAATCAGAGCCAATGAACAACGCTGAGTTGTTTTGAATCCTGTCTCCAGTTACGGGATATGTAATACAAGGCTTCATTTATTACAAATTATACAAATTAATGCTTTGCTGTTTGCGTTATGATATTTTATCGCTTTCTTTGTAATGTATTAGGTTCCAAGCATTAAAATACTGAATTAATTGAATTTATTAAAAAGTGTATAATGCTTTATACCATTCTTCATTATTTACTGGAACAATTTATATCGCATATATTATCTTAAGTTTCATTTATTTTTAAACTGTCTTTCGTTTGTGTTGAGCCCTTTCTATATATTAAAAGCTCTAAAAGAAATGCTATTGATTATTGATAAGTTTGCATATTGTGTACAAAGTTAAATAAATTTCTGGTTGCAATTCTTTATGCCAAAAAAGGTTGATCGTGTTTCTGTTCCACAATTACTAATACACAAATCACCCCGTTGACAAGCATAAGTAACCTATAACTGTCAACTCTGACCTGTGAGGAGGCACATAGAAAAAACCGAATGACCAAATCCGCCGCAACAACAACATTCGCGGGAACTTTGGTTCAGTCCTAAGGGCCATCACCGGCCACGCTACAACCTTTCCCTTGGGAAGTAAGTCCCGTCATCGATGGGAGGCAGTCAGCCAGCAACTTTTTCTTTAACCACTAAAGTAAGGAGAATCAACCACCATAATGGAAGCTACTCTTCCTCAAATATGAGGTGCCCCTCCCACCAGTCTGAGGGCTTTCATAAGTAAAAATTACATTTACCCCAATAAAAAATCTTAACTGTCTTACACTACTTTACATATAGATGTTAGGAATAAAAAGATTAAAAATGGCATTTTTAAAGATCAGTTATAAAGTCATCATGTAACTATTTTCATGTCTCTAAGAACTAAATTCTAGAATATGCTTCCCTATATCTTTCTTTAAATTCTTTCCCTAAGAATACAATGAAATTCTTCTCATGACAAAATTAAGCAAGGAATATTTAACATGTATATTCTAACTAAAGTCTATAACTCATTCGCACATCCCCTGCTCAGCCAATCGATATAGAGTAAATCGTACTTCTTTATGGGCATGCAAATTACTCCGCAACTAATACCCGCCAAAGAGAAAGAACCATTTAGAATTCTTCGAACGTCAAAAAAGTAGAACATCCTCGAACTTAATCATTTCATGCTTGAAATGTTACAGCCAGAAAGAGGCCACAAAGAAAGTGACACTTTTGACTCGTTCAGTAAAGGCGTTGCACACTTGTCACTTTTCGCAGGCGGCGAGGACAATTAATGAGTGCTCTTTCACGCAATTTTCTCTCGCCAACCATCGCCTTCTTTTGGCGGAATCAGATTAGAAGCGCGTTCCTGCATGAAGGGAGCAGCGTGACGAGAATTTTTAAGCTGTCATATCCTGACGGATTTCATCTTTTTTCGGAATAATGTTTCCTTATCATTGCAATGTATTCAAATTTCTTTTAGCTAACTATAGAATGAGTATTTAGGAGTTTTAGAAGTTTCGACGAACTCTGGTATGTCAGTAGAAAAATCCTTAAAGAATTGATTAATTGCATTTACTTTTGGCATTTTTTCTAAGTATTCAAGAAGTTCAATTTTTGGATCACGGTAAGAAATAGGTTTTTAATCTATATGTTTTATATCTATATAAAAAGACTATATAATGACAAGAGTTTTAAAAAAATTAGAGAAGCATTTAAACTTCCTGTATATAGCATATCGCCAACTTTTATAATTTATCATACACGTTTCATTTTAAGTAATAAATTAATATAGCTTCATTTTTTAATTATTAATGTGACAAAATAAAGTTACCAAAAAAACCGTCATAAATGAGTAAATAAGAGCTGGAGTTACCTTCATGACACTGTCGGATAATTCCTAATGAAAAATTACCTATTTTCCAAACATTATGTTTGTTCATCATGAAGAACAAGACAGATTGTCACGATGGTTCATGTTTTTATTTTCAGTATCGCATACATGAATGTTTAATTCTTCTTAGTAGAGAAAACCAAAAGAGCTTTTTCAATATATTTTTTTCAGACTGATGGAAAGCAAAATTTTACACTGATCTTAACATATTCACATACCAAATATGATTTATCTAATTCTTTACGTCTTAAAGTTAGCGCAATTACATGAAGCGAATGTACAGATTGACAGACAGTCAACAATTTGATTCAGCTCGATATCTGATGAGGTTCCACACTTTATATGCTAAAAATGTGTACCAAATTTTAACAATCTATTATATATTTTTTTTAATTTTTAATTTATGAAATACAGAAAAAATAAGGCAATAATCAAAAAAATTCACACTCGAAATTTTAAAACATCTCCACATCTTTGACATCCCTAAGTTTTAAAAACTCATTTTTGGCATTATGTCTCGATATCCGTCTAAAAAAAATCTCAAAAATTCTTTGAACTAATGGGATGATATTGGCATATGGTCTTTACAAAAAATTTAACGATTTAATTAGATTTCTAGCAAAATCCGTTCAAAGAAAGTCTGTCTGTCTGGCTGTTTATATAAAAGTTACCACTACTGTCACAAAATCATGAGAATAAAATTCTGTGCACAGATTTAACATCTAAAGTGTTAGGCATGAAATTTCGAGTAAATTGCGAAAAAGGTTGACTGTCTGTCGGGCTGTAATTCAAAAGCATGTAAACGCGATAACTTAAAATCGAATTAACTTACTATGTCAAATTTGGTATAGGATTTGACAATAATTTGGCACCTTATTTTTTGTTTCTATGCCAAATTTTGGTTTCATTTGGCTTAAAATGTGTTTTAAACTCAAATTGGGCTTTCGGATAGTAGTAACTGCATACATTCACAAAGGATAACACGATAGGCCCTGCAAAAGTGCTGAATTCACGATTCACGCCCAACAAGATTAATGTTTCGTAATTGTTATACGCCAAAATTAATACTTTTGAAAATTGTGATTTAATTCTCTAATGAAATATTTAATTATCTTTAACTCAATAATTCAACATTTATGCTCATTTTTACTGAAAATTAGGAATTTCATATGCTTTTAAAAACTAGTAGGCTTAGAATATATTTTTCTTACAGTTCATTTACCGTAACAACTGAATGCTGAAGCTACCAAGCACAGTTAAATTCTCGAAAATAAATCCAATTTTCAAAATATAATTTGAACAATTTCTGTTTACTGCAGCATTAAATTTTGTTTTCAATATTATTTCAGTATTCTCAGTTTGGAAAACAAGTCCCTTGCTGTCGGAAATATAAGTCTTTTTGAAGTTGAAGATAACAATTTTTGAGATCCCGTCAACATCAAATCTCTAAATAAATTCCACTCACATAAAATAAATTCTGTTCGTATAGCATTCCGATAGTACATTTCTTTTATATTTTTCCAGAGAAAACACTCTAATCTCGTACTTCGCTCTTATAAATGCCCTCTTTTTCATGAAATAAACGAAGGCATTCAGTTTTATTGAAAGTACTGTTTTCAGTGTATTGAAAAGTACTTTCATAACTTGATAGTACTTGACATCTGTAAGCCCATTTCGCTGGAAAAACATAAAAGATAACACTAAATAAAGGTGGTACCACGCCTAATATTTTTCAATTTCGTTGAAATACAAAACTCAATAAAATGTTTGGCGAAAGTGAGGACGACAGCAGAGTGACAAATAAACTGTAATGAAACCACTTTAGTTTTCTGAGTGATATTTTTATTTCTGGTATCCTTTCTTGTAGAATCAATATTTGAACTATGTTTGATTTCCAAATTTATAAAATAAAGAACATTAAATTTCCAGTCTAGCAGTCCAGTGTTCTATTTGCTAAAAAAATTGTAAACATTTTCATCGAAACGATTTGCTAATGTTTTCCTCATATTTCCAATGATTTTTACAAAATTTTAAAACACGATGGTTTAAGAAACAGAATCATATTGAATTTTTACATATATCAAGCTCCCATTTTCTGTGTACCGGTAATTTAGTTTTTAGAAAAATAGATGCATAATAGATTCGTGTATAGATAAATTTAATAGGAAATAATCATTTTTTTAATCTTCTCACGTCTATTTTTATTTTATTTTTAATAATATATCTTGATTATGGCAACGACAATAAATAAACAAAATTATCTATTTAATATCGTTTGCAATTCGCGTATGTATAAATGCAATTACTAGCAAAATAAAAATTATTATAAATTATACTTAATATTTTAGTGAATACAAATAATTGTAACCTATGGACCAATCCTGCTCTAGTGCGACGTAAACGGAAACTTATCTCTTGCATCGTAATCTTAATCGTAAACGAATTCGTACGATACTCTCGTCACTCTAATCGTCGACACGTGGTCAAGCTCAGCTCGTAGGATATAAAATATGTTGTTGCATTTTAATGCTAAAAAAATTAATTTTTTTTGTAATAAGAAGGTATTGTGATTGGAGTCTAATACACAACATGAACATTCTAATCCCCACAATATTTTTCGAAATTAGAAAAAAAACACATGGATGTGAAATTGCAATTATTGAAAGGGTATTTAAATTTTAAAGTAGAATAAAAATATATTTTGAGCAATAATTGCTTTAAAACTATTAAAATTTATATTGAAATTTCGATTATTCTCTAATTAAAATATCTAATTGAAATTTATAAAATACTTTTTAAAAAAACACACATTTTACGACGTATGTATCCGTTACTATCGGATACTTTATTATAACATCCATGGAAAGGTATGTTCTATAAAAAATACTTTAAAGACAATTCGAATCTAAGGAATGCTCCAAATATCTTTTTATTTCCATAATGTTTCTCTATGTAGTTAGTCTCATATTAAGAATGATAGATTTACAGTACTTTTAATGAATGATGATGCCCATTTAATGTCCATCCCTGAGTTTAACAAGCTGACAACTTCGGAAAAAATTTCAAAAAGAAATAAAAGATGAAGGAAATGCGAGAGTTTTGGTAATATTTTCTAGAGAGAAAAGAAATCTGGATCTTTCTAGAAAATTTCATATCTCATCACGATCTATCGAAAACCCTATTTAAATTTGAGTGACTGCATACTATAAAATTTCTCTACAACTGTGTTCCGAGAAACAAGCTGCAGTTGCGTAATTTGAGCGTTATAAATGTTTTTAAACTAACGATTGGTTGTTTTGTACTTGCTTTGACATGTGTCGGTTTTGTGCATGCATTGTCTATATTTTGCTACCTATTCCTGATCAGTAAAACATTTTTTTCCATTAGTTATTGTATTGAACTTCTGTCACGGTACAACCTGCCAAATGATATATATCCATAACCACGTACTCTTTTACTTCATGTTATTTCTGTGTATTTTAAAACGTAAATGATTGAAAAAGGTTATCTCTGTAAAGGAAATAATATAGTATGAAAAACAATTTCAACAACAATTTTTTCGTTTAGGTTTTAGGTTTCTGTAATTTTTAATTAACAGCATATAGCAGCCCATGTTTATAATTAATAATTCTCATTTTCTTAGATTCTTTTGCTTAGCTTTTCCCTTTTTTTTATTATTGCATTCTGACAAGAAATATGGACACAAACATACATGCAATTTGTTTAAAATTCTTTTGAATGGAAACGCAAAGTTAAAAGAAATGCTTGTTAAATTATACAATAATTAATATAAAAGAATTTATCATAATTCATAGAGCATCTGCAAGCAAAGAATCCATCTGAGTTCATCTACATGTTATCATTAAGCTTACATCTTTATAATTAACTAGTTGATATAACCACCGTTGCTAAGAATCAAAATATCTCCAAGTGTGGAATGTTCTTAATATGAAAAAAAAAACACATTTTCTATAGATTATTCTATTATACATAATTATTTCATTAGATCACACCACTTGATTGATATCACTTGATCATTATGATTACGAAAGAAAACCCCACAGGTAACTGGTTAAAGTTGAAAAGTATATCAATTAGTCATTTCAATGTTTTTAGGAACCATTAAATATCAATTTTAAATCTATAAAAAGGTTCTAAAAGCTGATGGAGATTCCACCCACCTGTTCATGTACATATTCAAAGAGGCGTGGCCAGTGCTTGACTGACTAGAATTCTTTTTCGCACCTCTTGCGAACCCATAAAAAATTCCAAACTATCAAATAGTTTTAAATACTAATAATAGAGCAAGCCGGAGTTGTATTTCAAGATTTTAGTAATTTTTTGAAAAATTAGTAATAGTTGAATGAAAAGAATGCTCAGAAAAATATTTTGTATCAATGAATAGATAAATTTCAAATTTTAAGAAAATATTAGAATATTTATTGTAAAAAAAAATATGCCGAAACTATTGCAGACAAGCGACAAAAATTTTGGTAAATACCAATTGATGAATATTGAATTAATTTTCCGCTTTGAAAAGGCCAATTTCTTTCTTTTATCGTAAAAAAATAAATGTACAAAGTTTGGCTGAAATGCCAATCATTGAAGAGCATATATAGAACATACAAATATGGACAGACTGACATATGTACTATGAATTTGTATTTAACTACCTGAATTTATGATATAGCAGAAACTA
The DNA here is from genome assembly GCF_947563725.1 of Argiope bruennichi. Lineage (NCBI taxonomy): Eukaryota > Metazoa > Arthropoda > Arachnida > Araneae > Araneidae > Argiope > Argiope bruennichi. The sequence goes on from NC_079161.1 coordinate 16,353,903, forward strand.
TATCCCACAGGTAAATGGTTAAAGTTTAAAAGTATATCAATTAGTCATTTCAATGTTTTTAGGAACCATTAAATTTTTGATGTATGTCAATGATATTTATAAATATAATTTCAAATTTTTATAATTTTATCGTTTAACAAAATAATAGAAGTCTTCATTGCAATACAAAACAAAAATCATTAAGATTTACCTTAAGATTCCATTGTCAAAACTGCACGTAAGATGAAACGCCAACATCAGTCCCCATTAATTTCCATTTTGACGAAGGTTCATGCGGTATCATATCTTCCAAAATTTAATTTAACTTTAACAAAGGAAGTTATGAAGCAGTCTTGCACCCTAGTTCCCAAACATCTAAGCGGACATTTCTGCCATATAACTGGAACAGGCTTCCACAATCCAAACCATTAGTAAATCCTAACAAAAGGAATTCCGTCTTAACAGCCAAGAAGTTTGTTCGGAATAGCCCAACATAACCTTACGTCGCCTTGAGGCTCCTAATGATAGTTGTTCCTCGAATTTGAAAATGGCTGAGCTGTAATTTGTTCCATGACCTCTTGCGGCAAATTGAGATTCTTTGTTAGACTTTGTAGAATGTAGAAATGAAAAGGTTGCCTTAGAAATTGTAGGCAAATATTGCGCTTAAAATGAATGGGGAAATCCTACATGGTCCCACAAAATACACCTTTTGTAACTAATTAACCCCGCTCTATTGAATGTTAGAAATATTAAACTAGTGGTATATTGATTTTGAAAACTACAAAAATCTGCATTGGACGTTTCAAAATTAGTATTAAATGTTACCGATAGGTAACGCTGCATGCAATAAAGGCAATTCGGATTCTTTAAAAAATAAATAAGGCAAACTGTTTTTGCGGTCAATAAAAATTCTTTATTAGAAATTTTAGAGTGTTCAAATAAAGAGGTTACGGTTGAAATTTCTGATAAATATTCTGTGTAGAACTTTGTAATATTTATGAATATATAATGTAATATCTTATGAATTGTATTGTTGTAAAATATTACACGAATGCGAGAAATCTACAGGGTCTCACAAAGAACTATCATTTTAAAATAAACGCACAACAAAATCGAGTGAAAAATGACATCAGTGATATATTTTTTGGCAAACCAGAAAATCTCTCACACGTTTCAAAATCAATTACAAATGTTGCCGGCACGTAGCGCTACATACAGTTATCTCACTAAGGGAAACAAGAAAAAAAGGCAGTAATCTATCTTTTGTATGCAACAGTTTCTACCATTTATTGTTTACACAATCTGTTTCAGACTTTTCAAAATAGATTACAAAAATTGCAGATAGATAGCGTTAAACGCAGTAGTCTCACTAAGGAAATCAAGAAAAAGTCAATAATCTATCTTCCATATGCAATAGTTGTTATCAATTACTATCAAATCTGTTTCACAGTTTTCAAAATTGATATTAAACGTTGTCGCCAGATGGCGCTATAAGTAGTAGTTTCACTAAGAGCATCCAGAAAGAGGCAATCTATTTTTTGTATGCAATAGTTGCTATCACTTACTGTCAAATCTGTTTCCGCTTTTCAAAATTGATTATAAAGGCTGCCGACAAATGGTGTTACGAGCATAGTCTCACAGAAGACCAAGAAAAAGGCAATAATCTATCGTTTGTATGCAACAGTTGCTGTCATTTACTGTCGATTCATAACATGTACCACTCACATCACAAAGATGGCTAATAGGAGGAAAATACTTTGTTCAGAGAATCAAGAATGTTAAAATCTGCATAATAGATTTAATTAAAACCTGGATACAACTAATTCTTCATAACTAATCAACCAGTTGCCAAAGGCTAAGTTCTAATACTTTTTGCAATATCATGCAAATCTTATTTATGCATATTTGATCATTATAGGTTAATTTATTCCAAATTATTCAGGATATTAATCGCTTCTTTTTGATATACGCCTGAATGAAATCAATGCTTGCCTTTAGATTTTTTTACACATTTTTCCAACTACATTTCAGTAAAGAAAAAAAATCTCTTCATTTACATTTCGTCATAATAAATAAACATTTTTCTTTTTACTAAAATTCAAAAAACATGATCTTTTGACTTTCATTCATTACGAATTCCGAAGGCATTTGGATTCATTAATGTAAATATACGAACAAAAAGTTCGTACATAATGGAGCTAAATAAATGTTCATTAAATGCACGAGGGATTCATTTCGTTTGTCGATCGAGAAAAGTTGCGAGCCTTTATAAATATTCATTTGGCGAAAAACAGAGCTCTTTGTGCGTTTCCTCCTAATTGAAGATTTATTCGTAATTCATTTGTTGTGATGAACTGGATCGTCTCTAATTACAACTCTTGGATGCAAAAAGAATTTTTTTGCAGTTTCCAGTGGTTATTGTATTGATCTCGCCTGAGCATCATTAGCATGCAGCTTCTGCACCAAATTTCATCTTAAATTAAAAATGGTAACGTCTGTGTTAAGGAATAAAAAATAAATCCTTACTTGCAAATATTTCTTGCTTAAATTTTGACATATTCAATACTTTTCTTTTGTTTTACTGTCTAAGATACTATTACCATGTGAGAACATGAAGTTGTTTTGGTTTGGGGTTTTTAAAGCCACAAAATGCACGGGCAGAAAATTGGCGATTTATCTCTCTTGAGGCATAAATTTTTCGCTTTTAGGGTAATTAGTAAATGTTAAAGATGCTTGTCTAATTTGGCAACTTATCGCCAACAAATGTTACAACTTGGCGCTAATGTCGGCCATGTACCAATAGCCAATAAAGGGCAGAGACGTAAGAAGTTTACGCCAGAAGAAGCACAAAGAAGAAAAAGGAAATCAGTGCGAAACAGTAAGGAGAGGTATCGAAAGGTGCTCTTCGATATAATACGATAAATCGCCAAATGTCCTTATTATACGATAATTCGCCAAATGTTCTGAAAGATTCTGCGATGAAAAAAGTAAAGCATCGCTTTTCTAAAAATTGACCATTGCGCAATTCTATAGTCACGTGATCATTCCAGACCAGTTTAAATCGGGTTTTCGCCAAAAAAAAACTTTCTGGCCTCGAAATAAAGTTTTGGAGTTCAAACGATTTTGAGATTAAAGAAAAAAAACTATCGTTTTCTAAATATCGATGCATGCATAATTTAATAGACACGTGATTGTTTAAAATCAGTATAACCCGGGTTTTCACAAAATAAATTCTGGTCTCAAGAAAAATATTTTTGATCTCAATTGATTTTGAGATGGTCAAAAACCACCGCTTTTCTAAATGCCGGTGATTGCAAAATATGAGTCATGTGAGAACATGATGTTTTGCTGTTGGATTGATACCACGTGACTAAAAAAAATAATGTTCTGCCATGATAACTTGAAATTTGAATTAGCAGATTTCGTTTTTTTTATTACTGATCCAATAAATTTTAATAATTCAAGTATTTTACGTCTATTGACACGTTGTGAAACCTATCAAGGGGATGTTTGTTCATAAATTGCCCAGTCTTGAATTTTATTTATCGCTATAAGGAGTTGTTGGAATTATTGTCGGAATGTCATCTCGCCCTTTCATGTCATAAACAACTCATTGTATTCTGAAAACGATGTTACTAACCCAGCCGCACTGACACAACGCGAGTCTTTCCAAGAAGAATCTTATCTTTTACTTATCTCTAGAAGGAGTAGTTAGAATTATTGCCCTATGTCATCTCGCCCTTTCAAGTCATAAACAACTCATTGTATTCTGGAAACTATGTTACTAACTCAGTTCCACTGACACAATGTAAATCTTTCCAAGAAGAATCTTGTCTTTTACTTATACTATAAAAAGTAGGTACTCGAATGTCATCTGGCCTTTTCTTGGTCACAAACAATTCATTTTACATTTAACATCTCGTTAGTTAACGTCTCGTTTTAAAGCAAAGCTAGATCTATTTTGGGACGGACCTCGTAATAGTGAACCGCGGTCAGATGACGAGAACGACATTTGGGATGGCACCCCACCTCCAAGAATACCACCTGGAGGACATTTGGAACTGTAGGATTTAGCGTGCACTAGACCCGCTGACACTACGGTTCTTCGGTAGAATCGGATCTCGAACATGAAACCCTCCGTTCCGTAGCCGAGATCTTACCACCAGGCCACCATCCTTATCTCGGAATATTCGAAAGCATTTCAGGGTGATCACACCTACTTGATTATTTATGTCTACGTATAGAGAGCTTCATTCAATTAGTAAATCAAAATTAAGGCATATGCATTGTCGAATAAGGAATGCTTGTTTTCTAAAGCATGTATATATATCAAATAATATATATTTTTTTCTTTTTCATCACGCGTCACAGGAAAATATAAAAATCTTCATTAAGGTATAAGCTAATATTAATAATACAAATAAAGAAATCAATAGAATCCATAAAATTTCAAAAAATTTGTGTGAAATCATGGTAATGTTGCTATTGAAATATTCTATGCTACTCTGTTTCCAGATTCTATATTTAGATGCAAGAGAAATGAAAGATATGGGTGAAAAAAGCATTTTCGCCTATTCTAAGATCATTAATCTTCATTTTCCCCTGAAAGTGTCAATTTCCTTTCGTCCTTTTCCATAAACTTCGAGAAATAATATTATAATGATGGATAAATAGAAAATTTGAACATTTTAACAAACTTTAAAAGTTTGTTGAGTTTTCAGCACCCCGATTCAATTCGATTTAGCCTAAAAGAACTACATAGAAATTTGTTTCTTTAAAAAAAAACTGAAATATTCTAGCGGAACTTTAAAGCCTTATTATTCTGAATAAAAATTCAGCTTTTTTATTGGTTCGAGAATTTTGTTTAAGAAAAACAGATTTCAAAATTGTTTTAAAGATTGAGAAATATTTGCTAACAGATTATGTTATAAATTACTTTTTTTTGGCTTGATTAATATATAATTTATTCAGACGACATTAGATAACATTTATTGAAATATATATATATATATATATATATATATATATATATATGGTTTATTAAAACGTAAGTAGTTCGCTATGATAACAAAACATGCAGTTGTAGTCACACTCATTGCAAAAACTCATTCTATTGTTACGAAATTTCCGGGGTTCATTTGGATAGTGGGAGTTGTATGGTATGGAGAGCACTCAATCAGCAGGCGGCAGTAGAAAATGAAACAACGACGTTTATTTACACGAAGACACACAGGACAACACAAAGACGACAACTATATACAGCACAACAGACGATTATCTTCAGCCGAGACGTGCAGCAAACAACAGTATACACAGCAGCTCTACTCCGTCGCTGCTCCGCTAGTTCCTGGAAGACGAGTTCTTCACCGTCGCTTCCGACCACTCTACGACTCCACTGGTCCACGACTTAATTCACGACCACCCGGCGAGCTGTGGGTGCTTCCTTTTATAGGTCTCAGGAGGTGGGGCTAGAAGCCTCTCAACCAATCAGGGACGTTCGAGGCGTAACTCCGTTCCTACTGGACGGATCGGGAAAATTCTCGATGTTTCGGGTATAATCTATTTTGGCACCGAAGTCGCCAAATTCGTCGCCAAATCGCCAAATGGTCGCCAAATTTGTCACCAAGCTCTGGGATCTCCTATGGAACATAATATGCTGGGAAGCCGCATCAAGGATTCGTAACACTATAATACTTATTTGAATTTATATTTAAATGAAATTTAAAAAAAAAACAGACATAACCACTTGTCTTCATTTTCTTTTACGTATTTTTATAAAGTTAATCGATTTTGCAAAATAGATTTCACCTGCATAATAACCTTTCACTTTTAATCATTTACTTAATTTCTATAATTCAATAAAAGATCAGATCATTTTTTCGAGGGAATAGCTTAGGGGAAGACGGTTGAACTTTAATGATTAAAAACGTCACACAAGCACAATACTAGTGTTTTTATAAAACAGCCAAGGAAAAGGAAGAATTCTAAAAATTAACCAACTCTATCGCTTTGTTCTAATAAATGTGATTTGAGAATAAAATAAATGAAATTAACAGTGCTAAGATAGCATTACAAATCTTTAAAAGCGAAATACTATATTTTTTAGGAAGATTTTTTTAAATCTAATATTTATTCTCATTCAAGTAATGGGTACTTATGTGACATCAAATCCGTGAAGTTATGATAAGATTATTAATTTCTATTTTTTTATAAATAATGCAATGATGTACTTTTAATGTACTATTCTTACTTTAAAATCCTGAGTAGAATAAACTCTAGCTATTTAATATATTTGTGCACAATAAATAATTTAAAAAAAAACGCTCAGAAAAAAAAATTAAAAATAATCGTAAAAATACTGATAGATAACAGATAATATTAGGTGTTTGCATATATCTTAATCAGCGACATCTATTGGTAAACATGCGAATTATCTATCTAAACGACAATGGTTTAGGATTTTACCAATTTACTATCACCTTATTGTTATCATTTTGGAAGTTTTCCCATTCAGATCCCAATTGTAGCGATCGTAGCGCCATCTTTCATTCATGTTATTCTAAAGCGCTACCTATCTACTTTCCCTAATACAATCTATGTTTATACTTCGCCCGGGGAATCCCCGTTCTATGTATACGTGCGCTAAGCAGTGATGTTCCGATAGTTGTTAGAGAAATAAAGAGTTTATTTTTCTAATAGCGATGAATTGTTTTATACAACACTCTACATGAACATCATCACAATGGTGACCCGGAAAAGAGATCACTACACAATCATAAAAATCTCAAAATTGACGTTTTGCTTTTTTGTTTGTTTGTTTTATATGAAGAAATATGCTGCCCAAGCCCATCAGACACTTTTAGAATCTTATGGCGATGCTGCTCCGTCATATCCCAATTGTCGGTTTTGGTTTCAACGATTTTAGAGTGGCGATTTTAATGTCAATGACAAAGAACGGCCTGGAGGATCAAAAAAATCGTAGACAATCAATTGCAAGACTTATTGGACGAAAATGGTAGAATATGAGGGAAAATATTTTTATAGATATATATTGTATCAATTTTTCTCAATAAGTGCATTTTTAGCGAAAAAAATGATCAAAATACATGAAAGCACCTAATACACACAGTTGGAATAGTATACGAAATGGATTTAAAAAAAGAACAACAATTCATTGACCTCATTAATTTTTATGTCTGCTATCATTTTACTATGTGCTTATCGCCTTTTCGAAATCAACACTGTGCCGACACATGAATAAAAATGCATCTTTTATGAATTGTTGAAAAAATATCAAATCTTATACAAATTAAACATTTTAAGTCCATCATGTGGATTCTGTAATAAAATCCAATTCAAGAATTCATCCACTTGAATTAGGCAGCTGTATTGGAAATGGAATAAACTGTTGCAAAAAAACTTTTACAAGCACATCGGTAATTTTTTTCCTTCCCTCTTTCAGCCAATTGCTAACCGTTACCACAAACTGCATCTTCTACCAACCGCGTAAATGATCCAATGAACGGTTTCTCCGAAAGACCGTAAAACCACGGGAGAATAAAAGAAATGTCTCCAGAGTGCAGCGCCATCTACACTAATGAACGACCTTCAATGCTCTTCGAACAGGGGGAAAAAAACTACCTCTTAACTACAATTCAAACACATTTCTTATTTCTCCTATCGCGTCATTAACTTCTTCGAACAAAGAAGTGGTAAAGAAAGTGAAACTTTTTGCTCGATTGCAGTTTGTCAGGAAATCAATTAATTTAATCCTATTATTTAGAATCTGACCAGTAGACTGACCAGATTTCCTGGCCTTCATTCCTGAAAGGAGTGAAGAAATTGGTTTTGGTTATATATGGCAAACTGAGTCAAACAGAAAAGGCAAGATAGTAATAATAAATTTTTATGAGAATTAATTTATAATAAACGCATATGAATTCTGTATGAAGAAAAATGCAATTAAATATTGGTCGGCAAAAGGAAAAATATTCCATGGTATAATATGCGATGCTTTTATGAAAGAAATGAATGATTAAATATTCTAGTTTTATATATATATATTATATATACGGAAGTCAAAAAAAATTAATGAATAGATATATAAATGAATAAAAGAAGGGAAAACAATACAATACCAAAATTACTTACCACTTTAGATATTTGCCGGACATTAGATTTTTCTGGCAATTCAATGGCAAGTTCATTTCGACGCTACTGTTTTTATCTTAAATGGCATTTTAGGTGATAATCCTCATTCAAATATTTTTGCCTTTGTAAAAAATATTCAAATTTTGCATCAGATTTAATTGCATCTTTTTAAGAAAGATTTCATATTTAACACGAAAACCATGTCTAACAAATGTTTGACGCAGAATGACCAAATCTGGTCTTTGCGCCATAAAACTAAACCATTTCCCGGCATTACAGATTATCAAGTTACAAACTGTTGTGCCAGATGAAACTGTTGCCAAGGCAAGATTGGAAAAAGAAAGCAAAGGCAGCATACGATGAAGATAACGATAGAATTGAGGATTAAATTATATCGGAAAGAAAATGGTAAAATTTAGGACGAATATATATATATATATATATATATATATATATATATATATATATATATATATATATATATACACACATACACACAGAATCACTTTGAACCCTGTAAGATTCAGCTAAAGATGTACTTTCGACAAATCAGATGTTATACACATGAAAGCAATAATACAATTGCGCTAACATGATCTCACAAAAAATTCTTTAGTTGCATCGTGCCGGCCGCGGTGGCCTGGTGGTAAAGTCTCGGTTTCGGAACCGAGAACCCGTTGGAGACCCGATTCCACCGAATAGCCATCGTGTAAGCCGGTTTGGTGCACGCTAAATCCGGCGGGTCCAAACGTCCTCCTGCTGGTTTGGTATGGAAGTTTGGAGAGAGCTCAGGTGTCGTCCTCGTCATCTGACAGCGAATCAAAATTAAAATATCTGTCCCAGTGTTGCTTTAAAACGGGACATTAATGTAACTGAACTGAATCGAACTTTATTTGCATCTTTTAACCATTCAAATAGATTCATTGATTGAGATATTACATTATTGATGATAAGACTGTTACTGAAATGCTTGATTTGACTTTTGACTGATTTTTTTTTGTAGTATGTTTATTGATTATTTTAAATTGATATACAATAATTTTTTTGTAAACTTTTTAACAAATTTTAAAATTTCAGAAAAATAAATTTCTAAACAAATATATGAATTGTAAATGCAGCGCATATTAAAGTCTTACCTATAAATAAGTAGGAAATCAAATAAATATTTCAGGTCATAAAATTAGTTAGTTAAATTTTCTAGGAATTTCTTTAACAAAATATTACTGAAAACATCCTATCAGTCATAAGTTTCTTGTAATAATTTAATTGTTTTGGATGTTTTTAATAGCTTAATATTTTTTTTACTGTCTCGGTATAGTTTTCTTTTTATATAAAGTCGAGGATCTTACTGAAATACTTTAAGAAAATAACTCCAGGTTTTTTCGTAGAGATATTAGAACCGCAATTAATACATTGGCTGTCATTTCGCCTACTTTTTTGGTTTTCATTTGGCATACGTTTTTGGCTGTCATGTTGTAGAGGCACCCTATTCCCAATCACAAAACATTCAACGCGTTCCAATTGTTTATAATCTATTCCTACAGAAGAAATTCTGCAAGTCTCTTCCACTCTTACAGACAAAACTGGCTTCTTCCTGACTTTGTAAATGCTATAATTTGTTTTCCAACCACTTTTTCATATTTCTTCTTTTTTTTTTAAATTGTCGATCATTAGGGTGTTTCATACTGAAATAATATTAAATCCTAATTGTTTTGAGCCAATGCATATAAATATACAAAATCAACGGTAAATTCCTTTAAAGCCTTTTAAATTCAAAACAGCGTGTCAGATAGCCAGGGAAGAAACATGTACCTATAATAAAGAGACCATTCAGAATATATTCAGAAAGGACATAGTGCTTCAAACGACGAAATAAGGAAGTTACAAATAATAATTAAAAAAAGTAAGGAAATCGTCCAAAAAATATTTGTTAGAGAAATGTACGCTATATCATAATAAAAATATAAATAATATTTTATGGAGTAACTTGTAAAATTGGCTATGTACTTTCGTAATTGGCGATGTAATTTGTAATTAAAGTTATGAACTTTCCAATACTTCAAAAGGGGTTCGTCTTAAAAATGAAAATGTATTCACCGACATTCGATCACCTGAGTGCGGATATTACTTTCTTCGTTGCTGAACTCGTAGAAAGTCTTTAATAATATCACAAGATACATTTTTTTTTTTTTAATTTTAGGACGAACCCTTTTCTAAAGTCAAGAAATGTTCATAATTTTTATTCCAAATATCTCCTCCAAATTCACAGACAACTCTATGAAATTTTTTCCTACGTTTTTCTTATGATATAGAGTGCATTTTTCTAACCCGGGATTTTGATCGATCGGATTCATTTTTTGAGTTATGTTTTGTAATTTCCTTATTTTGCCAATAGGGTCATTGTCTCAATAAATTCAGAACAGACACATTACTACAAAAACAAGTTACTTACCTGGCTATCCGAAACTGGAGTGTATGTATGTGTATGTGTATGTATATATATATATATATATATATATATATATAAATATATATATATATATGTGTGTGTGTGGGAAAAGGCAACGACCAGCATTAATATTTGAAATATATTTATTAAGATTAAAGTACAAAGGACAAAACATTACTACATAGAACATAAAAGATACATGAGCGTGAGCTGCACGTCTTGCAGTCTCACTGCCCAACTCTCGTCTGCCAATAATGGCGGGAAAGCATCACGTGATTAATGACGTGACGCAACATGGCCAGCATGGCGCCATACAGGATACGGGATCTGTCAGCGCTTCCCACATCGGCCATCATGACAGGATAGGCGACCTCGCCTTATGGTATACAGTACAATGAAGTAAATATATAAAACAAACAGCAAATACAGGAAAATAATTTGTAAAATTGAAATATTCACAAGATAAAACAAATAAAATAGTCATACCATCCGTGACAGCATAAGTATATAGCAATACAATAGCGTGCACTGGAAATATCGAATAACTAACTAAAAATAAAAATAATATTAGTGTTGAACATATAAAAATATAAAAACACAAAATAAACGGAGAAAAAAAAATCAAAGTCTATATCGTCCAAATATACACACACAAAAAGAAGGAAAATAGTTCTCTTTCTCTTTTAAGTAGTGTTCAGTGTTTTCTTTTGAAACACAATTCAAGTGATATGTTCTATATTGCTGGACCATGGTTTCATATATTCTGCACAAGTTGAAGTTTTTGATGGTCCATCGAAGAAATCATACTTTTCAACATCGTATGTGTCGTTTGCTTTAATTTTGATCACTTTATATGGTCCGAGAAATTTTTGGTTCAATTTCAGACCAGGGCCAAATTGAGTGCGCTTGATTGCGACGAGATCATTCAATTGAAATTTTTGAGCATGTTTCCTACGCAGATTGTAGGTACGGCGATTTTCTTCTTGGATTTTGAGGATTTGTTGTTTTGCATCTTTACGGAGCTCATCACGCTGTTGGAGAAATGCAGACTGGATCTCTTCGTTGACGATTTCGAGGATTTTTATATCATGCTCAGATTTCATTTTAGTTCCAAACAGAATTTCGAATGGAGTAGAATTGATACTTCGTTGAAATGTAGAATTAATAATTTGCTGAACGGAAGCAACATGGCTATACCATTTCTCAGGGTTTTCTATGGATAGCTTGGAGAGTACAGATATGATAGTAGAATTAAGTCTTTCTACCTGACCGTTTGATCTAGGAAGTCCAGCTGTAATAGCAATATGGGTGATATGCTGATGTTCACAATATTCTTTGAATGACGTAGATGTGAAAGCGGTACCTCTGTCCGTAATAATCCTTGAAGGATTACCGAAAACTGATCTTTGGCATTCGAGCTTATTGAGAACTTCAGCGGTGTCGGTGGACTTGGTCGGGTAAAGCCACACAAACTTCGTAAAGGAATCGATGATCGCCAGAATATGCTTATATTTCTTAGAAGTGCTGGGAAGAGGACCCAAATGATCAATATGATATGTATGAAAGGGAGTATCGTCTTTGTCAAGTGGATGCAAAGTGCCATCTAATTTGCCACGTTTTCTGTTATTTAGAATGCATGTTACACAGTTGCGTATGCATCGTTCAATTTTCTCTTTCAAGTTCGGAATAAAGAATTCTTTGTTTAACATTTCCTGCGTGCGTTTTACTGCAAAATGGCCTCGTTCATGACAGGATTTAATAATGTTGGCCTGCATATCATCAGGTACGACAAATAAATCGATTCCGTCTAAGTTCTTATATAAAATGTTGTTTTTGACTATGTAGTTCTCGTAAGGTGCATTTTGAAGTAATGCTTTTATAGCTGTAATATGCTCATCTGTCTGTTGAGCTTTGAAAATTTGAAGATTGACACAGTCTTGAATGATCATGCAGCATGGGCTTCGGCTAAGAGCGTCGACATGAGTCATCTTTGAACCGGTTCGATGCTCTATTTCGTAGTCAAAATCCTGAAGGTATAATGCCCATCGCGAAATGCGGGAATTCATTTCTTTTTTATTTAACGTTTTGACGAATGCATTACAGTCAGTGATAATTTTAAAGTGTGATCCGAGGATGTAAATTCGGAATTTTTTAAGAGCTTCTACAATGGCGAGTACCTCCAGTTCATAGCTGGTGTATTTTCTTTCGCTGTCAGACGTTTTCTTGGACATATAATACACTGGATGGAATTTGTTATCATCTTTGGATTTTTGTAGTAGGACTGCCCCCAAGCCATCAATTGACGCGACTGTATGAATTTCAATGGGACTGCCTTGATTAAAAATAGTTAAAACGGGTTTATCAGAAAGTAACTGTTTTAAGCGTAAAAACGCAGTTTTTTGCTGAGCTTGAAATAGAAAGGGGCTGTCCTTACGAAGAAGATCACTAAGTGGTTTTGCTATAGTAGAGTATGAGGGAATAAATTTTCTAAAGTATCCCGTAAGACCTAGAAAACGTTGTACGTCTTTTGCATTTTTTAACTCAGGATAATTAAGAACGGCTTTAGTTTTGGAGGGTGAAGGGAGCAATTTGCCGTGTTCTACTACGTGACCCAAAAATTCAATCTGACTATGCAAAAATTGACATTTTTTAAAGTTTATATCTAGTCCATAATCGCGAGCTACTTTTAGAACAGTGTTAAGGCGTTCGAGAGCCTCAGATTCATTATTTGCGGGAATGACGATGTCATCCATATACGGGAGGACAATGCCTTTTGCAATAAGATCACGAAAAACGGCATTTATGTATCGCATAAAGACAGGAGGACATGAACTTAAACCGAATGGCATATAACGGAATTGAAATTGACCTGTATTTGTGACGAAACTGGTGTAACAACGACTTTTTTCTTTTACCGGCACATGAAAAAATCCGTTACGCAAATCGAGAGTACTGAAAATTTTAGCATTTTGAAGACGATCTAAAATGTCATCAATTAATGGTAGTGGATAATGGTCTTTAACTAATTTACGATTTAATTTTCTATAATCTATACAGACTCTATGTTTTCCATCTTTCTTACGAACTACGACAACTTGACTAGCATAGGGTGAAGAACATGGTTCTATAATTCCATTTTTTAACCACTCGTCTATCTGCGCATTTACTATATCACGTTCGGCAAAGGGTAAACGTCGAGGAGAGTGGAAAATTGGCTCATCGTCAGTAAGCGTTATATCAAGTGCGATGTTCGTGGTTTTAGTTTGTTAGGTTTATAGGCTAACAAAATCTGTTCAACCTCATTGCGAGTTTGTTTAGAAATATTCGGACCTATATCAAACGTGGGAGTTTCGGCAGAAATAGCCATTATAAAACTGTCAGTTTCAACAGGATCATCAGATTTAGAAATTTTGGAAAATACAACACCGTCAGGTTTAATTGTCAAATTTGCCTGATTTATTACGTCGCAACCTATTATTAGGTCATAAGTAGTACAATTATTAGGTACCACAGAAATAAAAACAGGAAAACTTTGTTTGTCAATAATAATTTCAGATTCAAAGGAACCTATTATTTTAGTTTGGGAAAAACCGAATCCAGTTAGTGTCATCTTGTTATTCGTCAACGGCGGCGATCCTAGTTTAATCCATGCAGAATGTTTGAGAAGTGTCGAAAAACTACCAGTATCGACTAATCCGGAAAGTGTATTATTAAGAATAACAACCTCTTTATGCATATTCGACGGAGAATGCAATAAATGTAAAGTGTTGACATTATCCCGTGGGGTAGAACTGTTATTCCGAGTAGTACGGTGACAATCGGAAGATTTATGTCCGAAAAGATTACAAGAAAGACATTTAGGACCACGATTACGATTAGGGCAAGACTTTGAGATATGTCCAAAATCGTTACAATTAAAACAACGCATGTTACTGTTAGTCGGATTACTAAAATTCGATTTTGATTCTCTTTGTTGGACAGGGATTTTATGTATTGTATCACGTCTTTGGCCGTCATTAGCATATCTAGAATACGTCATCTTTGAATTATTTGCGTTCATTGCACTTACGATAGTTTCGAAAATTCGTAATTTTTCTTTAAACTCAGAATAACATTTTGCACCATAAAGAATAATTTTATCAGAAGGAGAACCCTGTATCCCATTTATTGTGTATTGAATAACAGAACATTCATCAATAAGGGTTTCAGACTGATTCGCAATTTCACGCATGGCAATAAAATATTGCATAAAAGTTTCATTCGAGCGCATTTTACGTCTTTCTAGTTGTTTATGTATTTCAATCGAAGTTACTTTATCGGAAAATTCATTAATGAATGCACTTTTAAAAGCATGATAGGAATTTAGATTTCTTTGAGAGAATAAAAAAGATTTAGCTGCGCCGGAAACTAATCTCTTTACAAAGATTAATTTTTGTTGTTCGCTTAAAGAAGGAAAAAGAGAAAAATTCTCTTCAACATCATAAAAAAAACTTTTAATCGAATAGGAATCATTTCCTGTGAAGTTTCTGCTACTACCACAGAGATCGCGTAATAAAAAACAAAACTGAAGGTTTATGTCATTCATCGTTTGTTTATTCGAGGGATCATTTTCGAGTGATTCCCTTTTGGCGCCAGTAATTAATGCCTGACTGTTATTTATTAATGTTTCGTCTGAAGTTACGGGGATGGGGAAGGAAGAATTATTACCCGTATTACTCATAGAGCTGTTATTAATAGATGAAGTTTCGGTTTGAGAAACCTTTTGAGGAGACAAAGGTTTTTCTTCTGTTTCCGATAAAAAACTAATATCTAGCGAGTTCTGAAATTCATTTAAATTTGTTAGGGCTTTAAAAATATTTTCACACATAGCATCTTTGTCGGTCTCAGTTACTTCTAAGTGTAATAAATTAGAAACGGAGATAAAATCAGATAAAGAAAAAATCTTCAGCAATTCTTGTTTATGTTTTTCTACATCTAAATTTTCAAATCTTTCAAAATTTCTCATTCTTTTTCGAGAAGAATGGTCAAAATTACTGTAACCTAACACAGAGTTCAGCAATTTTACGGAATTAGTTTTTGCATATTTAAGGGAGTTAGCGATTAATCCAATATCGCCTAGTTTTAAAGACATTGTAATGAATTAAAACAGAACTAATGCACATTCACTCGGGATTAAAATTTAAAGGGAGAATGGAATAAAGTAACGTACTATACTATAAATTACAAACTTGGGAAAAAATTGCGCCTACCTGGTTGGGAGCAGTCGAATTATTCACTCTTAAAAGTTCTTTTTTTTTAAAGCAGCCAGTATATGTCAGCACAGTTGCACAAGAACACGAAGTAATTGAACCTTTAACGTTTCCACTTGAATCATATCCATCCAAAACGTGCACTAACGTCCATTAAAATATCCACGACAAAAATCCACTCTTATCAAAATTCTTAGCATCAATTTAACGTCTTAAATTGTACTAACGTCCACAGCTTTTCAACAATTTGGCGGGATTTGCTAGGGGTATTCACGAGAAAGGCCAATCCCCCAAAAATGTGGGAAAAGGCAACGACCAGCATTAATATTTGAAATTTATTTATTAAGATTAAAGTACAAAGGACAAAACATTACTACATAGAACATAAAAGATACATGAGCGTGAGCTACACGTCTTGCAGTCTCACTGCCTAACTCTCGTCTGCCAATAATGGCGGGGAAGCATCACGTGATTAATGACGTGACGCAACATGGCCAGCATGGCGCCATACAGGATACGGGATCTGTCAGCGCTTCCCACATATATATATATATATATATATATATATATATATATATATAGAATACATGAATGTTGGAATTGGTGTTGGTGAAAGAGATAAATAATCTTTAGTATTTTTAAAATAAATGAACAGTTTCGGAAAGAGGACAGACGATATATTGCTGACTTGGTTTCAAATTCATGCAAGTTGAAAAGTGGATTTTTTTCAACAGATATTAATAATTTCATAAAATCCCTAGTAGCACATATATATTATAAAATATTGTATGATATTAAACAATATAAGCAATATTGTATAATATTATTGAATATTAAATTATATAATATTATATGGTACAATATTTGAAAGAGAATGCGCTACTTGAGATGCCCAATAAGAAAACTAATTAATTTTTTTAAATATGCAATGGGAGTACTAATCCGAGGAACTGGCTTCGATGAACACATAAAAGGTTTTAAAATAGTATTTTTTTATTTTTTTTGTCCTATTAGAATCCATATAAATCGCATTTTCATAAAACTTTAGACTTACAAGTCTTTGAAACCAACTCGACGATATGCATATCAAAGAATTCCTATTCTATTGCTTGTTCATATAATTCTATACATGATTTGTCCAAAAGAAATCAGATTTGCATCAAGATCTGCTCATACGCCTCTAATTCAATTCAAAGCCACAGAAACTTCGTAGATTCTATTCCAAATGTTAGCTTTTCAGTTTAAAGAAATACGAGATACGCGAGAGTCCGATAATGAGATTTTGAAACCTTACCCGAGAATTCTAATAAACCCGAAGCTTGATGATAAACATCTTCTGGCGTATAAGGTTACTTTTTGATGGAATGTTTCCTCTGGAAGAAATCTAAAATGACACATAAGCCATCTTTTCTGAAGAATCAAAGCAACTTCAGATCAAAGCAGAATGTATAAAGTTAAGCTCATATAAATTTTGTTTCAAGATGTATCCTTTTAAATGTTGAGTTGTGTAAATGTTAGACAAATTTTAAATTTTCGCATGTCAGGGAAATTTAGAATAGTAAAATTTCGGTATCTTAGGTCCTTCATTAAAACAGTCTTTCAGAAGTGTAGGATATTACATAGATTTTATTATTTGTTCATTTATTTGACAACGCGGATTGAGCTTCAGCAAAATCTTACTAATAAGGCACTGTATGTAAGTGAAAAAATTAGAAGAAATGCAGGATATTATATAAATTCTATTATTAATTTATTTATTTGGTAACTGGATTGAGCTTCAACAAAATCTTACTAAGACTATAAGGCACTGTTTGTAAGTGAACAAATCAGAAGAAATGCAGGATATTATATAAATTCTATTATTAATTTATTTATTTGGTAACTGGATTGAGCTTCAACCAAATCTTACTAAGACTATAAGGCACTGTTTGTAAGTGAACAAATGAGAAGAAATGCAGGATATTATATAAATTCTTTTATTAATTTATTTATTTGGTAACTGGATTGAGCTTCAACAAAATCTTACTAAGACTATAAGGCACTGTTTGTAAGTGAACAAATCAGAAGAAATGCAGGATATTATATAAATTCTATTATTAATTTATTTATTTGGTAACTGGATTGAGCTTCAACCAAATCTTACTAAGACTATAAGGCACTGTTTGTAAGTGAACAAATCAGAAGAAATGCAGGATATCATATAAATTCTATTATTAATTTATTTATTTGGTAACTGGATTGAGCTTCAACCAAATCTTACTAAGACTATAAGGCACTGTTTGTAAGTGAACAAATCAGAAGAAATGCAGGATATTATATAAATTCTATTATTAATTTATTTATTTGGTAACTGGATTGAGCTTCAACAAAATCTTACTAAGACTATAAGGCACTGTTTGTAAGTGAACAAATCAGAAGAAATGCAGGATATTATATAAATTCTATTATTAATTTATTTATTTGGTAACTGGATTGAGCTTCAACAAAATCTTACTAAGACTATAAGGCACTGTTTGTAAGTGAACAAATTAGAAGAAATGCAGGATATTATATAAATTCTATTATTAATTTATTTATTTGGTAACTGGATTGAGCTTCAACAAAATCTTACTAAGACTATAAGGCACTGTTTGTAAGTGAACAAATTAGAAGAAATGCAGGATATTATATAAATTCTATTATTAATTTATTTATTTGGTAACTGGATTGAGGTTCAACAAAATCTTACTAAGACTATAAGGCACTGTTTGTAAGTGAACAAATTAGAAGAAATGCAGGATATTATATAAATTCTATTATTAATTTATTTATTTGGTAACTGGATTGAGCTTCAACAAAATCTTACTAAGACTATAAGGCACTGTTTGTAAGTGAACAAATCAGAAGAAATGCAGGATATTATATAAATTCGATTATTAATTTATTTATTTGGTAACCGGGTTGAACTTCAACAAAATCTTATTAAGACTATAAGGCACTGTTTGTAAGTGAACAAATCACAAGAAATGCAGGATTCTATATAAATTCTATTATTAATTTATTTATTTGGTAACCGGATTGAGCTTCAACAAAATCTTACTAAGACTATAAGGCACTGTTTGTAAGTGAACAAATGAGAAGAAATGCAGGATATTATATAAATTCTTTTATTAATTTATTTATTTGGTAATTGGATTGAGCTTCAACAAAATCTTACTAAGACTATAAGGCACTGTTTGTAAGTGAACAAATCAGAAGAAATGCAGGATATTATATAAATTCTATTATTAATTTATTTATTTGGTAACTGGATTGAGGTTCAACAAAATCTTACTAAGACTATAAGGCACTGTTTGTAAGTGAACAAATCAGAAGAAATGCAGGATATTATATAAATTCGATTATTAATTTATTTATTTGGTAACCGGGTTGAACTTCAACAAAATCTTATTAAGACTATAAGGCACTGTTTGTAAGTGAACAAATCACAAGAAATGCAGGATTCTATATAAATTCTATTATTAATTTATTTATTTGGTAATTGGATTGAGCTTCAACAAAATCTTACTAAGACTATAAGGCACTGTTTGTAAGTGAACAAATCAGAAGAAATGCAGGATATTATATAAATTCTATTATTAATTTATTTATTTGGTAACTGGATTGAGGTTCAACAAAATCTTACTAAGACTATAAGGCACTGTTTGTAAGTGAACAAATCAGAAGAAATGCAGGATATTATATAAATTCTATTATTAATTTATTTATTTGGCAACGCGGATTGAGCTCCAACAAAATATTACTGTTTCTATAAGGGACTGTTTATAAGGAAACAAACCAAAAATTGATTGCATCCAAAATTTTCAAAAAACTATAATGAAAGCTAGTGATTTTACACACTGAAAAAAGATGAATAAAATATGCATTGTCGAACGTATTTTAAATTTTAAAAGTACGCTAAATAGTATTTATTTAGTGGTGCTTAAATATACCCTTACAAGTCTTTGAAATCAAATTGACAGTAGAACCATAAAAGAATATAAAATATGCCGTATAGGTATGCTATAAAATAATTTGAAGTGTTTGGATTCTACAGTTAAAGATGTTCAAAATATTCTCTATCGGCAGCAATACATCGCCTACAATGCAATGGACTGGATCTCCAAACATATGATATGATTTCCATAGGAACGGAATCACAACCGTCTTTATATTATCCAGGATACGCGGTTTTTGTGGCGTAGACTTTCTTCAAAGTTTTCCCATTACTAACGTTAGATTGAGAGATCTGGATGGATATTCGATATTTCCTCATCGGCGTACTAATCTCCCAACAAATGTTTTACCTAGGAATTGTTGCACATATGGTTGGCAATGCTGTTGAAAATACCAATTTTCAGTTGGGAATAGTTTGTGAACAACACAATAATATGTTATGTATATATGTTCCCTTAATATGTTAAAGTGTGCAAAACCTGTCACGGCCAAAAAAAAAAAAAAAAAAACGTGAACAAATATTTAAATAAATGACTTGTAAGTCATAAACATGTTCAAAACTTTACAAATAATGTTCTAATATTGATTATGCTCACACCGTCCTTCACGGTTTCCTTTCTGTATAATGATTCTGTGCGTATTTAGCGAAAGAATAATAAAATTTTATGAAAGAACCAGATGTTAACTCATTAAATTATCGTTGTGATGTGATTTGTCTATCAGATTTGTCTATATATGACCATTCTTTTTTTAGTGAGCCGTGACAGGTTCTGCACTCTTTAACATATTAAGGGAAACAATCACTGCGTTGTTCGCCAACTGTTCCCAGTTGAAAATTGGTATTTTCAACAGCATTGCCAACCACATGTGCAACAATTCCTAGGTAAAACATTTGTTGGGAGGTTAGTTCGCCGATGAGGAAATATCGAATACCCATCCAGATCTCTCAATCTAACGTTAGTTATGGGAAAACTTTGAAGAAAGCCTACGCCACAAAAACCGCTTATTCTGGATAATATAAAGAAGACGGTTGTTATTCCGCTCCTGTGGAAACAGCATCACATGTTTGGTATCTTGTCCATTGCATTGCAAACGATGTATTGTTGCCTATGGAGAATATTTTGAACATCTTTAACTGTAGAATATCATTAGAAATGCTTTGGAGTTTGAGAAAAATCGTGTCTTGTTATTTTTGTTTGAACTATTAAAATTCAAAGAGCTTACAAGAGAAATTAAATTTCCGTGACAAAATTTTTCAAATAATTTTTGTTTTAAAAAAACACGAGAATATTTATATCTTTTACCGAATAAATTATTATTAAGAATCTTAGGAAAGTAAATAATAATGTCGAGATGAATAAACCATCATAGTTCTCAAAAAGCAAATAAAATAATATTAACACTGCACAATTTATTCGCATAATGTTTACGAGGTAACTTTAACGGATCTTTATTTACCGAAGTACGCTCGCTCATTCTTCCAAATAAGGCAGCGTAGAGAAACAGCGCCATAATATTCTAAAATAAACATTCTGGAAATTTTTATAAAGTGCTTTAAATAATTTATATAGTGGTAAAACTCAATAATTTAAAAGTAAATTTTTTCAATACATAGTGCTCAAAAATGTTGAAACGCAGTTAATGCTCCTTTTAGCGTAAATCAATTAATACATACAGGAGAGAAATGATAAAGATATTATTAAATAATAATACGAAGTTATAATGAAGATGACGATCATTGTATCAAACAGTAAATGGAACCAATTCTCAATTCTGCTGCAATTTCAAAACAGAACAGTGAAGTACACAGCGATGATAAGTTTAAACAATGGACAAACACAGATTTAAAAATACATTTAACCACTTTTTTTTTTGTGAACATTACTTTAGCTTTAACATTATAGTAATAAGTGTTACCCTTAGCATTCTCTAATTTATTAAATTACTAGCCGCCTTTGGCAAGCAACCGGTTCGCAAATCTTAATGCTCGTTAAAATTTTAATAATTAAATATTTTATATAACTCCTATTTTAATAGCTTCTTCATCAAAATATTTTAAAGCTTCAGATTTTGGTAGTCACATAATTCACTCATAATCTTATAAAGGCCCTCAGTCGTAACGTAATATTTATCTCTCTAATTTTCTATTAGCTCCCGTAGAATTTATGTTTAAAATTAAAGTGGAAATGATTAAACTGCAATAAATATAATAATATTTTTTTTACCGAAACGAAGCCTTTTTTTTTTAAATATGAGTAATAAAAACATAGTCGCTGAGTATTTAAACCTTATGGGCACTAAAGAATATCTTTCTTAATTTATATGATATCTCAAGAACTTTCCAACAAAATTTTCTCAGATTCATCATAAACAGATCGATTCATTAACAATGTTTAGTTTTAAATGCACTAAGAACACTAAGAAAATAAACAAAATCGTTTGAAATAATCAGCCGAAAAATGTTAATCCTAGCCTCATTACTGTTGGGGAAAAAAACTGAAGACTTACTCATTTGGCGTTGGGGAAAATGAAAAGATTTTTTTGGCGGGAAATTTAGATTTTAAGTAATAATTAAAATTCTAATTAAAAATTCAAAAAAAGGGACCCCAGGTGCACATTCCCGACGTCTAAGGTATACATGTACCAAATTTGGTATCTGTAGGTCAAATGGTCTTTTCTGTAGAGCGCCAACACACACACACACATTGAACTTTATATAAGTACAGATATATAAACAAATTTAACACTGTTTCAAATGTTTGAATCTGGATACAGGAATAAATACTAAAAGGCCAAACTTAACACTTTTTACTTAACTTTACAAACTTAACACCAAACTTAACAAACTAGAAATCTTGCAGCATTTTACGCAGTAATTATAAGTGGATATAGTTTTAATTGCTTATTAGGACATTAAAAAGGGAGTCGTGGTAGATTAATGGTATCATCGGAGCTAGAAAGCGAATTTTGAAACACGATTCTTTAAAGATCTATGGTGTATGAAGTTCTGGTGCACGCTAAATCTGACGTCATAGATCCAAACTTGTATGAAATTCTGGTTCAAGCTAAATCTGACGTCATGGATCCAAATGTCCTCCAATTGGTATGGTGCGAAAAACTGTTTTTTCTTTGCATTTCTTCCTTTTTTTTTTTTTTTTTTTTTTTTTCTAAATATGAAATGCAAGTAGAATCAAAATTTTATTATTTACTGTTTATTTGTTCTTCGGAACACCGGCTTTAAAAATGACATTTGAAGCATGAAATGATCATTCAATAATTATTTGAATTCAAAAAATTGCTTTCTTTTCCAAACTTGTGAGCTCCTCCCCTCCCTAAAGAAATGCTTTGTTTTTGATAGAATGCAAAAAATATGTAACAATGATTCTTTATAGGAATGGGTAAAACTTTCATGGTCAAATAAAACAGTCGTCCCGTTCATTTCTGGTGAAATTTTGTTTTGATGTGCTTTAAAATATTAAAGCATTAGTCTTGATAACTTGATTTGTATATGAAAAATAATTTTTAATTTAAAATTATGTGTGGAATATATGTAGTTACCACCTTACGTTACCACTAAAGAAATATTTTAATCAAATAACTATCCTGATTTTCAAGATAAATAAATATATAATCATAATTTTATGTTAATATCTTGAGATTGATACTTTATCTGTTTATAACTTCAAATTGAATAGATCTAAGTTAATAACACTTGAGCTTTATTAATAACTAGCCGCCTTTCGCGACCAGCCGGTTCGCCAATCTTAATGTTCGTTAAAATTTTAATAATTAAATATTTTATGCAATTCCAACCTTAATAGATTCTTCAGCAAAATATTTTAAAACTTCAAATTTTGATAGTCATATAATTCACTCATAATATTATAAAGGTCTTCAGTCATAACTTGATATGTATCTCTCTAATTTTCTGTTACCCCTCGTAGAATTTATGCTTTAAATTAAAGTGTAAATGATTAATTTGCAATTAATATAATAATATTTTTTACTGAAATTTACTGATTTTTTTTAATAATAGGATTACTGATAATAGAGTCACTGAGCGTTTAAACTTTATGGGCACTAAAGAATATCTTTCTTAATTTATGTAATATCTCAAGAATTTGTCAACAAAATTTCTCAGATTCATCATGAACAGATCGATTCATTAACAATGTTTCATTTTAAATGCATGAAACACTAAGAAAATAAAATGAATCGTTTAAAATAATCGGTCTAAAGCAGGTTTAAAAAAACTACTTAAAAAACGATGTGCTTAAAACTATAAGCATATACAAAAAAGTATATAACTAACATAAATACAATTTAATTACAAAAGCATGCAACTAACCTAAAAATAATTTAAATCGTCCGTTGATAGTGGTTGTCATGACAACAATCAGAACAATGCGCATGCGTGAATTTTCTTCGCCAGTTAGGTAACGCAAATGCGTGAATTTTTCTACGCCAGTTGGGGTAACGCTATGCAGATTATACATTTTTAATTTCCTTTATTCTGTGTTATTTTAATTCAAAAGTACTTCAGAATGAATCTGAAACATGGATTAATTAACAATGTTTCATTTTAAATGCATAAAACATTAAAAAAAATAAACAGAATCGTTTGAAATAATCCGCCGAAAAATATTAACCCTTGCCTCATTACTGTTGGAAGAAAAAGAAAAATGAAGCCTTACTCATTTGGCGGTGGGGAAAATGGAAGATTATTTTGGCGGAAAAGTTGGCGGTGGGGAAAATGGAAGATTTTTTGGCGGGAAAGTTAGTTTTTAATTAATAATTAAAATTTCAAAAAAAGAAACCAGAGGTGCACATTCCCGACCTCTAAGGTATACATGTTCCAAATTTGGTAGCTGTATGTCAAATGACCTGGCCTGTAGAGCGCCAACACACACACACACTTTGAGCTTTATTATAAGTATATAGATTTCTGTAAAGCAATAACGGTGACACGCAAAAAAAAAAAAAAAAAAAAAAAAAAAATTTAGTTCGGTCGTTGAACAATTGAAAGTTAGAATTAACTTTTTCCATGATCGTAACTCAATATGAAATATATATTATCGGCTTTATTCATTTTTATATTTCACTTCCTGTTTAATTGCCGAGTTATTTTAGAAAAACATCCAAAAATTATGGAAACCAAATGTTATTTATGTTTTTAATGCATCACAATTTATAAGAATTTATTTTGGGTAAAGAAATAGGGTTATATTTTGTTCTAATATTCTCGTCTTCCGAATTTACTAATAAATATATCTTTGAAGTTATAACATTGGTGTAAATGTTGTAAGTTCTGTGACGTTTAGTAATTGATCATTTAAATACAATTACGGAAATTAAATAACACTCACAAACTGATTAGTTGCCTTGTGACAGCTTAATATCATTTACAAAGCGAAATAAAATATTGTGTTAACAATAATTTAGTTAAACATTAACAGTAAAATAGTAAAAGAATATATTTTGTAAATCCAAAGAAATAAAAAATGGTAATGTTCAAAAATAATCATGCTTAATTAGAAAATAGGTAAAATAACATATGTTAATAATATGCTTTGATAATAATTTAATTTATTACATTTAATTTGAAAGGTAATCGTTTGAAAAGCCTGGATTTATTTATAAGCAATGGTAAATTATTATTAATTCAAAGAGCTGAAATTGCAATATTTGAACATTTATCTTTCCTGAACATTTTATCTTTACAATAACATATAAGAAATACCAACTAACAATCATAGAACTAAACAAGTAATGTAAGGGATTTAACAATGCAAAAGAAATAGAATCCTAATACCTAAGGGAATTCGAACAATTCCTTATTATTTCCTAGTAATTCCAACCATACGACACTCTGCAATAAATACGTGGCCATAGATATCCTTCTGAACTTTTTCCTTCCGCTGTTTATAAGCCTAGAAACTCGACAATGTCTATTTATTTCGGATAGCAATATTTGATTCCAGAGACATAGAGAAAATCCGATCTAGACTGAGTTAATGAAGTTCCGAAATCCTATCAAGAAACTTTTAGAATTGTGATAAGCAGCGCAGTTGGAGGATCAACACTTGATAAGATATATGATTTTGTAAAGAATCAGTGTCTATTAGAAACAATTCTGCACGATAGATGTCGCTTTATAATACAATTATAACTTTTCTAGAAATGCTATTTTACGTAAATACATTTCTAAACACAGAAGCGAAAAAAATCCATATCAGAGTATGAAGTTCAAAAATTAATTCCTGTAATTTACACATTTACATGACGAGCAAAACATAAAAGATGCTTTTAATTATATAGTTTATATTGTTACGAAATTTCCGGAGTTCGTTGGATAGTGGGAGTTATATGGTGTGGAGAACGCTCAATCAGCAGGCGGCAGTAGAAAATAAAACAACGACGTTTATTTACACCAAGACACAGAGGACAGCACAAAGACGACAACTCTATACAGCACAGAAGACGATTATCTTCAGCCGAGACGTGCAGCAACAACAGCATACACAGCAGCGTACAACCAGACTCTATTGCAGACAGTAGCGCACAGCTTAGTTCAGCAGTAACTTCACTCCGTCGCTGCGCCGCTTATCCCTGGAAGGCCAGTTCTTTAGCGTCGATTCCGACTACTCCCCGACTCCACTGGTCCACGACTACTCTCTCCGATCTGGTTCACGACTACTCAATTCACCACCACTCCCCGGCAGCTGCAGCTCCTTTTATAGGTCTTAGGAGGCGGGGCTAGAAGCCCCTCAACCAATCAGGAACGTTCGAGGCGTAACTCGGTTCCTACTGGACGGATCGGGAAAATTCTCGATGTTTCGGGTATAATCTATTTTGGCGCCAAATTCGTCGCCAAGTCGCCAAATGGTCGCCAAGCTCTATGACCTCCTATGGAATCAACTATGCTGGGAAGCCGCATCACAGATTCGTAACAATATGAAACAAAATAACGTTACGGCTCTAATGATTGTGTAAATAATAATGTCGTAGTAAAATGCATTGTTATTTACGTTTTTTTTTTTGTTATTGTTGTTGTTGCTTTCTGTCTAAATTTTAAAAACAGTTCGTTTCAGTAACCAGATGCTATCACTTTTCGACAATTTCATCTCTCAAAAAGGTGAGATGCAGAAAGATAAGGGATTTCCGGAATTCTTTATCATTCTTTGATTTTGATTTCGACCTAATTTGGTATTTTGTGTTCGTTTTTTTCTCTTTTTTTCATGTGAGTGTCGTGAAATTTCTAAATGTACAGTTTTATTACAATTCAAAATTACGTATTGATTGCTCTTATGAATGATTCAAATGGCCCAAGAGCTTTGAGTAGTGGCACGAAGAATAATATTATATATCATTAAATGTGACCAAAATGGCCCTCGAGGTCTCCTGATCTTAGTCCTATTGAACATGTATGGGATTGGCTGGGGAGAGCCAATGCACAGTGGAAATCCCCTCTCAAGACCTTCCAGAAGTTAAAAGCCGCTCTTTTAGAAGATTGGGCTTTGTTGAAACAAGCATTTATTGACTGTATGAAAGGACCTCCATAAACAATATAAATTGTTGTGAGGATTTTATATCAGTTCAAAGAGATCACTCTTCATATCAGATAGACTTTTCTCGATATAAATGCTTTATCTCTGATTAATGATTTTACACTTTTTGATATACTTTGTTTCTTAATTCATAATTAAAATCTTTGCCATATTGTTAATTTGCTACAATCTTTCTCCTATTGTAATATGTCTCTGGGACAAATGTCGTGGCAACACAGTGAATAGCTCATCAGTTTTCACAGATTTTATGCTTGTGATCTTCATTTTGAACATGAATGTAATTAATTTTGAAATCTGAAAACAGCATAATTGGCATACAAATGCCAAATGAATATATTCCTTATTAAAAGGCAATAAGCACTATGCATTAGTTGCCACAAATTGTGATAATTCCACGCTCGAAAGACATTTTCGCAGTAAAGGATAAAAAAGATGGCACTTTTCATCTTCGAGATTTCGCATGAGACAGGGAACACTTGTCAGTGTTCATGGAGCAGAAGGCAATTAATGGTTATCTTTGAGATAAGTTTCTCTTTTTTATTTTAACATTGCTTTACTGGAAATAGATTAGGAAGGCGTTCATTCAAGATGACAAGGAATTTTTATCCTTTCAACGGGGCTTTTATAGATGTATTAAATAATGATAAGAGAATTCCTAATATTTTTTACAGGCTCAATACAATATAAATTAGTGATAAATTTTTTATGTTAAAGTTAATTCAGAAAAGTTTATATTTGTCTATTTATAAAATAATTTGTATTTCAGTATCGATAAACAGGTTTAAAGTAGCTATATTATAATAAATAAATGATACCAGTATTCTTAAAAATGTGTGTGCTGCCATTCAGAAAGTCTCGCATTTCTCAAGGGCACCACTAAACATTAAATGATTCCTTTTAATGTTTTTTATATGTTTGTAATTTAATTACTACACATCAAGCATATGAAGTACATGTTGGTCATAGTAAGAGATAGTAAATAGTAGTTTCAAATAAATAAATAAATTTGCTCTAGTTAAAAATAAGTAAATAGTTTGCTTTAACTACACAAAATGGTGTACATCTTATTATGCAAATATAAATAGATGACTACAATAAGAAATTGATTTTTTAATGGTTTGTTCTGCTTCAATTTTCCAAATACTTTTTCGCATATGAACACTACCGCCAGAGGTCGCTGCGAGAGTATCAAATATTGGTTATTTTCAATAGTTTTTACCAATTTTAATTTTTTTAACAATTAATTAAGCCTAATTAATTCATAAAAAGGTATGCTTCCACTAACTAATTACACGAAGAAAAAGAAACGCAATTTCAATCTAAATGAAACATTTTCTTTTAAGTTTTATTTATAAAATCTGATTGAGTTGTTTTGCCAACAATACATACACAAAAATTAACATTGCAAAATTTAATCGTATGCAAAAGAATATCTATTTCTTATCATTAAAGCTTCGAGAATTTTCATTGCAAATTCTGCTATTAACTGATACAATACGGATTTTTGGCAATTACGATTAAAATATTGATAGTTTGATAGTTTATACCGATAAACAAGCTTATCGATTCCTCTATTTATATATTCATTAAAATTTGTTGATTAAAGCTTTATGTTACCTAAAACATATTTTAATTACTTTACATAATCTACACACAAAAATATTGAACATTTTATTCAAAAATATACTTGTTGGAATTTAGAGGACGTCTTGAAAAAATCTGATTTTCTAAAAAAAATATTAAATTGAAAAAGTTATGGAATTAAACTTATAGGGGGAATTAAATAGTAATCAATTAAGTTATTGGATTAACTTACCTTTCTATATTGCCCCTAGACTATTTTTAGATGAATCTCAAATTTTGGAGGCTCATATTCCAGCAACTCTGTTTTCGATTTCTCGCTTCTAGAAAAGCAATACGACGTAGATCTTGAGTGAAAACCGATTTTCAACCATGATTTTATAATTCTCTAGCCCTATTTATATCATTTTACTAAACTTCTTAACTACTGAAATCAATTTATTTGCAAAGTTGAATTCCTGTTATTTGAATCTATTCCCTAGTGCCGTGTAGATATTTTTCAAAAAAATTTATATCATCAAATCATCAGAAAACTCACTTAGTCTCGATTTAGACGCAGAACAACTTTCCTCTTCTTTTTATTATTTTTAATGACATTTTAAAAAATTTCTTTGTAAAATTCTCTTTTATAACTTTTGTTTCATATACATGTCACGGTAAATGATTATTATTAGCAATAATTGTTAAAATTAATAACAGATATATCAAATTGTCCAGTTTATTATTAATTAGCCACCTTTGGCGACCAGCCGGTTCGCTAAAATTTTAATAATTAAATATTTAATGCAATTCCTACTTTAATAGCTTCTTCATCCAAAATATTTTAAAACTTCAAATTTTGATAGTCATATAATTCACTCATAATATTATAAAGGCCTTCAGTCATAACGTGATATGTATCTCTCTAATTTCTGTTAGCTCCCATAGAATTTATTCTTTAAATTAAAGTGGAAAGGATTCATCTGCAATTAATATAATAATATTTTTTTACTTAAACAAAGTATTTTTTTGTAATATGATTACTGAAAACAGTCAGTGAGCGTTTAAACTTTATGGGCACTAAAGAATATCTTTCTTAATTTATGTAATATCTCAAGAATTTGTCAACAAAATTTTCTCAGATTCATCATGAACAGATCGATTAATAAACAATGTTTTATTTTAAATGCATCAAACATTAAGAAAATAAACAGAATCGCTTGAAATAATCGGCCGAAAAATCTTAAGCCTAGCCTCATTAGAGTGAGGAAAAAAAACTGAAGACGTACTCATTTGGCGGCGGGGAAAATTAAAGGATTTTTTTGGTGGGAAAGTTAGTTTTTAATTAATAATTAAAATTCTAATTAAAAATTCAAAAATCCAGTCCGCATCCGTTGTTAATAATTGTCAACAATCAGAACACAATGCGCATGAGTGAATTTTCAACGCCAGTTGTGGTAACGCAAATGCGCGAATTTTTCTAGGCCAGTTGGGGTAACGCTATGCGGATTAGACATTTTTAATTTCCTTTATTCTGTTTTATTCTAATTCAAAAGTACTTCAGAATGAATCTCATAGATAGATTCATTAACAATGGTTAATTGTAAATGCATCAAACATTAAGAAAATAAACAGAATCGTTTGAAATAATCAGCCGAAAAATCTTAAGCCTAGCCTCATTTCTGTTCTGAAAAAAGACTGAACCCTTACTCATTTGACGGTGGGGAAAATGTAAAGATTGTTTGGCGGGAAAGTTAATTTTTAATTAATAATTAAAATTCTAACTAAAAATTCGAAAAAATAACCCCCAGGTGCACATTCCCGACTTCCAAGGTATACATGCACCAAATTTGGTAGCTGTAGGTCAAACGGTCTGGCCTGTAGAGCACACACACACATTGCGCTTTATATAAGTATAGATAATTATCGATTATTTTCAAAAATAACTGGTTAATCTTATTGACCCTAACAAATGTGGGAATAATTTTTATTGTCCTTCTTTTAATCTAAATATCTTATTTCTGAATTACGTATTAGTATTATTTTCAATAATTTTTCTGTTATAATTTTTTTATTTCACTCTTTAAAGTAATATCCGTTTTCATATTTTTATATCCATTGTTTTGATTTCAATATAAAAGCGCTCAGAAGACTCGTGTTTTATATTGTTGTTAATACTTTTTTCTCGTTTTATATTTTCCCAAGCTTCAGATGTTTGTTTTGTTTCAATGTTCTGTTCAAATTTTTTTTCTTCTATTCTAAATTTCCTAAAGAATGCAAAGCGCAAACTGCAATTTGCTTCTGCGAGTCACATAGGGTGACCTATCGATACTCATTCAGCCCTTCTTAGATTTTTTGGACAGACAAAAGGTTATGAGAGGGTTTTCTATCAGTATTCTTCCCTAAATTATCAAACTCTTATCTAATCACTAGTCTGATCCCATAATATGTTGTGTTTTTTTTGGCAGACTTTGTAAACGAATAAATAACGAGACTAACACAGTGTTTTCCACAGTTTACTACCTAATATCGAAACGCTTGTACATTTTAAAAAGACAAATCAGCAGCGCCATCTAATGGAGATGAAATTCATAATATCATTTAACGAAAAGAGGCACCGCGTATACTAAACTCTTCATCATACGAAGCTAAATCAAAATAAATTTATTTCATCATTATATGAAATTGATAAGTTAATAAAATCAGTTGATTGAAGATGACAATGATTTCCAGCAGGCCTGATTCTTTTGAAAACAAATGAGTAAAAATAAATTCTAAGGCATTAATAATGATTTTATCAGTTTCATTATTAATATCCTCCTCAATAATTCACATTTATTAATCTACCCTTCATGAAAATGTGTATCCGATATTTAGATATTCCCTTATTCTTTACTCTTTAACCCATTAGCTGTCACGATCTCCATTTGAGGATTTTGGAATTTTACGTACACTATTCGGAGCCAAAAATATATTAAATAAGCCTGACAGTTTAGTTGCTTCATTTTTTTATCCCCTCTCTGTGCGATTTTTTTTTTTTTTTTGAATTAGAAACTGTATTCCTAAAAACATTATGAACTTTAAATTTTTATAAATATTTTTTGTCATATTTGGTAAAATAATTCTGAATAGCAGCATTTTAAGCAAAGAAGAAAAATTTCATAATTTAGCTCAAAAAACTCCAACGATTTCTTGCAATCGCTACTTTCTCAAAGAGGTTCGAACCCAAAAATCATCCGAGTCCTTTATATTTATTTTTTTATTTGTAAAACGTTTCTGTTAATAAATATATATAAGTATAAAAGAAAACTAACCATCTTTGTCAGAGAAGTCTGTAAGCAATATTTCATTCATACTTTGCGTTGAATTATAAGATCAGTAAATTTATGTTTAAACCATTAAATTTGCAACTTAAAGGTAATAAGCAATTTCTCTTTAGGAGTAACGTTTACTAAGCACAATGTCGCCGCTGTATTCTCTTTCCTTGTTTTTGTTTTCTTGTTTGTTATAATTTGTTGGAAGTATTAATATCTGTATTTGGTTATAATAAATTTGTTGGGAGTAATAATATTTGTATTTGTTGTAATAAATTTGTTGGAAGTAAATATATTTATATTTGTTTTAATAAGTATGTTAGAATTTGTTGGAAGTAATAATATTTGTATTTGTTGTAATAAATTTGTTGGGAAAAACAATATTTATATTTGTTGTAATAAGTTTGTTAGAATTTGTTGGAAGTAATAATATTTGTATTTGCTGTAATAAATTTGTTGGAAGAAACAATATTTATATTTGTTGTAATAAGTTTGTTAGAATTTGTAGGAAGTAATAATATTTGTATTTGTTGTAATAAATTTGTTGGAAGTAATAATATATTCGTTGAAATAAATTTCTTGGAAGTAATAATATATTTGTTATAATAAATTTGTTGTGTAAAGAAACAATAATATTTGTTACAAAATAACGTATCTACATAAAAAAAAAAAATTCTGAAAAGAACATTACGGATTGGGGAAAGTCTGTGGCTACAGCAAAATTATATTCGCAAAGGTTTTGATTTGCGTCTGCATTTATCCGGTTAGTTTTAAACAGTGCTGAGTAAATATCATTTCGAAACTTCGTTCCTCTTTAGAAGTTCATAAGATGTCACATCGGATCGCTGTCTAATTCTCAAGTCGGAGTTTGACACTTAGTCTGAATAATGAGCTCCTATCAAGCACAGAACTAGACAACGCACCGAGGAAACCTAGAAATGCCAGAATTTGGAAATGATATTTGTTGCAATGCACGTAGTTTTCTCTGAAAGATTCGTTTGGAGCAATGGTTCAGATAGAAGGGAGAATAATTTTAAATAACTATTTTTTTAGCAAAAAAAAAAAAAAAAAAAAAATCACTTAAATGCAGGTATATTTCTCTAAATGCTGCAAAGTTTTAAGTGATGAATTATTCAGAATATTGGTATAATTTAAAAATAAATGAAAAATATTTAATTTAGAAAAACAAAGTGTTTGTAATGTTATTTTCAAAAATAAGAAAGAAAGTATCGCGATTAAATAATTAACGAAACAACAATAAAAGCGGTTTGCTGTTGATAGCAATAATGAAATCCATTATTTTCAATTGTACAAAACATTTGTAAAAACCATTCTTTTCAATTAGCAAAATTTAGGAAAAGTTTGCTCGACTCACACACAAAGATTACATAGTATTTCGATAATTTGGTAAACTGGAACACCCTAAATATTTACGCAGAATTGTATAACATCGGATTCTTTAAGCATCTAGAAGTAAAAAAAGTGGAATGCACCGATATACTGAAAAGTGGAAAGAAGCCTCGTTCAAAACACATGATGAATTCAATTACTTCGAGAATAACGTCTAAAGCATAATATTGATGCGAATTTAATTATTACAAACGCAAATTTAATTTAGTACATTTAAATTTTAAAGTGGCGTGAACTTTAAAATTTAAAAGTGGTGTGAAAAGTAGTTTTTAAATTTTAAAGTGGTGTGAAAATTAGTTTGTAGTGATAAAATTTGGGAATAATTAGGTAAAACACCAGAATCTCACTTTAATTGATGAAAAGTTAGAAAATGCCTTCCGAAGTGCACATTCCCAAACTTTGAAGTACATTTATGCCTAATTTGGTTGCTGTTAATCAAACGGTCTATCCAGTCAAGTGACACATATAGATATTATCCTTTAAAAGAGATCAGGTTTTAATATGAATGATTCTTTCGATATATATATATATATATATATATATATATATATATATATATATATATATATATATATATAGCTTTTAAAGTGAATCGGCTTTATGTCAGATAGATTTTGATGTTAAAAATATTTTATTGTGCGAATCATAAATATCAAGTAGCAAGTTAACCCTTTAAAGGGCCATTTTTTCCTAGTCATATTATGTTTAAATATTTTTAGGCTTGAAATTAGAATAAGAAAAGGGACTCATTTAGCTTATTAGATAAATTTAATTTGATTAATTAATTAAGTTGGTTAATTAATAATGAAGTAACAAATCAAGACACATCATTTTGTCTGAGATAAAGAACTGAAGCATCTGACTTACTAAAAAAATTTGTCAGAACTGATGTCAACCTACATAATTTCATACAAAGATTGATAAATTTGGTGGGAAGCATACTTCCCATGACCCTAGAAAGGGTTAAATAAGATATTTAATTGAAATCAATCAGTAAAATATTACAAGTGAATCTCACGGCCGGTTAAAGGGAATGATCCTTAGTATATGTCACTACAAGTATCTAAAATCATAAATTTATCTTCTAAATGGTGAACTAACAAATAGGCATATAAAGCAAAATGCTGAAATCATTATTGAATTATATCGGATTGATTTTACTTAGTTTTCCAAACAAATTTGTCACTTTTCCTTATTTTTCATATAAAGATTTTTAACGACAATATTGACAGTAAAAATGAATTTTTTCTAATGGATAAACCAAGAAACACTTATAGGTGTTTGCATGCGTGGAAAAAATTTACATATTTGTACTTGTTAAGACGAATCAAGTTTGCATTTTTCTTGTGAAACCATGTCGGAAGTAGTGATGACGAATATTTTCTGAGCGGTTATTACGTAACCAATATCAAAAAGTCACAAATACAAGTGATCAATACTTTTCAAAGAGGGGTGTGATTCAAACCCTTCATACGATCTTACTGATGATATTTCGATTACAGGTTTTGGATCACGATAGAAACTAACAATCGATACGATATCACTGAAATTTGCCGGAGCGGTGACGATACGATGGAAGGTCTCGAAAGAAATCTGTGATTGGATTGAAAAGTGAACGGACCGGTTATTGGAATTATCGTATCGTATCATTGAATTGCATATCACTGAAATTTATCGGAGCGGTGATTTCACCGGAAAGTGCGAGTCTTCACTGGAAAGTGTGAAGTCACCGCTCCACTTTACGGGAGTGACCGATATTCGTATTTGATGATGCACTATTCCATACAGATCATTTTTAAATGCTCCTGACATGATTGACTTTCAATACATGCACTGTTTACTGCTGGCGCCATCTATTGGTAGAATATAGGACTAAAGTAAACATTTTAAAGAAATGACATATATTTTTAACTCATCTTTTCCAGAAAAGGGTTCGCTCTAATAAATAAATTAAGTAAATAGTTTTGAGAAAAAAATAAAATTTAAGAAATAAGCTGAAACAGATAAATTAATTCAATCACACGTTAATTAAATTAGTAAATTAAGTATTAATTACAATTAATAAATTTTATATTTAATATTAAGTAATCATTTTTAATTAATAATATGGTTGAAATAACAGATATTTGGAACGCATATTTAAAAATAACAATAGCAATATTATTTGTTATTCAAAAAATCGTGGTTTAGGCATCTCTTGTCGGAAGTCTGTAGAAGTTGCTGCATTCTCTCACGATTTGCATTTAGGAAATCTACATAGTTTCATGAATTAAAATGAAACTGATTATATAGCGGAATCCCGCTATAGCGAGCATAATCTATTGTCGAATTATGCGCATTATGCGAAACAATTTTTTCATTAGAAATCCGTATACAATAGGATAATGAGTTCCATTCCGAAAAAATACACGAACAAATTTATAATAATGCAATTCATTATTTATGTGGCATGCGAAGAAAATTGTCGTAAGACATTTGTTTTTGGTTATGCTTCAAAATGTGGCGAAAATGGGACACAGCATTATCGTTTTATAATGCTCATAAACACTGTTTTATCAGGATGATGCTTTTGAACGTACGATACAATAATTTCCTATGCTTTCACCATATCCTTTATTTCATTGGATCATTATTGCTCTGTAGCATCAGTTATTTCTTCCACTTCTGGCCAAATTTCCTCCGCAAGCAACTTCATGAATTTTAGTAGTTCTGGCTATGTTCTTCCACCAGCTCATCTGTTTCTATAGTCTGTGTATTTTCTGTAGGCTGTTCAAGATCACATTTTCTACCCCGTAATTAGTATCAGACAACCAATAACGAGGTAGAAAATGTGACCTTGAACCGACTATAGAAAATACACAGACTATAATCACCTCTAGCCCAAAGACACAATTCTGTCAATTACGGATTTACAGGTACTTGCTCAAATCCTTCGAAGTCATATTCGTCAATGCTTATCCAATCAAATCTTCTTCCATATCGATATAAGGGCTTTCCTCAAACAAGCGCTCACCACAGAGTGATGCATGCCTATTCAGCATGGGACGTCAATATATCTTCTCATTATCGTTCTGCAAAACATTTCGCGGAAAGCGAATCATCCTTTCGTTTTGCTTTCATCGTTATACAAATCCTTGGTGCTCGGTAAATGAGGTTTGATTATTCTATCCGCTCTAGAATCCTTCATAGAGGGCGCTTCATATCTTCCCCTCCGCGCAATAACTAATTCATAGAGGGCGCTCTGTACAGGAACATCCATCTTTCCGCACTCAAATGATTATTACCAGACAGAGCAGATGTAGTTACCGTTGGCGCAGCGGCCGTAAGAAGATGATTACAGGCATCTTCCCTAATAATACCTTTATTGTTTTTTCTATCACCTTTCATTTAAATCTTTTTTTTTAATTTTTAATCTTGATTGAAACATGTATGATTATACTATTTTAATTTTAGTGAACTATAACAAAAGAAAGAGAAAGAAGGCTGTAAGGAGATTGCCAATCTTTTACAAAACTACCAACATCTTTTTAAAATAAAATCTATGAATCTGTTATCGACTTCTTCGCAAATTTGTAAGCAAGATCCCAAAAGCATACAGCTCCGAATAGTATTACTTTCCTGAAAGAGTCAGCACAGATTTCGACATTTTAATGAATTTATCAGATTGAAAAATTGAACGTTTCTTCATGAAAAAGTAATAATTTTGAATATAATTTTTTCATCCACATTAGAACGAAAAGACAAACCTATAAGAATCGTTCCGGTGATTGATTTGCTTTGAAGATTTTAATCTGATTTCATAATATATCTCAGTTGTGATGATAAAAAAGAATCTGATTACTTTAAGCCATCTAGTACATTAAGTCTTCGAATTAATGTATCTCTCATTTGCAATTAAGGACAGCTAGATAACCTTTGGAAAGATTTTGTCCAAAATTGAATGATAAAATTCAAATACTATTTCTCATACGGTGATGATAAAAATCTGCAAATTGCGTCTGGATATTAAAATGTAGCTCTCTTTTGTAACTAAAATCATGATAATAATAATAATAATATAATTATAAGAAACAATATTTTTAAGTGCAATATGTCATACCCGAGCCCTCCAAGCGTTTTCTTAGAGACTAACATCTGTATGCTGATTACAAGTAACAGCCTTTTTGCGTTAGATAAAAATTATGTCAAGCTCTTTCTTTAACGGCCCCCAATAGAACCATATACCTCAGTTAGAAGTTCCGTATTAAAAATTTCATATTTCTAGTTCGTTACAACTTATCCTGCTGGTAAATAGCTAAGTTGATATAATTCAAACAATGTATTTTTCAGACTCTGAGATGATTAATGAAGGAAATCCAATAAATTTAAATGCTGGATATTTTTAAGGATTTTAATATTTTTATGCATATTTTCCGTACAAAAAAATAAAAATAATAATTAGACTGAACAGAAACATATCCACAGAAAAGATATATTATATATATCATCTTGTTTTTGGATATCATATCCAAATTCAAAATATCAATTATATATATCATCTTGTTTTTGGATATCATAGCCAAAATCAAGATATAAATTATATATTTTGTCTTTGGATATTATATCAATAAATAAGAAAAGACGTACAAAGTTATTAACTTATTTCTGATTCCGGAAGAAACTTAATAAAAAAGTTTTTGAAACATACTTTTATTATTGAGCTAAAATGAATTATTTTGTATTTTAATTTATACTTTTAAAGCATTAATACATAATTCACTATCATAAATGTAATGGAATTTTGTTACTTTTTCCTGAAATTTACCACCAGTTACCGCAAAATATCCAGAATAAAAATTTAATAAAAATAAATAAACTGAAATAAAATAAACAGAAACATAATGTAAAATAAAAATAAGTAGAATATAAACCTGAATTAATTACATCCTTTGCGAAAAAGAGAAAACAATAAATAGATCGCATATTAATTTTACTTTAAATTGGCTATTGAGCAGATTTTGACTATTAAAATGGAAAAAAAGATGCCCCATTCCATTAGATCCCTTCTAATTCAAAAATTCAATTCAGCTTTTTTAAAAAAAAAAAACCTTTTTTTTAACTGCATTAAGAAGAAGGAATCTTTAAAAATCATTTTTTTAGTTTTTAAAATATTTTATTTGTAATTTATTATTAAGAATATTGCGGAATCTTGAAACCATCTTTCTTCAACTTTCTACCAGAGGGCGCTCGTTCATAGAATCAAAATGTAATAAATAAATGACTCAAATGATAACAAAGTTGTGAAAATATTAAGCTAGCATTTTATTGTTAAGAGCATCTGAGTTTACCGTATTCTACAACTAACCAATGAAGAAACGATTCCAAAATGTTATTTTCACAAACGCCGAACAAATCAAGTAATATAAAAATGTAAAATAAAAATAACAATAAGTTCGAATGCCTTAAGTGTATATCATGTTTCTGTTATTTTAAAAGACCGATTCAGATCAACATACATGGTACAGATTCGATACAAACTCACACAAACTAATAACATAGCTTTCATTTTCAGACTTTATTTCTACTTCCGGAAACTGAGTGCGCGATAAAACAAGCACTTCATTCAATTCCAGAGTTTGTTTCCTGCCACGTCCACTTTGTGCAAGAAAAGCTCTTTACACTGATGACGAACATCAGCGAAGCAAGTTGAGAGGAAACTGACTTGACTGAATTTCCGTAACGGCCTTCGCTTCGGGTTTTAAAGCTTTTATGAAGGCATTCGCCGAGCGAAGACTCAACTCCCAACACAGTAGTTCGTACAGAAAAGAGCTTTTGAATTTATTTAAGTGCATGCAGGAAAAAAAAGAATTGCTCTTAAAAGTTTCGTCTCAGGGCTTTGTTTGGTCATTGACGCTTAAGAGACATTAGAATCTTTAACTTTTATTCTGTTAAATAACTAAAAAAGAATGGGTTGTTAAACAAAATTAAACTATTTTCTTTGATTTTATGTTGCTTTGCATTTTAAATTGCTTAAATTTTCTATTAATTATTTGATTAAGTTTCGAACGGTGTGTTGAAAGTTAGTTCTTAGCTCTATGAATTATGTTTGATTAAGTTTTGAACATTATCATTTTCTCATTAGTTCAAATACTAATGAGAAAAGATATCCTAAAAAAATGTTTACAGGAGCTTTTTAAATATTAAATTCTAATCAATTTTCGCGACCAAATGGCTTGCCAAAAAAATTTATGTTTTCTTTCAATTACGCACCAATGATTAAGATTATGCGATTAAATATCTGATGATACAATGAATTTGATGATGCAATGAAAAATTAAATATTTGATGATGCAATAAATAACAATTTTCTTACTTAGTTTTCAACAGATGAGTAAAATTATGCCATTAAATATTTGATGATGCAATGAATGATTCAATGAATTTGATGATCTAATGAAAGATTAAATATTTGATGATGCAATGAATGATTCAATGAATTTGATGATCTAATGAAAGATTAAGTATTTGATGATGCAATGAATGATTCAATGAATTTGATGATGTAATGAAAGATTAAATATTTGATGATGCAATGAATGATTCAATGAATTTGATGATCTAATGAAAGATTAAGTATTTGATGATGCAATGAATGATTCAATGAATTTGATGATCTAATGAAAGATTAAATATTTGATGATGCAATGAATGATTCAATGAATTTGATGATCTAATGAAAGATTAAGTATTTGATGATGCAATGAATGATTCAATGAATTTGATGATGTAATGAAAAATTAAATATTTGATGATACAATGAATGATTGAATGAATTTGATGATGAAATAAAAGATAAAATATTTGATGTTGCAATAAATACCAATATTCTTACTTAACTTTTCGCCAATGAATAGAATTATCCGATTAAATATTAGATAACACAATGAATGATTTACTGAACTTAATGATTATATATTTGATGATGCAATAAATAGCAATTTTTCTTGCTTTGTTTTCACAACGAGTAATGAGGAAAGACGATGAATAGTGAATGCCGAATTTATTTCTGTGATCTTTACTTACCAATAAATTTGTATTTCTTAAAATACATTTTAGATATATTAATCAATCGGATATAATTACTGTCATGACTTGGATCCAAAGTGAGAACTACAAGCTACATCCACTGAATAATATTTTCATTTACAGTATTTATAAATTTATTTAAAAATCCAACATTGTTTAAAGTGGTATTTGAATACAATTTAACTCACATATCTGAATAAGAGCTCTCCCTTCATTTTCATATTCTCCAAAATATGAAATTCTTATTTTAATAAACTCACTTTTAACTGTGAAAGTCATCATTCACTGTTCTTTTTTCCAATGACTGTACAGGAGCCATTTTAACAACGAATGGATGCCATATATATTCAGTTCAGGTTATTTGGCCGATGTTATTCAATTTACTCAGATGTTTGAATCTTTACAACTTGACGAAAGAGATGCAGCTGTAGATAAAAAGTCGTCGTCCGTGTTCCGTATTTCGGTTCAAGAAATGATAAAATTTTTTATCAGAAAGTAGGTTTAATGTGACAAATTGTAAATGCTTCTGGCTATGTTACAAAGGGATCCTGCATAAATTGATAAGACAGTCAGTGTCTCTCTCTCTCTCTCTCTATATATATATATATATATATATATATATAAATAAACATATATATATATACATATATATATATATATATATATATATATATATATATATATATATATATATATATATATATATATATATATATATATATATATATATATATATATATATATATATTCCTATTAAGGTTTTTATTGCTAATTATATATATATGATACGAAGGAATTTTTTGGAAAATAGTTAAGTGCAATTTATTTAAAAAGATATTAAACTTTAATTGCATAGCAAGTCCTAAAAATATCTTTTAAATTATAAACATATTCAAGAATGAGATACATTATTTTTTACTACATGCCTAGCACTCATGTAGATGATGTCTTAAAAGATGAATGCAAGCTTTGATGTGTCAATTAGAAATGTCAGAATGTGTCAATTCCATCCATTTCAGTGCTGTGGTTCTATCGTAAAAGAAACCATATTAATTTGAAAAGTTTGAAACCTGTGTGGTGAAAAGCTTATAAGCCAGTTAACAGCTATGCTGCACGAGCGATTGCTTTTGTATTGTGGTCATGTTTCTGGGCTGAAAACCACAAGGTAACAGGTTATACCCTCGCTCACATCACAAACCGCCACATTGGTGACCTCGGACGATGTACCTTCAACCTTCGTATAGCTGTTGTGGCACCATCTACCCACAGCAAAACCAAAAGTCATCAGACTCACTTGACGCAGCAACCACTCACCCATACTCGCTCGCCATAACACTTGGTGCTACTCAAATGGGTACAGGCGCATTAGACTCAACAGCTAATACATCGCCACTCAACAGCTATATCGTTCGTCTCACCTCCGACTCACTGGAGGGAGAGTCTGTGGTGAAAAGTTTATTAAGCCAGTTAACAGCTACGCTACCCGAGCAATTGCTTTTGAATTGTGGTCATGTTACTGGGCTGCGAACCACAAAGTCCCAGGTTCTCTCCTCTCTCATCGCAAACCGCCACATCTGATACGGCATTCTAATGAGCCATCGTCTGATTGGTTGAGTCAAATCTTGATCCCTGAGTTTTAATAGAAGAAATAGCTGAAATATTTTAAAGAGCATGAAATAGTCTCTGAAACCGGTTGAAAAAGAGTGCGTGTAATGAACGTCATGAAAGAAGAAGCTACAGTGTCAATCGATTCGATTGCGTTAAAATAGAATAGAGGTGACCGAAAGTTCATCCTTAGCTGTCTTAGATACCCCACCTCCCCGTTAAGGGTTAAAATAAAAATTAAATTTTCAATGATAAAATTTTTCTGAATAAAATTCCTTGATTTTTTGTATAAAAGAGAAACAAAGTATTTTTTGTATAAAAGAGAAAGTCTTTTGTGCCTCAGCTACAAATATGATCTTTTTCCAAATAAAAAAAAATGCTTACGAAAACAGAGAAAACAATGAGTTGAATACATTGGCAGTACGGAAAACTGAAAATAGGGCAAATTCATACACTTAATATACAAGAATTGGAGATGCCATTAAAATATTTCAAACGTTGTACTTTTGAAGTTATAAAAAAATAACTAAATTTTATATTTAAAGTTTTAAATTTCAGTACATTTTATAATTAAAATTTTAATCTTTAGTATTTTTTTAAAGTTTTAATTTACTCTTGGTCATGAAGGGTAACAGAATCGAGAGGATAATGTAAATTATAATTTTATAATTTATTGGTTATAACTTATTTATTGGTTATTAGTTATACATGGTGCGCTTGACTGTGCTGGGGTCTGTGAATTCTCATTTCGCATTTGAAGTTGCCTTCGCTTGCATTTTTTATGAAATTTTTAAATAAATAAGGCTATATTTATAATTAGAGAAAAATCGACTAATATCTAAAATACTTTACTTATATTTATAGAGTATTATTTTTATTAAATGATTTCAAATTTTATATATATATATTTAAAGTTTCCTTGACTGTTGATGGTATGTACTGGCCTTTTCGTTTATAATTTTTAATTTCAGTGCTATTTTTTGTTTTTATTGTTATTTTTGTTATTGTATTTTTACTTTGTTGTGGTTAATTTCTTCTAATTTGTTGTTTTATATTTCCTTTCTGTTAAAATGGTATATCTCTTGAGCATAATTTCAGGGGATTTTCGGGTCACGAGGAATCATTATTAGACAATGTCTGTATTCCTCACAGAAAAAATCCCTTTCTTTGAATCCCTGCCTGAGGGTGACCCTTGAAAAAGTCTTCAGGCCGGATTCCTTTTTTTATATTTATTTTTTGGTTTAATTTTTATTTGATTTTTTGTTTTTCCTATTAACTTGATTCTAAATAACTTTTCCTATTAACTTGATTTAACTTTTGTATCCATATATAGATAGATATAGACATTATTTACCACTATTTATAAAAGCCAAAACTGTATATGAATGTAAGAATTTCCAAACTGTCCCTCTCTTATTACCATCTCGTAAATCATGTACGCATGCCCCATCAGTGTCTATGCGACAAAAAAAAAAAATTAAAAAATAATCTCGTAACGATGCAATTGAATCTTTAGAAATATTTATCAAGCCGCTTGGTACTGAGAACTCCGGATCTAGCAAAAGCATTACATCAAATTTTTTTTAATGAAATCACTATCCTGTTCAATAGAATATGGATATTAAGAAAAATGAAGCTAACAGGAATATAAATAAATACACCACCTATATTAAAATTAAATCACTCCGAAATATCACCATCACACAATAGCCTTATCTAAAGTCCAAAGTTTTCATGTATTAGTAATTCCCACAAGCAATAGCCTAACTCCTCATTGGTCAATTATGAAAAA
The DNA here is from genome assembly GCF_947563725.1 of Argiope bruennichi. Taxonomy (NCBI): domain Eukaryota; kingdom Metazoa; phylum Arthropoda; class Arachnida; order Araneae; family Araneidae; genus Argiope; species Argiope bruennichi. The sequence goes on from NC_079161.1 coordinate 16,398,020, forward strand.
TAGATTAAACGAGAATAGAACTCCTCTACCTTAAAAACTATACTTTTCTCCGAAAATTACACGGCACAAAAAAAAAAAAAAAAAAAAAAAAACGGCACCCATTTTATTTCTGCCCCAGGATGAAGCCATCCTACTGGACGAGGGACTTCTCCCTCTCTCCTACCCATGACTTCGATATGAAACCAGACGGGTGTACACTGATTTCCAGAATCTCTGCAGTCCACCACTTAACCAGTAAGGAGATAGCCTCTGGATCGAGGCAGGTGTTCCTGTAATCATCAAAATTCTCTCGTAGTATTCTGTGCCTCACCGTAGTTTAATCAAGAAAAACAGGTGGCATGTCCTGTTTGGTATAAAATGAAAATTCACTTTTCTACCATTTACAAACAATAGCCAATTACTTTAAAAAATTAGCCATAAATTTCTTCCATACAATAGATAATCATAATAACCCTGCAATAGCAAATATACCCACCTACAACCCAAGAAATCCTAAGAAGAAGAGAAGACCCAGAACACTCCTCCTGGAAGAATGAAAATTAATGATCATCGACCGTACATGCCCTTTTCAGGGCTATTAAGGAAAGTCGTGATCATTAACCCTTTGATAACTTTTGACTATCTCACCGGACCGGACAGAATCGACGAAGGCGTGCCTACAGCAGGTAATGGATACCTAATTAATTTAATCAGTTATATATCATAATTAGTAATATAAAATTTTTATGCATGATATTCCTATTTTTTTTATCTTTCTCTTTCTTAATAACCATATTCCCTTACAGAGTCCAATAGATACCCAGGCAATTGAATATCCATGTTTAAATCATAGATGCTAGTAAATTATTAAAATTATTATAAGGTTTCGGAGATTAAGGACCTACTAGTCCAGGTGCTCCTTTGAAATACCCATCACGTCGCGTCGCGCGTAACGAACAATAGATTAAACGCAGAATAGAACTCCTCTACCTTTAAAACTGCACAATCTTCGTACATCATTGTTTCAATATTTTCAAGAGGCAAACTGGTAAATTATTTTTGTAAAAATTGTATCTTTATTTCTTAAACAGTTATATAAGTTTTATTATTGTAATACTTATTTTATGCTATTGTAATGTATGAGGAAAACTACTCAATCAACAGTACAAATATTTTTTAGAGAAAGTCATCAATTTATTGCTATCGCACACCTTTCAAACACTAATTTAAAAATGTAAAATATTGCAATTCAGTTGATATAAATTTAGAAGCATTTGTCTTTTCTGGTTCCCATTGATTGCTGTCTTCACTAAGCTCAAATTGCTGTCTTGTATCTCACTAAGCTCAAATAGGAAACTGAAAATTCTACATTTGCTGTCGAAATTCGACATTAGGTATGCTTGCTTTTACAATAAAAACATGATTCCACAATAATCTGCAAAACATTTTCTTTACAATGTGTTAAGTCTGTTATTCTTGATAGATTATTTAATTAGCTTTCTAGTTTCTTTGATGATTTGTCTTAAATATGAATTTCAGATTGTATTTTTGCATTTAATAATTATTTATGAATTTCAAGTGCAATGTTTTGCATTTCAACGACAGTTTAAAATCTGAAAATTTTTGTTTATTACAAAAAAAGTTTCTTATCTTACAGTCACTTTGTATTTTTTGAATGAAAAAGAAATTTTTTGCAACCTAAGTCTTTTTATTTGTCATTTCATGTGGCTACTTGCGTCAGAGTTCACTTTCATTGCGTCAGAGTCACTCATTCTGTTTCACAAAATTTTTACAGATGGCGCTGCAACTCGCTTTCGCTATACACGAAGTAACACAGTTCTTGTTTTTTAATACTTTAATTTCATACATAATTGGCTGATTAATTTTAGTAGACTAACACATGGAAGAGAGAATATATGATACCGTAGTTGTCCTTCATTGACAAAAATAAATCTTTAATCGAAATATAAGAAATTAAATAACACAATTAATTTTTTTTTTAAATTCCAATAAAATTTGCGATTATAAAAATTGCAAATTTGAACTAAAGGATTAGGATCTCTTGATATTTGAAATGAATATATACAGAGCAAAAGAAAACTAATGAATAAATGAAATGAATGAAAAAAAATATTTCACAAACTATTAACAGCATAATATCGCTTGCTTATATTGCAGATGTTTATTTAAGGATTTTCTTTTCCTAGTGTTTCTAAGAATGCTTTTGAAAATACCATTTTTCACCAGACAGATTATTATTTCTCTTTGATTAGCATTTCCTTGTTTGGCGGTTTGAATGAGACATTTCTTTGAAAAGTGACTTTTCCTTTAACGAACTTCCATGATCGAGTTAACTACAGATGTCATTTTAGGTACTGTTTTAAAATGAGTCATGGTCACCAAAATTGATTCCGCCCCCCCCAGCTGATTTCTCGCCATAATATCGCAGATGGCTGATTTTTGGCGACAGTTTGGTCGGTTGGCGCTAATTTGATGTAGTTAAACAAAGCCCGGACCTCTTCTGAAGTCTTAGTGTTTTCCTTTTCTTTTATATAAAAAAATCCCATTGCTTCTGCATTTCAGTCAAATGATACCAGTTCTTTCTAAAATGATTTTGAAATCACTAATTATTTTCAGACTGCATATTTAAATGCATGATTCTTTGCTAGTTGAATACATGTCTATCATCGTTATGATTATTTATAATCAAATTCAATTGCTCCTGTGTAAATAATTTCATTTTTCTCAGCTTTGTTTTGTTCCTCTACAGTTGCAAAACCAGTGGAAGGGGTCATCTCAAAATAATCTCGCATACTTTCGAATGAAGACCCAAATCCATCGAAGAACTTAAACTGATCTATTACATTCTAAATCAGTATTCTTCCCGTTGACTTGGTATGGAAGTTTGTAGAGGGGCTGCTAACTCAGGGTCTTCATCATTTGAATGCAGTTCAAAATTTCAAGGTCCGTCCCAAAATAACCCTAGTGTTGTCTTAAACAGGACCTGAATATAATTAAAACTAAACTTGATGATTTGTTTTGTTTCTGAATCTCGGCATACACTCAGTGCTCAGGTACCAAAAAACTGTATAGGCATTTTGGAAGCTTTTTTTCACCTAATTGAAATCAGAATGTAACAAAGAATCACAAGTGTAGTCATAAAAATAATACAAAATTTCAATATTTCTGAATAAAATTCCTTGATTTTTTGTATAAAAGAAAAACAAAGTATTTTTTGTATAAAAGAGAAAGTCTTTTGTGCCTCAGCTACAAATATGATCTTTTTCCAAAGAAAAAAATGCTTACGAAAACAGAGAAAACAATGAGTTGAATACATTGGCAGTACGAAAAACTGAAAATAGGGCAAATTCATACACTTAATATACAAGAATTGGAGATGCCATTAAAATTAAATCATTCTATTGTCACATTTACATGCAGGTGAAAATAATGGCTGACAAATGGTAAACCGTTAGAGAGATTTGGTACAGAATTCGATAAATATCTATATTTTAGAAGCTAAATCTATGAAATAGATTTCATTTTCCTAAGTTTTTAATTTTTTTTTTAATTATTGCTTTTACATGCAAAAATAAATATAGATAAACGATCAGTTCTTTGACGGACATTAATTCCAATTTTAATGCTGCTCTGAAATTTAGATTTTAAACCTGTACACCAGTTTTTATCTGTCTAGCTCTCTAGATTTTGCAGTTAATTTGCTTACTTACATTCGGAAGCCAGACAAACAAACTTTGACTGGCTGGATTTTACTCAAAATTTGAGAGGGCTCTTCAATTTTTATGTTAATTCCATGCATGAAATTTCATTCGTTTAACCCATAACAGTACTGCATTATTAGATTCGCGGATAAACGAAAAATGCTGTTAGTTCCAAAAATGCTGTTTTCAATTTCAGAGAAGTTTTACACGTGAAAGTTCGTCAAAATCTCGGTTTCTAATCTTTTGACAATTATTTTATATTTCGTGTGCTATAAAGTAAGAAACGAACGAAAACACATAGTAAATCATTAAAGTAAAGAATTTATATTTGTAGATAGAAGTAATTCTATACGAGTGTCGGCGTTGTACAAGAGAGACTTTTAGATCTAAAGCTCCCAAATTCTGTAAAGCTTTACTTCAGAAGAGGAAATGTACAATCGATTTTTCGATTAAATCAATTCGATTAATCGAATTTTCGATTAATTAAAAAAATCGATTTTAATTAGAAGTTTAAACAACTAAATATAAAATGAAAATTTAAAGTCCTTTCAAGCTACAATTGTTAAAAAAACTTACATTTACATCATTTTAAATGAAAATATACCAGTCTATCAAATGGCAATTTTTTTTTGGAATTGTGATGATTTTTTAATAGCTATTTTGTGTCGTTTTAACTACAGATTTCGTTTTACCAAATATTTAATCGTATGATTTTCCTCTAGTGGAAAAGAAGAAATAATCATATGAACATTTTGAATGATTAGTCAGAATGTGAATTTACGTTATCTCAAAAGAGAACGTGCTATTTGAAACATATTACATTGACATTTAGAGTTTAAAAAGCGCTTGATTTTATGGGACTAAACTCCATTAAAATACACACAAACAAGGATTATGTACATAATAACCTAACAGTCAAAGTTATTGAAATAACAAAAATTTAACAATAAAAACAATTTGATATCTTAAATATTTCCTTTAATGATTTATAAACATCAAATAAAGTATAAGTTATTTGACTGAATAAAAAAGCAGACGATTTCCGTCCAATAAAATTGAACAAAATCAAACAATAAATTTACATTTTTCCTCATAAAACGATATTATTTTCATTTTATTAAAAGAATCGCGATTACAAACGATAATTAATTTCTTCAAATATTTTTAAAATGCAGAGATACATTTTCAGTTCTTTCTAACTGGTTCAAAACTTTTATTTGCATAAAATAAAGATTTTTTATAATATAAACTTTGTAACAAATTTATATTTGTAAATTATTTTTATAATATTTGTTACCTAAATGTTAATTTTCCCCATAGACACTGAATTGTGCGATAGCGATAAAATCATTATCTACTATGTTTCAAAATGTTTTGTTTTTGCTTAAGGATTGAAAGGAATTTGAAAGCAATAACTAGATGATAATGTCACAAATAGTAATAAATAAATAGATGATAAGGTATCATTATAAATCAAAATAAATATACATAATGGTATAAATAATAAAATAAATATAAGGTAATCATTATAAATAAATACATTAAAATGTAGAATAATAATAAACAAATAGATGATAAGGTAGAAAATAGTAATAAAATAATAGATGATAAGGTAGGAAATAGTAATAAATAAATAAATGATAAGGTAGCAAAGTAGATGGGAAACAAAGGTAGTTAGTCACCATTTCTTCCCAGCTTGCCAAGAGAAAATGTTTTAACCAATAAAATTGAGTATAATTGAACCCTCCAATAAAAATGAACAAAATCAAACAATAAATTTACATTTTTCGTCATAAAACGATATTCTTTTCATTTTATCGAAATAATCACCATTGCAAACGATAATAAATTTCTTCAAATATTTTTAAAATCCAGAGATAAATTTATAGTTCTTGCTGACTGATTCAAAACCTTTATTTGCATAAAATAAAGAATTTTTTATAATATAAACTTGGTAACAAATTTATATTTGTATATTATTTTTATAATATTTGTTACCTAAATGTTAATTTTTCCCATAGATACTGAATTGTGCGATAGCGATAAAATCATTATCTAATATGTTTCAAAATGTTTTGTTTTTGCTTAAGGATTGAAAGGAATTTGAAAGCAATAACTAGATGATAATGTAGCAAATAGTAATCAATAAAAAGATGATAAGGTAAAAAATCGTTAGAAATAAATAGACGAAAAGCCTGAAAATGGTAATAAACAAATAGATGATAAGGTAGAAAATCGTTGTAAATAAATAGATGAAAAGGTAGAAAATAATAAATAAATAGATGATAAGGTAGGAAATAGTAATAAATAAATAGATGATAAGGTAGGAAATAGTAATAAATAAATAGATGATAATGTAGCAAATAGTAATAAACAAATAGATGGTATGGTAGAAAATCGTTATAAATAAATAAATGAAAAGGTAGAAAATGGTAATTAACAAATAGATGATAAGGTAGAAATCGTTATAAATAAATAGATGATAAGGTAGAAATCGTTATAAATAAATAGATGAAAAGGTAGAAAATAGTAATCAATAAATAGATGATAAGGTAGGAAATAGTAATAAATAAATAGATGATAAGGAGAAAATAGTAATAAATAAATAGATGATAAGGAGAAAATAGTAATAAATAAATAGATGATATGGTAGAAAATCATTATAAATAAATAGATGAAAAAGTATAAAATAGTAATAAATAAATAGTGATAAGGTAGCAAAGTAGATGGGAAGCAAAGGTATTAGTTACCATTGCTTCCCAGCTTGCCAAAAGCAAATGTTTTTTAAAAATTAAAAAAATACTTGGATTTGTTTTCTTCAATAAATTGCTGATTCAACTACTAGACTGCAAAATATTGGGAGAACGGATTTTTTTCTTTAAGATATTTGTTTTTCTCCGGTATTGATATTCAGTGACAGTTTATTTAAGCCTTATTTCACAATTTATTTCAGCTTTACTCTCTGAGCCGTCCACCAAAGAAACAAACTGTACTCTTTCTCCAAACATAAATTTCACTTTCGCTACCTTTCTTCCACCTATTGCCTCGCTAGTGTTAACTCATACTATTTCCTTTAAAGGAGCCTTCCATTAATTTTGATTTATATAACGCAATTCTTAGCTTTTCTAAGGCATGCACCTCGATCTGCAGAAACACATCTATAAATCCTAAAAATTGATACCAAGCAAATTGCCTCCTTTTTTCTGAGAAATGTAAAACACTCGAGAAAAGAAAAATCTCTTCAAGAATATATATTTCACTCCATCCAATTTTTCTTTCAGATAAATCAACGATATTTTAACAAGGCAATGAAGACGTCAGATATCTGCTGTCTGGAAGCGGCATATGGTGTGTTAGCCTAGTGTTATTTTTATCTTTCAGTTTGAGAAATAAGGTCCACCTTTACATTTTACAGATAGAATTCTGTTAAATTTATCGTTTGATTTTTGATAAATATGAAACAAAAGCAACTTGCAAATAGATTTATATTGTTTTGAATACATTTTTTGTGATGGTTTGTTTTTCCTGTTGGGAAATATGTATCTTTTGATGATAAAATAATGAGTTGCTAGTTCTACAAAATAGAAAATAAATTTTGCACTTGGAGCTATTTCTTCAAATTAGATTTTTTTTTTAGAAATCATTACGAGTGACTTTTAAACTTTTCCTTTGCAAACAATCAGACAATCGAATCAATGTGTATGAAAGAGTTTTGAAAAAATGTTCGGTTTACCGAACGGCCGCAGTTACCTGGTGGTAAGGTCTCGGCTTCGGAACCGCATGATTTCAGGCTCGAGATCCAATTCCACCAAAGAACCGTCGTGTAAGCTAGTCTGTTGCATGTTAATTCCGTCGAGGCCACACATCTTACCGGTGGTGTGGTGTGGAAATTTAGAGAGGGGTGCCGGCTCAGGTGTCCTCCTCGTCATCTGACCGCTGCTCAAAATTTCGTGGTCCGTTCCAAAATAGCCCTAGTTTTGGTTTAAAATGGAACATTAATATAATTAACGGTTGATAGAAATTTTAATATGCCGAAATGCATACTGAAGAAAATTAATAATTTTTTTCATTAAAAACAACTCTGCTATGCAAAGTTTATTTTTTAAAGGTTAAAGAAAAATTAAATGTTTGACACTTATGCTACGCATAGTTTATTATTAAAGGTTGAAGGAGAAGTAAAACAATTAATGTATAAGAAACATTTCCTCAAAAAAATGTGCAAATAACAATGAACTCACAAAATTGTTGATGCATTATTTGTCAAATTTTTATTTATTTCACTTTTATTCAATATTTTTCCTGTTTTTTTATGTCTTTTCTTTAGCTAAAATTCTCTTTCGTGCTTTAGATCTTCACACAGAAGTCCAATGTCACATTCATATGTCATATAATAATTCCTTAATGATTTAAAATATCTTTTCACTAAACCTTAAGGAATTAGAACATGAACGGACTATAGTACAATTGTACAACCTGTATATTCTTTCTGATAACTATTCAAACTGAAACCCAGATATGGACTGCAAAATTGTCGATTCCCTTTATTAATGTAGATATCTACAATATCTACATACTTCGAAAGATATGGATTGAAAAATTGTTGATGCTCTTTATTAATGTAGATATCTACATACTTCGAAAGATATGGTGTGAAATTTTTAATGCCTTTTATTAATGTAAATATCTACATATTTCAAAAGATTCAGACTGAAAAATTGTTGATGTCATTTATTAATGTAGATATCTACATATTTCAAAATATATGGACAGAAAACTGCTGATGCCCTTTATTAATGTAGATATCTACGTACTTCGAAAGATATGGTCTAAAAAATATTGACGTCCTTTATTAATGTAGATATCTACATATTTCAAAATATATGGACTGAAAACTACTGATGCCCTTTATTAATGTAGATATCTACATATTTCAAAGTATATGGACTGAAAAATTGCTGATACCCTTTATTAATGTAGATATCTACGTACTTCGAAAGATATGGCCTGAAATTTTTTGATGTCCTTTATTTGTAGATATCTACATATTTCAAAATATATGAACTGAAAAATTGTTGATGCCCTTTATTAATGTAGATACCTACAATCTTCAACAGAAAATGAATACTGTTGGGATGAGACTAATTTTTTTTTATTTTCAGAGATCTTATATTCAGCAAACGATGAAATATAATTTATTTATTTTAATAGACAATATTTAACAACATTAGTATAGAACTTCCGTGCCTTTTTTTAATCAATCGAACTGAAGATAAACCAAATAAATCTTTAAGCAATATTCTTATATTAAAGGATTGAGCCATATAATTTTAACTTACAAGAATATATTTTATTCCACTTTTAAAAAAAAGAAGTCATATATAATTACAACGATTAAGATGCATATGTTCACTCAATCAATAAGAAGGTGAATCATATATATCATCAAATTCCAGAAGTGGTAGAAACGTCAAAAATGCTTATATTCTATATTTTTTAAAATTAAAATTTACCAACAATATAAGTGAGATAATTTACAGACAGAAATATATTTTGTGTCTGTAAATTTTAATTTTAACAGAATTTTTGAAGCATCTCTGAATATATACTTTTCACGATTGTAAGATATATATATCTCACATTTCCCAGCTTATCTCAGACATATATCTCTGTCTGCAGAACCACATCCATAAATCACTAAAAATTGATGCCGAGCAAATTGCCTGCTCATCTCAGAAATGCAAAGCACCCTTCAAAGAGAAACTCTTTCCAAGAATAGATATTTTAGTGCTCCCAGATAAATCAATGATACTGTTAACATTGGAAATAAAGATGTCTTCTTTTTGTATCTTGGTGCGGCATATGACTGCTATATTTTGTCCCCCCCCCCCTTTCATTTTGAGAATGAAGAGCAGAGGAGTTTTTTCTTTTCTCTTTTTTTATTGCATATTTCCTTTGTTGGTGAGAGATGTTTTAAATTTATTGCTTCGAGTTCGAGAAAAGAAAGAGAAGTAACAAGTTAATATATTTTATGGTTTTGAAAGACATTTTCAGGATGATTTGCTTCCTGGAGATAGGTAATAACTCTGTATAAAGCAATGCATTTTGAGATATTTTTTTGCCAAGAAAAAGGGGAAAAGAGATATTATTTTATTTTCTAAACAAATTTTTTATCTTATAAACTTTCAAGAGGCTAGTAGATTTCCTTAAAATTAAGTGAAACTTTAACTGCAAAAAAATTTTTATGTCTTATTTAAGTAGGGTTTCTGTAAATTAATGAAATAAGTAAAGTTTTGTCAATTTACTTTATAAGTTACAAATGTTCATAGAAAATAAATCGAGGGAGACTGCTGTGCCTTGGTTTAGTTTTACTATAATGTAACTAAAAATAACCAATTTACATTTTTATTTGAGTTGTAGGTTAGCCTATTTTATGTAGCTCTTATTCAACTTTATAGTACCTCTTAAAAGAAAATAAATGTTAATTAAAAATTAGAAAAAAACTATAATTATAGAAATTCGATTCAAGATACAAGATTATATTGTAAAATATCAATGTTACAATATAATCTTTTATCTTGGATTATATCCTCTTCTATATTGCATATATGGTCCAGTCGATCATGAATTTCAAATTACCTTTTCAATTATTTTTAAAAGTTGCTTGAAAATATATACACTATGTACAATAAATTTGCTTTGAAAGTTACTGTTACAAAAACAAGGCAAGGCTTAAGGCCCATTCCGATGGCCTATTGACTTTACGGATATGGTCGTAAATCTTCCAATTGACCCACTATAGGACCACCCCCTGCTATGAACATCTATCGGGAGCTCATAGAAAATTGTCGGTAAAATAAACAGATATCAAAGAACTCGGAAAAACACAAGAGAGGGGAAAGAGGGCAAAATGTGCCTGCCTCAAGACGCGAACAGGGTCGTCGGAACGCGGCTTCAGACTGGCAATCTGTGCCAATTTATTGAAATGATATTTTCTTGCGTCTTGTGTTATAGACAATATTAAAACTATACAAAAAATTTGCATTAGAATCAAATAAGGTATCTTTACAACACTATATAGTTTAAATCTAATGACCGCTTTATGTTGTATATTATTCACATATTAAATTGCAATGTACTCTTAGTTTCATATTGTTCTGTAAGTAAGTTCTTATTTTTAAAAGCATAAGAACAATAATTTTGCAAAACAACTTGTTCTGTATACTCTTGAAATTTGATATAAAAATTCTTAAGTAAGAATTTCTAATGCTTCCCACTTCCCATGTAAAAACTCAATTTCTAGCTGACATTGAACCAAAATAAAAAAAGCCCCTTTTCAATAAAAGTAAAAGATGTGCTAAGGGCAGAATTCATTTACATAATAGTATGTAAATCAAAGCGAAACATCATTGTGAATATTACTCAACATTAAGCTATAAATTGCTCAGAAATAAAAGTAAAACATTTTGAAAAATATGCTTATTGAAAGAATTTCTTTGGCGTGGTGAAGTCATAATCGTCATTTCATGTTTGCTTTACATAGTATGAGTAAAAAACAATTGACTATTATTAAATAGATGTGGGTGTAAAAGATTTCAGTACGACGAATTTATTTAGTTTGTATTTATAAAATAAATGATAAAAATAATAATAATAATAATAATTGATAAAAAATATTAAAGATTTTATTTTTATTGTGCTAACATTTGACCATTTTACATGACTTTGATTTATTTTGGTGCCATCAGATCCTCAATACCACAGTGAAATAAAATAAAACGAATGCATTCGATACGTAAGATGAAGCATCAGCCTCCTCTCTTGTCACAGCTTCTACTATAACATACTCAGATAATGCGAGAATTATTGAGCATGTTAATCTACTAAATGAGAGCCGGCTTCCTGGCATAGGGGTAGCGCAAATTCCCCGTGATCTGGACGTCCTGGGTTCGAGTCCCGGTTTGGGCATGGTTGTTCTTCCGTTGTTCTATCTGTGAGAAGTGTGAATGTGCCCTCCTGTAAAAAGGGGTTGTGCAAGCGAATGAGTGATGCGCGAGTGGCAAAGTCGTACTCTTGGCCCTAGTTGGCGCTGCTAAAAAAAACAAGAGGCGCCCCCCACCGGCTTAAAATCGCTGATAACAGCGGGCTTGTCCATGGCAAGTGCCATAAGAAACAAACAAACAAACTAACTAAATGAAAAGTAAATATTTGCTTATTTGTGATACAGGGATGTCATCTACAATTTACATTAGGTTTCGGTTGATACCCAATTTTGCTGTATCAAGTACAGATTGTTACTGGCACGCGATTGTACCAGACAGAACCGGTATTATTTTCCTATTGGAATTGAACGTCTTACTCAGTAGAATCGGTTCATGCCCTTTCACCAAATTGGTACCTGAGACTGATACGACTTCAATAACAAATCGAGATTTCACTTCTTCAGAAAAGGAACTGATGGCGACGTGCTTGCGGTTTTGATTTAGACGAAAGGGAAGGCTTTGTTGATATGGTTAGTATAGGAATAGAAAGGGATTCAGGGGTTGGTCTGTGTACAGTTACATGTTCTACAGGGCACTAATGTATTAGGCAACAATAACAAACTAAGTTATATCAATCTATAAAACTTTGTATGAGATTCACATAGTATAATCTGTTTGGAAACGAATGAGTTGGAAAAGATAATAAACCAGTATCAGTCGATTAAAATACTGATACTAAGTATCAGCTACTCTTAAACTGTATATTTTGTGTACCTGATGCAAAGTATCAGGTTGATATAGCATGAACAAACTCTAATAATCCCAGGAAGGTGCTAGACTTCCTGCGATAGCTTGTATCGTGGTTGAACACCTGTTGAACATGCATCCAATCAACATCTCTATCCAGAATCAATCTGATGCCCCTACGCCGAACTACAATTACGAATCCGGAATAAAAATTAATAATCCCAGAATTCCCTCCATCACATTCAATCCAGCACCAATTACATCCAATTAATTGACCTTAAATGCTTACTCTATCATCCGGATCGTCATCAGTATACTCATACTTGCAGGGTCTCATATAGCCACATAACATTTATTCAACAAAAATTTGGTTTCGTCCAGAAATACAAAGCTTTTAATCAGAAAATATCTTGATATCAACTCCACCTCTAAACACAATCAAACTTTGTAAAGCCAAGCTGATTTAAATAAACTGAAACTGATTTTTCAGTTTAAAATTGCTTACCAGTTTGACTAATCTGTTTCCATAACAGGATTATTGACTCATGTATGTCGTAACTCTGAAGTCAAATCTTCAACTAGACGACATAAAGCCAATAACTCCAGGATTTAAGAACGACAATTTCCATCGTTGTAGATCTCGTACTTTAATATTGTTACGAATCTGCGATGCGGCTTCCCAACATAGTGGGTTCCATAGCAGATCCCAGAGCTTGGCGACAAACTTGGCGACCATTTGGAGACTTGGCGACTAATTTGGCGACTTTGGCGCCAAAATATATTATACCCGAAACACCGAGAATTTTTCCGATCCTTCCAGTAGGAACCGAGTTACGCCTCGAACGTTCCTGGTTGGTTGAGAGGCTTCTAGCCCCGCCTCCTGAGACCTATAAAAGGAAGCCACCGCAGCTGCCGGGGAGTCGACGGTGAATTGGTTGCGAACCAGTGGAGTCGAAGAGTAGACGGAAGCGACGGAGAAGAACTTGTATTCCAGGGACTAGCGGAGCAGCGACGGATTAGAGATGATGTGTATACTGTTGTATGCTGCACGTCTCGGCTGAAGATAATCGTCTTCTGTGCTGTATATAGTTGTCGTCTTTGTGCTGTCCTGTGTGTCTACGTGTAAATAAACGTCGTTGTTTCATTTTCTACTGCCGCCTGGTGATTGAGCGTTCTCCACACCATATAACTCCCACTATCCAAACGAACCCCCGGAAATTTCGTAACAATATTATTCAAACAATTTATGTTTATATATCTAACCTCGAATGAATCATATTAATGAAATAACAACAAAAAACAATAAACAACGAAAAGCAATGCATTCAATAAACTAAAGCTTTCATTTAAAAACTGAGCTTTTCTACGTGAAAAAAATTATGAAACAAAGTCAAACAAAAATTTTATTCCTTGGCATTTTTTTTTTTTTTTTTTTTTTTTTTTTTTTTGCATTTGCTATTGAGATATAACCCATAATTCTTATTACTCTGAAACATTCATCCCGAACTTAAGAAACACGTCCATAAATCATGAAAATAAACGATACATAGTAAATTACTTCGTCTGAGAAATATAATTTTGAATTCAAAAGAAAATTCCTTATAAAGTATATATATGATTGCTTCTAATCTTCTTTTCCTGAGTAAGTCAATGAAACGGTTAAAGTGGGAAAATGAAGACATCTGTTCTATTTCCTTGAAACGGTGTATCATTTACAATATTTTATCCTTATCTAGCTTTTTGTTTGAGAATAAAAGGCTGTGCTTATTTTCTGTAAGTTTTTTTTAGGCAGTTGTTTCAAATTTAGGGCTTGGTAGTCGAGAAAAGAATCAGAAATCAATCAGTCATAAAATTTTGAAACGATTTTCAGGATGATTTACCTTTCGGAGTTCTTGAAAAACACTTGAATTCAAAATCTACTTTTGACTCCAAGTCTGATTAGTAGATGCTTCCATGTAATAGAGAAATAAACTTATTTTTTGTGTTTTGTATTTTTCTGGTAGAGGAGAATTCTTTTTAAATGATTATGTTACGTATCCTTTTTTTAAACTTGGTAATGGTTTTCAGATTAAATCGAAGAAAATGAAATTTTTCACCGAGGAAATCTTTCTCCATTATATGTTTTCTGAGAATGTTTCATCTATATGTATAGATTGCTAAAAGAGTTCATTTACTGTCTTTGTATATGAGAACTTTTTTTTATCTTAACGAAGACTTTCAATTTCTTTTTTTGAAATTCATTCAGGATATCGGTATTTAGAATACATGATGTGACTGTAAGACAGAGAAATTATTTTTTAATTTAAGAATGAAATATTTCCTGAGAATGTTTCACCTATACGTATGTATTGCTAAAAGAGTTAATTTAATCCATTTGTTTATGAGAGTTTTTTTTTATCTTAATGAAGATTTCCATTTTCTTCTTTTATTGAAAGTTTATTCAGGATATCGGTATTTACAATACATGACGTGACTGTAAGAGAGAGAAATTATTTTATAATTTAAGAATGAAATATTTCCTGAGAATGTTTCGTCTATACATATGGATTGCTAAAAAAGTTAATTTACTGCCTTTGTATATGAGAATTTTTTTTATCTTAATGAAGATTTCCATTTTCTTCTTTTGTTGAAAGTTTATTCAGGATATCGGTATTTAGAATACATGATGTGACTGTAAGAGAGAGAAATTATTTTATAATTTAAGAATGAAATATTTTCTGAGAATGTTTCGTCTATACATATGGATTGCTAAAAAAGTTAATTTACTGCCTTTGTTTATGAGAATTTTTTTTATCTTAATGAAGATTTCCATTTTCTTCTTTTATTGAAAGTTTATTCAGGATATCGGTATTTACAATACATGATGTGACTGTAAGAGAGAGAAATTATTTTATAATTTAAGAATGAAATATTTCCTGTGAATGTTTCGTCTATACATATGGATTGCTAAAAAAGTTAATTTACTGCCTTTGTTTATGAGAATTTTTTTTATCTTAATGAAGATTTCCATTTTCTTCTTTTATTGAAAGTTTATTCAGGATATCGGTATTTAGAATACATGATGTGACTGTAAGAGAGAGAAATTATTTTATAATTTAAGAATGAAATATTTCCTGAGAATGTTTCGTCTATACATATGGATTGCTAAAAAAGTTAATTTACTGCCTTTGTATATGAGAATTTTTTTTATCTTAATGAAGATTTCCATTTTCTTCTTTTATTGAAAGTTTATTCAGGATATCGGTATTTAGAATACATGATGTGACTGTAAGAGAGAGAAATTATTTTATAATTTAAGAATGAAATATTTTCTGAGAATGTTTCGTCTATACTTATGGATTGCTAAAAGAGTTAATTTACTGCCTTTGTTTATGAGAATTTTTTTTATCTTAATGAAGATTTCCATTTTCTTCTTTTGATGAAAGTTTATTCAGGATATTTGAAAATTTATTCAGGATATCGGTATTTAGAATACATGAAGTGATTGTAAGAGAGTGAAATAATTTTATAATTTAATAATTTAGTTAAATCAAATTGCACATGGAAGATTTCACAATGATGTAGACATAAAATATGCAAATATTTAAAATGAAAGTCCTGGCATTATTTTCTGCTGTCCTGTTATTACTATTATCAAAATAATAATGATATTAATAATAATAATAACATGGACTGATAAATGAATGATTCTAATGGACAAATTTGACATTTGAGTAGATTTGAACGAAAATCAATTCAAATGTTGCAACTAAGAAAAAAATATTTTAATTTAAATGATGCAATTAATTTTTCATTTATGGGGTTAGAATCTTTTAGATTAATCCATATTTGCCAGTAATAGATAATTGTCAGACTTATGTATTTATTGGTGCTGATTTTTCATTTATATGCAAACAATATTTGAAAATATTCCTTAAAAGATCGGATTGAACCTCAAATAAATATAATATTTATTGTTATTGAAATCATACTTTTTTCTGAATAAATACAAAAGTTCTCTGGCCAATACTTACTTATCTATGATATAAAATTAAAAATGCATATATCTGCCAGTTTCATTTGAACACTGTATTCTCGCAAAATGGAATTTGCTCACCCCAGATATGTGATAATTTCAAAATTACTTAATTCACAAAATTTTTAATTAAATAAAAAATTAAGTTATATCTCGATATTTTTTTCAACTTCTTATGCTATGTTGTGAAATAATTATTTTAAACGGAAGTGGTATATACACATCCTTTAAAGGATAACGACATATTTAATGATACCTGTTTAATCATCATGTATTTAGTGATGTACGGTGGGTTAAAAAAAATGTGCTAGAAAATAGTTTTTGGGTATTTACTCTAGGTCTGGTAAATATCCAAAAACTGAATCTGAAAAATTATAAGCGAAGGATGATCACTTTTTATTCTCAAGTTGAAACATATATATATATATATATATATATATATATATATATATATATATATATATATATAAAAGAAAATATTCTAGAATAAATAAATTAAAAGAAAATATTCTAGATATAAATTTAAAGATTATTCTGGGTTTAAAATAAAATATTCTTCAATGCGTTGGCAAAACAAGTTGCTTTTTCTATTTTGAAACAATGGTACTGTGGAGGATTGGATTAAGCGAGGATAGAACCTGAGACCTTGTGGTTCGCAGCCCAGTAACATGACCATGATACAAAAGCAATTGCTCGGGTAGCGTCGCTGTTAACTGGCTTATAAGCTATTCACCACAGACTCTCCCTACAGTGAATCGAAGGTGAGACGAACGCTATGCTGTTGAGTGGTGATGTATTAGCTGTTGATTCTAATGTGCCTGTACCCATTTGAGTAGCACTTAAAAAAATATATTATTAGAAAAACTTCCAAAAACATTTATAAAACGCTAAACAAAAGCCAATTTAAGACTAACAGAAAGAAAGAATCTGGTATTGATTCAGTTTATTTAGTAGTAGAAAATTCAAATCCAGTGATAAAAGCGATTGATGAAATGATTCAAAAGCAATCTGATCTGAGTAACTCCTAACTTTCGTTTATGAAATTACAGAGCAAATGAAGTTATTCTGAATATGCTTTGTACTTATTTTGGATATTATGGTATGTAGGATACGTGATTTGTTTATTTGAGTGGGAAGAGACTTTCCCCAAAGAAGGTGTGTTTTGTGTTAGACATGACATTTTTTGTCCTCTCCCTTTCCTTTCTTTCCTCCCCCCCCCGTCAACTTTCAAAGCACAGGTGTAGAGAATTTATATTATTTACATGTTTTGACATTGTCCTTGTGGTTAAATATTCTTTTTTTATTTTAAAGAAAACAATTCCAATTATATATATGTTGATGAATTAAAATTTTTCAAGAAGGTTGACTTTGAACAAATTTATCTATTTGTAATTAAAGCTGTTTCCAATCCAAAAATAGCTCTATTCTGTGTTCAGAAGCAAATCTACCAGATTTTAAATTTTTGTGAAGTATATAATTACTATATCAACTTGTAATCAGCTAGTAGTATCAACTGTTACGTTAGTTTATCTTCACCGTGAATTAGAATAAGACGACTGTCTTCTGTACGGTCTGTCAATGTTTTATGTTGCATTGTTTTTTGTTTTTTTCCATAGCTTACTTTTAGAGTTGTAATGACACAGCCATGAAGGGACATTTGAAAAACCTTCTTCGCACTGGTACGCCCATGAAGGGACACCTTCGATATGAAATAATGTTTATGAACTTTTAGTGGTATAAACGTCTATTGTAAAAGGCGTTATCAAGTCAACATAAAGATGTATATAAAAAAATTGACTCAAATTTTCTGCACATTGTGGTCAGTTTCAATTAAAACTCAATTTTTTGGAATGTACCTAGCAAATCACTAAGAGGTGTTGTATGGGATTACAGCACATTGGGGGCACAAGCCCCCACTAGCTGTAAATCAAAAAGGGTGAGTCTTTGTAACATTGAAATGAACCTTAGTAGTTAGCATCTGCATAATTTATAAAATAAATACAACAATTGAAAAATAAACACAGGGTGGCAATAAAATAACTTTCTCTGTTTGGCGGTTTCTGCAGCTAAAACGAAGGGAAACCCCATTTCATAAACAGATTGTGGAAGGAATGGGAAGATGAATTCCGCAGAAAAAAAAATTAATACCAAAAGTTGCAGATAGGAGAAATATTGACGATACTGACACGTGCGGACAAGGAAATTTACATTTAATAAGGAATGGATTATGTAAAATTACTAGTGCGTGCATAATAGCAGCTCCATGCGCTCCTTGTAAAAAGAGAAGAGCAGACATGTTAGCAGTTCATTCTTAAGTAATGATGAGTTCCTGACTTTTTTTCGTGATTGATTGTTGTGGTGTTCTTTTTATACCTCAGCCTGCTTTATTGGTAAAACTGTTCTACACTGGACAGTGTAATGCCGTGGTTGCTCTTAAACAAACTTGCATGTCTTGTGTACAGAACATAAGAGGGGTTGTCAGGAACATCTAAACTGACAGTCTGCACGCAGCAGTGGAGAACATCATCAATAGTATGCAATATGCTGTACATAGGCAGGATTAGCATATTGAAAATGTTGTACGAATGACAATGGACCCTAATATTCATGAAGAAAAGGTCTTATGAATTCATTCATAATTGTACTTCTGCAGAGACAGTATTTCCCCCTATCGACAACTTTCGATATTTTTTTTTCTGCTGAATTCATTAGCCCACGCTTTTCACATTCTGTATATGAAATATTGTTTCATTTCGTTCATTCGTTTTAGCTGCAAATGACACCAAACCAATCTGCGAAAATTATTTTATGGCCACCCTGTAGTTTATAATTAATGGCTTTTGATTAATATTTTAGTTAATTTTTTTAATAAAGATTTTATTTTTATCAGCATTTATTCTTTAAGCAATCATTCTAAAGGTGCGTGAGGTGTGATTTTAATAAATTAGCTATATGAAGTGGCTATGAGCACTGGAAGGTGAAAATGCAGTGAGGTCAGCTCTTGTCTACTTTGTCATAGTGGTAAATTTTCTAAGGTTGTAAGAGTAATGCATGAAAACAGGCTCTAACAACTTAAAAGAATTTAATAGACAACCAATCATACAATATATTACAATTACAATTACAAAACAATTCTACATTTAACCAATACCCAAATTTACAGCTTAATGTAATTAATTCTCGAGGTCGGTAGGTTTACAAGCTCACAGTCTTGTAGATAGCATCGTACTACCATACTTTGGATTGGCGAGTAGGTTGGCGCACTGGCATTATTAAAGAATGTTATAGTTCGAGGCTGTTGGCGCTTGTTGGTGCATTGGCATTATTAGAGAATGTTACAGTAAAATATTATACAACCACGTGCTGTTTAAAGAAATAATAATAAAAAAACGAACATTTTCGCTTCCCAAGTTAAACAATTTCATTCAATTTTCTCGAAAAGCAGCAGCAATAAAAGATATATTCTTGGAGAAAATTTTCTTTTGTGACGGGCTTCACATTTCTGGAACGGATGAGGACATTTTCTGTACATCAGTTTTAGTGATTTATGAAGGTGTTTTCACAGATTGAGATGTACATTTCAAAGAAGTCAAGAATTGTAGAAAATAAATAAGATTTATTGGTTAACTTCTTGTAAAAGAAGCATTATGATGTAGTGTAAGGATATATGACAAAAAAAAAATAGCTGCGGTAGGACTCTTCATGCTGTAGAAAAACTTACTTATGTTTCATGATCGAAATCAAACACTTATTATGGTAAAAACAGTAGAATCCGATGCAAGATTCTCGCCAAGGCGAGAAAATTTATTTGTAACTGAACATTATTATATAGGGCTATTCAAAAAGAATTTATCTGTTCGAAAATCGACAACAATAAGATATATTCTTGGAGAACTTTTTCTTTTGTAGAGTGCTTAACATTTCTGGAACGAATGAGATAATTTGTTGCTTATCAGTTTTAATGATTTATGAAGGTGTTTCTACAGAATGCACATCCGAAAGAAGCCAAGAATCGTAGGAAATAAATCAACAATATTAGCGAACTTCTTGTGAAAGAAATATTAAGATATTGTTTAATTATTTATGACAAAAAAATCTAAAAATGAAATTTATCCGGTGGCGCTGCTTAATGACTCTATGCGATGTAAAAAAAAACTCCCTTATATTTCTGGATTGAAATATTACACTAATTTTGATAAAAGCAGTGGAATATGATGCAAGATTCTCGCCAAGACGAAAAAATTTAATTGTAATTGAACATTATTATATAAGGCTATTCAAAAAGAATTTATCGGCTTGAAACGCGACAGCAATAAAAATATATTCTAGGAGAAAAAAAATTGTAGAGGGCTTACTATTTCTGGGACGAATGAGGCAATTTGTTGTGTATCAATATTAGAGATTTAGAGGAGAGAATAGAGATTTAGAAGGTGTTTCTACAGATTGAGATGCACACCTCAAAGAATCCAAGAACTGTTGAAAATAAATAAAAATTATTGTCTAATTTCCGGGAAAAGAAGCTTTAAGAATGCAGTATAAGATAAGAAAGAAAGATATAAGATAAGAAAATACTAAAAATGAAATTTGTCTGTGGCGCTGCTGTATGACGAATTGCCTGAGGTAAGCTGACTTATACCTCAAGATTGAAAACTTTTACTAATTTTGGTAAAACAGGGAAAGGGAGTACCAGATTCTTGCCAAAGTGGAAAAAATCTATTTATGACTGAACATCATTTTATAGGGCTATTGCTGTAGTACACAAAAATCCTTTCTTGAGATTCATTCAGAGACAAAAAAAGGGCAGCTTTTAAAGGGTTTAACCGAAAGCAAAAAATAACAATTTGAAATTCTCTACATTCATTGTTATGTGTGTTTTATCTATTGTCCATCATCAGAAACCCTTATCGCGGCAAAATTGCTTTTTTGAAGAAAAGCAAAAAAAAAAAAAAAAAAAAAAAAAAATGTATACAGGTAGCTTCTTTACTACAATTTTTAATTTTGAAGTATAAATAAATGTCTAGAAATGGCATGTGTTTAAACTAAGTTAAAAATTATTTTATAGTGGTAGTATATTTTTATAAAGTTTTATGTATGGTATGCTAAACAAAATGAACATAAGGGTTAAAACTCGTTCTCTCTTTTTGAATAGTCTCACTAGTAGCACACATACATTGTGAAATATTTTATGATATAAAACAATATTCGAAATATTGTATAATATTGCTTAATATTGAATAATATTGTATAATAATGAATAATGTTGTATAATATTGAAAAATATTGTATAATATTGAATAATATTGTATAATATTGTTTAATATTGAATAATATTGTATAATATTGTTTAATATTTAATAATAATGTATAATATGGAATAATATTGTATAATATTGAATAAAATAGTATAATATTGTTTAATATTTAATAATAATGTATAATATGGAATAATATTGTATAATATTGAATAAAATAGTATAATATTGTTTAATATTGAATAATATAGTATAATATTGTATAATATGGAATAATATTGTATAATATTGAATAATATAGTATAATATTGTTGAATATTGAATAATATTGTATAATATTGAATAATATAGTATAATATTGTTTAATATTGAATAATATTGTATAATATGGAATAATATTGTATAATATTGTACAATATTATTCTACAGGTTGTGATACCTGGGCTATATCATAATGTTGAGTTATAATTGGCGAGGTCATACAGCAGCGCCACTAAATGATTTTCATTCTTAACTTTCTGTTGTTATATATCCTTAATGTTTCTTTTCCCGGTAGTTCGCCAATAATTTTGATTTATTTTCTACAATTCTTGTCTTCTTTGAGCTGTGCATCTCTATCTGAAGTAACATCTTCATAAATTACTAAAATTGAATTTATTGCCTCAATCGTTCCAGAAATGTTAAGCCTTCTTTCTACAAAAGATTTTCTCCAAGAGTACATATTTTATTGCTGTCGCTTTTCAAGCAAATAAATTCTTTTTGAATAGCTCTATATAATAATGTTCAATTACAATTAATTTTTTTAGAGTATGCAAAGACTGAATTCATTGTCGCATTGTAAGTTCAACAAGAACCCCCTAATAATAATAATTACAACTGGTTCAAGAAAATCATTGAAGATTATCACATTTGCCTGCATCCCTTTGTATATGCACTAGTTGTCCTCGCGTTCAGATGAAAATGTTGAGCGTATTGGAAGTGCTTTCGAAATAATCATAGGAAATCCACAAACTAACGAAGCAGAGGGGTTAGAATTTTACAACCGTCAATAAGGGGTATGTTTAAAGATTATGCCTGCTGGTTTTCAAGATCTACAAGATCGAATTGTTACAGAAAATGGTACAGTTCTAGAGACGGGTACCATTTGGCGATTTCCCGCCAAATTTTTCTCGCCATGCCCCGCGGACGCTGTCATCTTCAGAATTGTATTTCTCAATATTATGACTATTTTCAAGAGATTTTTTTTCTGAAGATTACAGCGTCCTTGCGGCGATGGCAGGAGAAAAATTTGGCAGGAAGTATACAAAAAGAACAAAAATAAGAATAATTATATTTAATAGAATATTATAATATTATAGAATATTAGAATTTAGAATATTATAATTATAAAATAAGAATAATTGTATAAGAAATAATTAAAAATAGCACAATTTGAACAATGTTACATTTAAAAAAATGCACAAAAAAAAACAATACAATTTTTTTTTAACTCACCCGATTTAACGATGTGAATTTTGTTCATTTACAATAATGCCCTTCCTTTCTACAAACCTTTCCTTTCTGTTAATACCATATCCTGCCCGCATTCACCACACTTCCATCAGCAATTAAATCCATTTTCATGCTCCATTCAACACACGCTTTCACTCCCAAACGTTCTAAATCGAAAAAAACCCTCAATTTAAGGGATTCCTCATTTGTCACATTCATACCAGCCATTTTACACCACAAGAAAAATGGACGAAAGTAAGAAAAAAAAAATACTTTACAAGCAGAAGAAATCAGAATAAATCCAATCGTCAATTAATTGAAGAGAAAATCTTGAAATTCCCCACGAAAAGCTGCCACCACAAGAGAAATCGAAGAAAGTAAGAAAAAATAGGTTACAAGACTTGGGGAGCAGTAGAAATTAGAAATTCCCCGCGAAAAGCTGCACTTATACCTAATTGGTTGATATTCAAAGTGAATTCATACCTGATTAATTTATAATTACATCACCGACATCACCCCATTCTCTTAACAGGGTTGCCATACATTGCAGGCGTAGAAGGGTTGCCATATTGGCAACTTTAGTTTTAAAATTTGGCGCCAAACTTGGCGGTACCCGTCTCTAGAATTTAGCCCAGAAAATAAATAGTTTTTCAGATCTGTGCTATTTGTACTGATTTATAAATTGATTTGCAGAATTTTTTTATATATATATTCTTGATCAATGTGACTTATAAACATGTTATAATTCTTGATTATAATCAAATAATCAAACATGTGATGACGATTTTAATCCTTTTAATTACTCATCACTAACTATATACAATATTATTGATGAAAGGAAAATGTGGTTTCCTGTTGACTGTTGGTTAAAGCAGCTCGTCAGAAATGTGATTTAGATCTGATTCAAGATTTCAAATCAGCATCCTAGAGGACAGCAGAGAGGAAAGGAAACAAATAACACTGAATTTCATTTTAAGTGGGAAAAAAACAGCATTTAGTCAGAGTGAAGATAGCATTTTCCTTTGATAATACATAGCATGCATATCCGTTTACCAGTTTTTGATAATGCAGGTGAAAAAAAGAAACTCTTTCCTCTCTAAAAGGTTCTTTCACTTATTTAAAAACCCCAGTTATCCCTTATCATATAAATTCCTTCCTTCTATTAATGTTTCTTAGCCATATATTGATCCACTGAGTCACTGGCAGACAGAGAAATCTGTAATTCTAATACAGATAATTTTGTACAGAGTTATTTGTTTGATTTAAAGCAAATATTTCAAATATCCCTTAAGTCACGTTAAACGATAAAAATATAGCTGCAGTTATAAAATAAACAATTTTCAATTTCGGGATGAATTTTTTAACCATTAAAAATGGCATTTTATATATATTTAACATTTTTCCTACACCTGGTTCAGAAATCAAATGTTTTAAATCAACCTTCTTTACTTGTATAATTTCAATTGCTCTCTTTACTTGTATAATTTAAGAGGAAATATTAAACAATTAAACCCATTACATAAAATTTATATTACTGAAGTTATTTCAATTGTTTTAATGGCAGATACAATGCATTTCTCACTTGTTCTATGTCTTTATTCTGAAATGTATTTAAAAGATTACACTAGAATTCATTCCACATCTTCATAATTTCATCATCAGGATTCAACGGACTGAAAAATTGAGACTTTTATACTCTGGTGATTTCAAAGACAACAAAGGGCAGACTTTATTATCACAGCTAATTGTCATAATGCTTAACAAATGAATATTAGTCGCCGCTTTCTGTAATATTGTATTCAATTTATCGAAGGAAAAGCAATTTTGGATGTAATTCACCAGACAAATGCCAGACTGGAATTAAAATTCATTTAGATATTATATGGTAGATTTTGCGTAAAATGATTATTTAGTAATATTTATTGCCTATACTTGGCAATTTGTATTCGAGTAATTCTATAAATTAGCCGTGGAACTTATATTGATAAATTATTTTTCATATTCTAATCCATATAATGTAGAAAAGCAATCCTTAGATTTTATTTTTTTCATACTGGAATAATTGATATATTTTATTTATCGTTTTCAAGCAACACTAAGGATATTGGGATGGACGTCGTAATTTTGAATTGTGGGAAAACGAACAGAACGACACTTGACCCAGCACCCTACCCTTTCCAAACTTTTACACTAGACTAACGGTAAGATTTTTGACTAACTATGCCATATTTATCGAACATGTCAAGTTATAAGTTAGGTAAGCTAAAAATTACTTATTCGTCAATTTTTAGCTGAGAATTAGCAAGAAATAAATTGAAATTGACAGAAATCAATTTTAGACTGTACATGCTTAAATTAATTTTGATCTGCTCTAAATTTAGTTATTAATCGAAAGCTAGATTGAAAGCTTTTTATATGAAAAGGAATTTTACGATTGGCAATCAAGATGTTAATTTGTCACCACAATCCTTAACTAATAGTGGATAGACGAAGTAGTTTATTTGCAAAGAAATTCTTTCATTCCTTCTTCTATCTAATTACCAGCCTTTAACTCAAACAATATTTCCTATCAACTGTTTCAATACCTCAAACAAAGATTCCAAATCAACTGAATTGATAAGGACAGATATGTTTCCAGATTGCAGCTCCATCTGGTGAAATGATGGTGAACTTGGCTGAACTTCACTCACATTGAGTACTAAAACCTCAACTATAATTCTAATAGTTTTTGTGTTTCTCCTTCGAAATCAGATATTAACTTCGGCGAGAGAAATAAAGCTTCTAAATTTCAATTTATCAGTGAATCAATATATTTAATCCCATTATTCATGTAATTTAAATAGAAAAGTTTATAATCAATAAAAGACGTTTGGAACAAATTCAATATAGATAACAGTCTTTAATGAAATATAAAAAAAATCAGTTAAAAATCTTAGTATATTAATAAAAAGGAGGAAAATATTGCAAAATATTATGGTTCTTTTTAAATAATCCATAAGTATTCGTCTTCATAGTCAAATGCAATGAATTTAGTGTCCAGCGAATGGAGATCGTGGAATATGAGCGATAAGATATGTTCAAAATGAATTTTTTGAAAAACGTTCGAAAAGAATTATATTTTTTGAACATTGGCATAAAAATGATTGAAAAGCATTTACAGAATCAAAATATACCAGTTCAGTTGCAAAAGCTTTTAAAAAATGAAAAAAAAAAAGGATTTTGTTTGGGCAAAAAGTATAAAGCTAAATTATTCTAGTTTAGAAATTTATCAAATGATTTGTTTAAAATTTTGCAGATATCTTAAAACATATATTATTTAGTTCCTGAACTAAAAAACAAGCTGTATTTCTATCCATTCTTTAAATATTGTGTTAAATTCATAAATAACGTGTAATTTCAATTTTTTTCCACATTGTGAATTACTAAAACAACTATATAACATTTCTAAATGAATGGATTACTTACTTTCTAGCTCAAGAACTGCAGAACATATTGAAAAATTCTTATACCAAGTTTGAACAAAAAATGTAGATTAGATTTTGATTGATGAAATTTTATGTAAGAAAATTCTATCAAAGATTAGAATTTGAGAAAACATCATCTAAACATGTAAAATAGCATTAAAGCATATGTAAATGCGAATTAAAAAAATGTCAATGTAACTTTTCAAATAATAGACTTAAAAACAAAATTCAAACAGTTTTATAAAGAAACCTGTTCAAGCATTAAGAATATTAAATTTAAAAAATTCATAATTTCGAAAAATAATCAACTTTTTAACGTAATCGTGTACCTTACCAGCTTTGTGAATTTAGAATAGAAATTCCTGAACTTGGAATAAGAAGCTATAATACGAAATATATAATTTGAATGAGTTGTTCGAAAGGGGCACGAAAAATCAACCAGGCCTTAAAACAGAACTATGTTCCTTTAATATTTTAAAACATTGTTCTAATAAAGATCTATTAAAAAGGTAACAAACTTATAAATGAAATGTGTTTTTTTTAAACTTGTGGTTAGAAATCTCGTATAGCAGATTAAATTTTAGTGGGGTTTAGATATCGTTTTAAACCAACACAAGGAATATTTTGGGACGGAATCTTAATTTTGAACGCATTCAAACGAAGAGGACGACATTTGAGCAGGCACATCCCTCCCGAATCTTCCACGCGACACCAGCGGGAGGATGTTTGGCCCCGACGGATTTAACATGCACCATACACGCTTACACGACGTTCCTTCGGTGGAATCGGGTCTTGAACCTGAAACGCCGAGACTTTACTTCCAGGCCACATAGCAGCTTAAACGGGCTATCATTTTCTTTCGCAGAAAACTCTCGTTTCATCCTGCCGAAACAGTTGAAATCTGAAAATACAGATATAAATAGTAAAGATTCGTCGAAAGAGGTTCTTTTCCGTATAAAAATACCCCTATATAAAATTGTACCTCTACTACTAAAATATGAAAGTAAGAAAAAATGTGTCGTATTATGTCAAAGATGAAATATGCCCTGCCTATGAAATGTCACTTTTCCCCTGAAAATCACATCACGTACTCTAAATACCGCAAAAATCCAAAGTAAACACCCGCAAAAGATACCGGAATTCACAAATGGGATTCACCCAACGGCGGCTCTTCACATAGCAAAAGGGATGAGCGAATTTCAGAAAATAAAGTTATCTGACGAATCATCCTCTTCTATTTACATAACATGATTAGGGTATGCTTTAAGGATAGTTGAATCCCCTAAGATGAAAGTATATCTTCATATTTATCACAAGGTTGCGGATGGTTTTATTGAATTCAAGGATAGCATAGAATGGAAATGTAACCTCTTTTAAGCCCTCTCAGAGATAGTTTTTAATATTTCCTTCTTTATTCTTTCATGAGAATGCCAATATTGAATTTTATTGCAAAGAGTGGTCATACTGAAGATATGAATTGGATTAAATAAACATGTTGTTTGTGATATTTGAGGTTTTGTAAATTTACAAAGGATATTTTATCGCCTTTCAGTGCTCAAAATATTACTTTAAAATAAAAACTAGTTTCTAGAACTATTTTTTTTAATGTAGAAAATCACCCTGCATTTTTATTGTTTATCTTATCTATGTTAAGGAACTTATTATTTTTCCATTTTTATAATTTATTTTCCTTTTTTTATGGAATAGTGGAAATTGTGCCGTTCGAATGCGGCGAAAGAAATCTAACAAGTCGTCTAGTGAAAAAAGGTGCTTTATTCAACGAAAATGCTACAAAACAAAGAGCCCCAAATATACATACCCAAAATGCACACAAAGAATAGCGCTTTTAGACACTAACAACAGAGGCAATCAGTAAATCGCTCAATAGATTGATTCCTCAACTGCACTCACTGACCTCTGCAAACTCAATTCTAAAAAAGAGAATCAATGCTTATGTGAGCGTCTCTTCTTTTCATAGTCTCCCATCATTATATGGAATTTTCCGGAAGAATATAGAGATCTCGATTTCTAATTTAAATAGAACCATAACTCTTGTATTTTCTGAAAGCTTCCTCTTTGTTGCCAAAGTTCTCATCAAACAGGAGATTTTTGATCTCGTATTTATTCAACATTCATTAAAAGAATCACTGTATATCTCTTTCCAAAAATGACACTAATTTATCGGTTGGTTGATTGATGGAGTGTATTGGCGCAAGAACCATTTTTGATTAAACTGCGCCAAACATACAGTAAGATTAATCCTCTTTTAAAGGTTTAAAAATTTCTTTCTAAATTGCATCATTTTTATGAGCTTGTCAACCTGTAAAATCCACAAAACGTAAGAGCATGGTAAAACAGAATCTAAGAGTTATTTAAGAATCAAATTGAAAAGTAAAAGCCAATCATTTTTAAAAAGGTAAAAAGGTGGGGATGGGGTACTTTATGAAGAATATCTTTTAATTTAATTTGATGAGAGTGAAAGCAGCGAATTCGTTCAATTTTAAATTGTGGACATTCTATTAAAATGTGAAGAACCGTCACAGGACACTGACATGCTGTACATCGGGGTGCGGGTTCCCCCAACAGCAAATGTTTATGTGTGAGCCGTGTATGGTCAATTCTTAATCTGGTAAGAATGGTATCAATTTTTCTACTAGGCAAACAATCGATTAGATGTTTTAAGTTTATTTGCCTCTGTAAGATCCCACTGGATTTGCCATTTGAAATGCAAACTGGATTTAACGTGGTTTTTTATATCTTTTAATGGAATAGGAGATTTCAATATACTGGTAGCAGATTTCGCTAGATTGTCTGCTAATTCATTTCCCCGTATACCAACGTGAGAAGGAACCCAGCAGAAAAGAACTTTGAACCCCTTGCAAGTGAGATTATCATGTAGTTCAAGTATGTTAAAAGTCAATGGATGAGAGAAACGGTGGAGTGATGTCAACGATTCTAAGACACTTTTTGAGTCTGAATAAATGATATAGTTATCAGGTGGACTATTTGAAATGTGAGATAATGCATGAAGGATGGCGGTAATTTCTGCAGTAAAAATAGAACATTAAGGGTGAAGTTGAAATGAGATGGTATCATTGATAAAAACACAAGCAAATGAAGTACATGAAGAACTTTTCGAACCGTCTGTAAATATTGGAATGAAATTTTTATAAGATTCACGATGATGAGCAAAAAGTTGGAGGTAAATCTCAGGGGCCGTATTAGTTTTATGAAAAGGTGTAAATGGATTTAAGTATTTTAGTCCATGTGATTTCTACGGAGTGAGGTAATATTTTACGTTTGATACAACGTGGATATTGTCTAATTTATCGGGGAAATGACTATCATGAAAGCGAATGAACTAAAGCTTTAGTGATGTAGTGACTTCATGACTACTTGTTCACTATTCCGTGATGGTTTTTTAAGTTTAATTGAAAAATTTATTTTTCTGAAAGAGAACTGCTGATGAATTTTTTTCATAAAAATCTTGATGTTACAGTAGTAATTATAGTCGAGACGGTTATTCGGTTTTCTTTTAGTTGTAATAAATATTAATATAATTAGTAAGATTAAATAAGTTTTCTGAGTAAAATAACTTTACAGAATCTTACAAACAGTGTATAAAATCAAAGGGGAAGAATCAGATTCTCATTCTCTCAATAATTTAAAAAGGAAATATAAAAATTTCTACATAGACTTTCAAAATAGGATGCAGCATAAATTGAACTATTTTTATAATAACATTTTTATTTCCATAGTCCAGAGTAAATTTGTCTGGTAACCAATTGTACAATTTATTTCTTTAAAATTTTAAAATAATTGCAAAGTGATTAGTTAATCAAATAGTCTGAATGATACGGGATAGCATATTTATTTAATATTTATCATGGATTGATTGAATTAAATATTCCTAACATATCACCTACTAACCTATCATTTAGTAATTGATCTATTTTATGAATGAGATATGCTTTAAAAGTATATTTTTTGATGTATCATTGAAATCAAACACCAATGCATTGACATTATACTTAAACATATAAAGAATTTTAAAGACAATAGTATATATCTTATCATACTACCCTATTATGAAAATATTTTTTTGCGGAAAAATGGAAATATATGAGCAAAATGCATTTTATTTAGAGTGCGCCAATACAGTTGCAACAAAAACACAAATTAAGCTATTCAAAGAAGAAAAATTGTTTTAAACTTATATTACATTAATATGGAAAAAGAATGAAAAAGTATAAAAAATGACATTATCAAGATTTTCCTTCAAATAATAATTGAAATTGGAGGTATTTTCTGTGAAGGACCTGACTTTAGTAACTGATCTCTTGTGACTCGAAAATCTCCAAACCGGAAGTTATGCAAGACAAGAATTAGTATGTACAATACAAAAACAGCCAAATAAATCATTGAGAAATCCTTATAAAAGATTACAAATTTAGTAAACGGAATATTTCAAAAATTTCAAACATCAAATTCGAAAATTCAGAGTTAAATATAGAAATAATAAAATATGAATACTTAAAAAAAATGTCGTATTCCCAGTCAGACAGAGAAAATTTCAAAAATATTTTTTTATACTTAGGAATATCTGAAATGTAAAGATTCGTCAAAATCTCGATTAGAATATTTTGACTCTGCGTTCTAGAAAATAACAATGAAATAAAAGAAAATGTGTCTTGCTACATCAAAGACGAAATATATCACACAGGAGGAATGTCACTTTGGCCTCTTTCACTCACATCACTCGTAACACCACGAAATCCAAAGTAAACAACCAAACAAGAAAAAAATTTTCAGAAAAATGAAATCACTCAGATCTTCTGTGTAAAGCAAAAGTAAAGGGGAAATTTTGGGAAAATAATGTTATCCTGGAAGCTCTTCCTCCCTTATCGACATATCTTTGTTAGGATATGCTTTGAGGGACGCCAAACATCTTGAGCGAGAGTTATATTTTCATATTTATCTCAGAGTTGCGACGGGTTGTATTGAATTTGTGGAGAAATCCTTAAAAGAAATGTTATTACAGATTTCTGTCCCACTAGATGGCGCTGTTGAGCATTCTTATAAACACATGCAAGTATGGCGGCCAATTGTGTTGTAGGCTAAACCAGCGAATGTAGTCTTCCCAAAACTTTTTTCGTACACTCTCTAATAAATTAATCATTCATCTCACTGGCGTACAATAGTTATGAAATATTAAATTTGGCGCGAAGTTTGCACTTTGCTGAATCTATCGCGTCATTCTTGGCAAGTTTTTTGGCAATTAATCCTGGACAGGCCTTCCGAAGTCGGATTTATGCTTTAGAAGCGTTTTTCTCAACCGAATGGAACAAAGATTTGACACAAAACATCATTTATAGTCCCAAAATCCCATGCCAAATTTGATATTGTTACGAAATTTCCTGGGTTCGTTTGGATAGTGGAAGTTATATGGTGTGAAGAACGCTGAATCCCCAGGCGGCAGTAGAAAATAAAACAACGACGTTTATTTACACGAAGACACACAGGACAGCACAAAGACGACAACTATATACAGCACAGAAGACAATTATCTTCAGCCGAGACGTGCAGCATACAACAGACTCTACTGCAGACAGTAGAACACAGCTTAGTTCAGAACTAGCTTCACTCCGTCGCTGCTCCGCTTAACTCTGGAAGGCCAGTCCTTTCCGACTACTCTTCGACTCCTCTGGTCCACGACTCAATTCACTACTGCCCGGCAGCTGAGGGTGCTTCCTTTTATAGGTCTCAGGAGGCGGGGTTAAAAGCCTCTCAGCCAATCAGGAACGTTCGAGGCGTAACTCCGTTCCTACTGGACGGTTCGGGAAAATTCTCGATGTTTCGGGTATAATCTATTTTGGCACCAAAGTCGCCAAATTCGTCGCCAAGTCACCAAATGGTGAGCAAGTTTATCGCCAAGTTCTGGGACCTCCTATGGAACCAGCTATGCTGGGAAGCCGCATCGCAGATTCGTAACAATATATTTAAGCCATTTCATGATTCAGTTATCGCATTTAGATGTTTCTGAAAGTGCAGACTAAAAGGCGGTCATTGCCTTGTTGGTTATGGCTCAAAATTTGAAAGGACGACTATAGACGTTAATTCTGTGTATCGAATTTTAGATATCTTCGTTTCGTGTTATTCGAACAGCCAGATGGACGAACTTCCTCCGAGTAGAATTTACTCAAAATTCGAGTCTTTGTGTATATTAAATATTTGTATTTGTTATTGAGGGCTGTTGATTGTGTCATCATACACTCACTACTTCGAACGTCGATTTCTCGAAAATTTACCTTAACTGTATTATCCAAAATAAAATTTCAAAAGAGGAAAGCAAATTTTTAAAAATTACAATTTCCCATACAATAAAATCCAGAATTTGTAAGATAAGGGCATCTATGCTCATATAGTTAGCACGTACAAGAGGCTTTATCAAGTTCATGCTGGATCTAAATCGAAAATATAACGCCTGTTAAAGCTGTTGAGACATATATATCTGTGACTACAAGAAACAATTTAGATTATTTTGCTCCTTATTTCGAATCTTTCCGTAATTAATGTACAAGGTGATTATAATTAAACTTCCCCTATATACTGCATTCTACAACGCAAACGGGTGAACGGATTGCAGCGAAATTTGGTTTGTAGACTTTAAACTAGAGGGGCTCCCGTAGAGGCAAAAAATTTAGTTCTAAAATGTACACTAGAGAGCGCCTTTTATGGAGAAACATTCAATTTAACACAATAAACGAAGAAAACGGAATACAGAAACGATATTAACAAGCCTGAACAAAAATTATGAGTAATAAAATGACAAACTAGGAAACACTGGAAACTCCATAACGCTTCATAACGCTGTGCGAAACATCAAAACTGATCATTACGATTTGCTGTTGAACACATTGTCCATCGACTTGAAATTTCGCAGCTGAATGAGGGTGGTCACTTGGAGCACCTTTCCCAACCTCGTCATAGACACGATTAACAATTCCTCCTCTTGTGCAATTTCGTCCTTATCTGTTCTTGCTTTTGCACACTGATTTTTTTTTTGTTTTTTCTCAAGCAGCGTACTGTTATTTTTTTCCTTACCTTTACTTAATGTGGTTCGATGACAAGGTGATCAGAAACTATTCAATAAATGTTAATATTGTTTCTGTATCCCGTTTTGGTTATTTATTGTATTAAATTTAAGGATTTTCCGTGAAAGACGCCCTCTGGTGGACATTTTGGAACTTTTATTTTTTCGAAATTCCGTGTTTAGTCTACATGCTAGATTTCGTTGCTGTCCGTCCACCCGTTTGCCTCATAGGATGCTGCTTATAGGGGACGTTTAATTATAATCATCCTGTATTATATTTATACATAATTAAATTGATAAACTACATATAATATTTGAAATAATTCTCTGTTCGGGAAAAATTAAATAATTGTCGTCTTGCCGTGACTATTGTGAGCGAGCCATCGGAACCTTGTCAGTTGTAAGCCTGATATAATTAAACAAATCAGTTTTCAAATTGTTTATTTCACTCGATATTTTTTACAGTTTCTAGGATGACCTCCGGGGGGCACCTCGAAATGAGGATGAGATGCTTCCGGCATGGTGGTTGGATCTCGCCACCCTGGAGGGTACACAAATAGGTGGGGGATCTGACTCCTCCCATCGATGACGGGACGTACTTCCTTCGGGTCGGGTTGTACCGTGACCGGTGATGGCCATTACGACTCAACCACAGTTCCCACCAGTGTTGCTGCTGCGGCGCTCCGATCATTCAGTTTTATGGTTTAAATCCGTGTGTCTTCGTGGCGAGTCGGAGAGTCAGATGGTTGACTTACAGTTTCTAGGAAATTTTCTGATATTTAATCGTTTCAATATTATTTCATTTCTCTAAACACATTTTTTTCTTGTACTGATCAATTCTTGTTTCACAAGCAGTGCCTCTTAACTTTTTGTGGTCAATATTTTGCATGGAAATAAATAAATATATAGATATTCTTTCTCACTTAAGAAATCTATAAGAATGACTGCAGTGACAGAACATCCTATTCCACCACAAAAGTATAACAGAGATCCAAACTAATCTCAAATCAATATAAAAGTGCTAAATCAAGAATTATATCTGTCATAATAAGAAAGTCCATTATTTCCTGGTCTCCAAGAACAATAATTCTTCCGTACTTAAGAAGAAGTTCATTATTTTTATTGCATTTGCTTTTTGATGCATTGCTCTCTCGGGCTCTAATCCGGGGAGGCCACTTAATCAGGGTTAGGAGGGTTGTAAGCACCTCAGTGTCTAAAGACACGCGAAAATGATGCCATCTACGCGAATGACCTTTGGAACAAATATCAATGAAGATGAGTTTCAGTGGCGAAGTTTCTCTGATTGCCGACTTATCTGTTGCATTTGTATAGAATTCATTTTGAAAGTTTTTTTTAGGTGGTGTATTTTGATTTCAAGAAAAAAAGATGTATCAATAATTTTATGTATTCTGTTCGAATTAGATTTGTACCTGGATGACAAATTACACGTTTTGTACGGTGGTTGATTTTCTATTTCAACCCTTGGCACTCGAATGGCTCCTCTCAGGCACCATTTAAATAGTACATAAAACTAAGTGTTTTATACGCTATCTTTTTCCTCTAAATTTGTAGAAATTCTAGCGATAGCTCAATTTTAAGCTTTTAAGTGAACATGAATTTCATAAAAAAATTACATTAAAATTATATCATTACATTTTTTATTGCTATTATCTGATATGGAATTTTTTCAACAAACAATCGACTTATAATGATTAATTAAATCAATAATAATTCATTTAGTTATGGATATTTTCATGCTTGCAGTTTTTAAAAAAACTTATTATTCATACGAAGAAAGTCAAACTCTAATGCATATTTCAAGTATTCAGTTGACACAAATTTTATTTCAACCATCTGAATAACTTATTTTAATCAAATATTTGATACGCTTTCCATATCAGCATAAAAGCATAAAAGTGATGTATCGATTATATTTTAAAATTCAGATGATCTGATGCTGGTTTTAAAATATGAATTCGAGTGAAATAATAAAAGCGATCAATAACTGAAGTAGGTACCATTTATTATCGAAACTCTAGAGTACAGTTCGATCATTACGAGTGACTTCAGTTCCCCTCCCCTCCCCTCGAACGATTGAAGGAAACGAGGCACCATTTTAAACTTAAGTTGCACTTAAACAAACCATTAATCTTTCTTACTTGATAATCTCTCATCGTCACAGAGCGAGCATTCATTTTATCCATAGGGAAAAAAGTGACAGTTATGCATTGTTAGTAAATTCGCCGTCGGAAGATGTTAGCAGGAAATTTAAAGACATTTTTCATTCATTTGACGAACTGAGTGTATTGATATCGGACTGCAATGAAAAATAATCTAAAAAAGAGTGTGTCGTTAAATAAATGAAGTGTGTTTTCAGTTAAATGTTAAACAAAACCATTTAAAAATGCATTTCAAAAACCATGACAATAGCAGTTTTCTGAATTTTATTTTTGTTATTCTACGACGTTTCAGATCTGAGTGATGATTTTATTGTTACAGTAAGATCTGAAACCAGTCTATGGGTTGTAAGGAGGAAAGTGTAACAGGCTCAGTAAATACACTTTATTACACTCAGTAAATACACTTTACACAAATAAGAAAGCACAGACGAAACGTACACAAAGCAATAAACAGCATTTCGCCTGTACTCACTAGTGACTATCTACTTTCATCTATGCTCCCCTCTTTTTTATACATCCTGTAATAGGGTATCGAATATTCTAGAAGATTATTGTATCTTTGCTCCTAATCGATATATTGCCAAAATTCTAGTAGTTTCAAGAATTTCTGTTTATATCAGGAAACCTTAAATAATCAGTTTTCTTAGGAAGTCTAGGTTGTAAAATTATTACAATATTATCAAAACTGAGTAAAAAAAAAGAAAACGTCCTGAAGAGATTACAGTAAACAACGGTTACTGTTTGAATATTAAGAACTATGAGTATTTGTTGTAAACGATATATACACGTACTGTCTATCTCTAAACAAACACTATTAAACAGTTTGCTCACTAGTGACTCCACTCACTAGTGATTATCTCCACTCACTAGTGACTATCTACTTTCGTCTATGCTCTTCTCTTTTTTAGACATCCTATAATAGGGTATCGAATATTCTAGAAGATATTATATCTTTGTTCCTAATCGATATATTGCCAACATTTTAGTAGTTTCAAGAATTTTTGTTTATATCAGGAAACCTTAAGTAATCAGCTTTCTTAGGAAGTCGAGGTTGTAAAATTATTACAATGTTATCAAAACTGAGTAAAAAAAAAAGAAAACGTCCTGAAGAGATTACAGTAAACAACGGTTACTGTTTGAATATTAAGAACTATGTGTATTTGTTGTAAACGATATATACACGTACTGTCTATCTATAAACAAACACCATTAAACAGTTTGCATTTTATTAACGATATTTCTGCTTCGTCTTTTTCACACCAAGCAATTTAAAAACATGAGGGCTTTGGTCATTCATGTCTGTGTGACTTGGTTTTCCTTGTTCTACCTATTCTTTTATCGCCCCTCCCCCGAAATTTAAATTTGTACTCTAAATTCTTTTATTTCACTGTATATATTCAATGTATATGTCACTGCATATACTGTCAATCACACTTTTTTAAAAATAAATGTTCAGAATTTTAAATAAAATAGAAGACTATTTAAAAATATTCAAACAAAATAACTAAATTTATTATTACATGTTAATATCTTATCTATGGGTGTGTGCAATGTTTGTGTCATAAATTATTAAATTATATAATAAATGTATTTAATTGAGAGATTTTTTATGCTGTTTCAAAAGCTCAGTGCTTTTAATTCTAATTTGGTATTCCAGTCTGCGTTAACAATGCATTAAACTATAAATTCCAGTTTACTGGCTTTTCTTATTGCCTTTCATTAATGATTTCCTATCGTCTCGCAATTGTGTATAGGGATTGCAATACCGGTATACCGGGATACCGAATACCGGTATTTTGAGCCATTTGTACAATTTTGCAATACCGGTATTCACAAGTTTAAATACCGGTTTTTCAATATTTACTAGAAATTTTTAAAATGGTCTCCACTATATGTTCAGGTATTGCGAACATAGCAATATAGTATACTTTTTTGTTTTTATGTCTCCCTAACGGGCGAAATTAATTAGCTAATTAATGGCTTAATTAATTGCTTAAATCTAAATTAGCGAAACATGGATTATCCCTAAAAGATAATATTCTATCCATAACGACTGATGGAGCAACAATTATGAAAAAAGTTGGAAAGTTGATTGGTGCAAATCAGCATTTGTGCTATGCACATGGAATTCAATTAGGAGTAATAGATGTATTATACCAAAAATATAAAGAACAGAAGAATCCAAATACTGTGGATATAGAAACTTCGGATTCCAACTATATTACATTGAAAAATCGCACAGAAGAAAGGCATACCGAAATAGAAAATATCTTATGGTATTTACATAATTATAATGATTTTAAAAATGAAAATGAAAAGAAGAAAAGAAAATAACCAATTCAAATCTGATTAAGTTAGAGAAAAGTTTCTAAAAATTTTTTCCCACAAACCTATCCACATTCAGAATTCGGTTCAATTATCGAAGATTATGATGTCCCTACTGTCGATAGTGAAAAGGAATTGTCTCTTGAAAAAAATTAGAATTAGCAATAAATAACAAAAATTTCAACGAACCAAAATACAATACAGAAATCAGCTATATCCAAAACCATCCGACGAGAAATCGATTTATTTGAAGATGAGGGATTTAGAGGTAAATACTTGGAAAAAGTATATCGCGCATTGCTAACAGTACCACCAACTAGCGTAGATGCCGAAAGAGCGTTTTCGACAGCTGGTCATTTTTACACAAAATTACTTTTCAGGCTTAACAGCAGTACAATTGATGCATTACGTTTTTTTAGATCACATTTCAACATTTTGTAATAGTACCACAAACTGAATAGTGATATTTACACTTTTTTGTGATTTAAATAAATAAGATGTTTCTTTACTTTTTTGTGATTATACACTGTTATAATTTATAAGTTACAAATTATTTTTTGTGATATTTACACTCTCTAACAAAACTGGCAAATAAAACAAAGGAACACCTGTGTTTTCTTTCTTTTTTAAAAATTTCTAATACCGGTATTAAAACCGGTATCCCGGTATTAAGATCTAAAAAATACCGAATACCGGTATTGAAATTTTGGTCCGGTATTGCAATCCCTAGTTGTGTATCTAACTAAATTAATCTGCTTTCTCAATTGTCAACGTTCATTTGAAAATGAGCATATGAAAGATATGATTTTTAGAAATATGTATACTCATTTATGAACAAATACACATTTTTTTTAAATTTGGTAATTTCCTAAATAGTCTTCTTAGTTTATCTCCAATATACCTGATCAAGAAATTTGGATCAAGATTCTTTTTTTAATTTACAGATAGCCCCTCGAAAAGATTGCCTTGAAAAACACATCGTATGCCAACGCATTTGCATTTTTCTTTTAAAACTGTCCTTCTGATAAAAACTTTTTCAATAACAGAAAATGCAAAAAGCTTTTCTTTTTATCTCCCAATAGCCTCTCTTTCTAACAGCCATAAAGATCCGGATCCCTGGTCAAATCGAACAATATCGGGCCGATGTCGGGTACAGCATTCATGCGGTATCTATTTCTTGTTAAAGTGGCAACAGTAGAATGATTGTGAAAGTGAAGGGGAATCTATATCGATTTTTATGTTCAGTTGGATTTTTATTAAAACTCCTAAAGTCTTAACTTCTGGGGGTTGTCTGCAGGGATAGGGGAGGGAGAATATATTGAGGAGATATGAACTTCTTACTAATATAATGAAGTAAAATTGGATTTAAATTGCTTCGTAACAAAGAGTTCAGTTTTATATCTGAGTCTTTCAAATAAAGAAAATTGAAATGAAGAATAAGATTCTAATTATTATGATATTTTATTTATGAAATGCTAATTAGCAATCAGAAATTTTATCCTTCTTTGTATATATATATATATATATATATATATATATATATATATATATATATATATATATATATATATATATATATATATATATATATATATATATATATATATATATATATATATATATATATATATATATATATAAGTACATTCGATTTTAATATATTTGTATTCGATTTAATATAATGTGTCTTAATATAATTGTATTCGATTTTAAAATAATTCATCGTTGCGGCTTTGTGTAAAGGACAATTTCCCGTTTATTTCTTTTAGAAATGGAAGCGAAAAAGAAAACAAATGCATTTGCAAAAAGATTCTTTTTTTCTTAGTTCTTCATATCATGGAATATTTCCCTAAAACATTCTTCTTCGCTTATCCATTTTCATTAATCCATTGATCCACCATTGTTTTTATGAAAACAAATCTTCAACTTCTGCAAACCTGTCGCAAACGCTTATTAGATACCTATTTCTACGTTTCTCATTGCAGGATTTTGAGAAAAAATATTCTGCAGATTTTCTCCAATCCTTATCTCTATGTAGAATCCAATCTTCTTAAGCCAAATTTTTACACTTTCCTTTATATTGCTGCGACCATAGGGTTTATCCAACTTGTTGCAGAAACTTTTCAAATCATAGGCAGAAGTGTAAGTGCTGAAAATGTGCGAAAGGCCATTAGACAAGCTGGATATAAAAGTAGAATTGTTAAAAAGGATTCATTCATCAGTTTGCAAATTCAGAAAAAGCATCTGAAGTTTGCAAAAACTTATCGAATGAAGACCAATAACCTTTGGAAAAAAGCTATATTTAGTAATGAAAGAAAACTCAACATTTTTGGCAGTGATAGCCATCTTACTGTATGGAGAAAGCCTAACACCACTTTGGATCTAAAAAATTTACCTCCTACAGTTAAACATGATGGTGACTCCGTCATGATTTGAGGTTTCATGGCTTCATCAGGGGTAGGAAATTTAGTTTTTATAGATGGTATTATAAACAATATGGTTTACTTGGATATACTTCACAGCAATCTAAAGGAAAGTGCTAAAAATCTTTTAGATGGAAATTTCATTTTCCAGGTGGATAACGACCCCAAACAGAATGCATGTAACGTCAAAATATGGCATCTTTTTCATTATAAACAGCAGTTACACACAGTGCCCGACATCAATGCCATTGAATATTCTTAAGCCATAGTCAAAAAAGTGGTTCAAAAACCCAAAATTATAAACAAAACCCATTTAAAACAAGTGGTGCAAGAAGAATGGGATAAAATATCTTCTGATACCACCACCAATTGGTTGAATCGGTACCATGACATTTAGAGGCCATTATAAAAACCAAAAGACATGCAACTAAATACTGGCACGTTCTTTCTATGCGAGATATTACAAGAATTTCATTGGTATATTCTCAATTTTTTTAGACAAAATTATGCGTATGTTTATTTAAAATGTTTCTGAAACTTTTCAGTTTAGAAGTTTCTCGTTGATTTTTCTTTATTTTTACTCTAAATTAAATCATTTGTTATGTGTAAAAATAAAAACATGTTTGTATTTCCCGGTAATGTATTATTTATACTGAAAGTCGGATTTATCAAGTAAAAGTAAGGTGTACTCTCAATTTTTTGAGCCACTGTATGTATTTTACGATATCAATAAAAAATATAGCAATCTAAAGAAGAAAAAAAAAGCTGTGCTTTTCATTTAATTCAAAGCTTGATTTAACATATTTTCTATCTTGTAATGCTCCAGTTTTACGAACCCTAAATTATCAGCTGTCAAAATGGTTTTTTTAAATATGGTTGCTTTACTTTACTGCACAAATGGTGAAAATTCAAATATTTCATTTATTTTGGGACACCCTTCAAATATTATGACGAATTCTTTGAAGAAACTCATATAATTCCTGATTTTCAAAACTTGCATATTTAGAAACAATTTGAAGAAAAACAACTTGGGTATTATTACGGATGAATTGAATATACGGAAACAAAACATGTAGCCCCCCCCCCAAAAAAAAGAGATTTTATTTGAAAGGCAATCACTCCTATCTAATTGCTACATTTATTATTCCAAAAAATAAAATTCCTTTTTCAGAATTTAGTAGTTACTGTGAACTCATTTTTTATATACTGGGTGTTTATAA
The DNA here is from genome assembly GCF_947563725.1 of Argiope bruennichi. Taxonomy (NCBI): domain Eukaryota; kingdom Metazoa; phylum Arthropoda; class Arachnida; order Araneae; family Araneidae; genus Argiope; species Argiope bruennichi. The sequence goes on from NC_079161.1 coordinate 16,439,910, forward strand.
AGTCCCGGACCCATTTTGATGTTTAATAACTCATAAAATAATGAAGATATAAACAAACTTATGGCATTTATTGATGGAATAACTCGTATATTTTCCTTTTCATGTTTGAATATTTTTACTTTTGTAAATATCGTCTGCACGTGTGGTTAACTTCAGATAATTTCATTTTCCAGTCTAAATATCTGTACTTTTCTAAATATCGTCTGCTTATTAATTGCATTTTTCTCTTTTGTTTTTGGCAACTATTGCAATGTTATGTTTACTTTTGATGTGTTTGTTCTATGTAGTACTTTTGTATGTGATGTTTTATTCGAGCGGATATTAAGGAGAATGCATACACCACAAGAGAAAGCACAGATTTTATGGTGGTTCATAGAAACGAAATCGATAGTGCAAGCACAGAGAAATTTCAGAAGAATTTACCAAAAATATCCTCCATCCAAAAACAGCATCTTGCGGTGGAAAAAGAATTTTCTAGAAATTGGAAGTATCGCAGATAAGAAACGTTCCGGACGTCCTTACACAAGTAATTTTGATGTTGAGCGTGTCAAAGAGACATTTTTACACAATCCTAGAATATCTGTGAAATCAGCGGCAACAGAATTGGATATGCCAAATTCGACGGTGTGCTAGGTTATTAAGAAAAAATTAAGACTGCGTGCATACAAAGTTCAAATTGTTCAAGTTTTGGAACCGAACGATAGGCCTAGGAGGATGGCCTTTGCAACAGATATGCTAAGGTGGATAGAAGATGCTACCTGGCGTGAAATTGACAATCGACTTGATATTCTCCGTGCGACGAAGGGGGCACACTTGGAAGTTCATTGACAAGGGTCATGAAACTTTTTGAGTCTATTTAACCATTTATGTTATTAATTTTAATCTATCTTTATTATTTTATGAGTTATTAAACATCAAAATGGGTCCGGGACTAAATAAACACCCTGTATTTTAATGGTCTCTAAAAATGTTGCAAAGCAAATATTGGAACTGTTTGACATTTGTTGCATAATAAAACAAAATTTTCCCTATTAAAATAAAACAATGATGTTTCAAACTTTTTTTGGGGCAACGTTTTATATAGGTAGGAAAAAAAGGCCATTTTCTGAAAAGCTGATCATTTACATACGAGATGCACTCTTACGTTTGATTGTCAATCAAAACTGCAAAAAGCGCTCACTAAGCTTTTATACGGAATTTCTTACTTTTGTGCTCTTTAAATATGTTCTTAAAATAAATTTTTCTTCTTTTAAAAGATTCTTATTTAGAAGGCATCATAAGAGGTTTATCAGAATGGCATTTTATTCATTATTTGGCAGGAAAATAAAGAAGGTGCTCAATTTTCTAACCAGTATGGCAACCTAATTAATCGCAATGCCAACATTTCGGCCTTAATTTTGATACAATTGTTAGGGATTGCTGTTTTTTGAATTGTAAATTTACTGCAATCGTTTACTGGTTATTTTCTTAATTTTAATTATTACCTCTAATTCCAAAATATATGAATTAAAAAACTTAATAAAAAAATTTTTAAGTATTAGGTGCTTCCATGTATTTTAATCAGCGACATCTATTGGTAAACTTGCGAAGTTTCTATATAAACGACAATGGTTTTGGATTTTACCAATTTAATGTTACTATATTGTTATCATTCTGAAAATTTTCCATTTAGTATTATTGAGTTATTCAGTGTATAAAGACCCCAATCATGGAACGCTCCAAATTACATTTTCAACATTCATTGATGTTTTTTGGTTTGATTTAAAAAAACTGCTACAGAAACACTTTTAGAAACTTGGTGATTCTGTTCCATCAAATCTTAATTGTCGATTTTGGTTTCAACTATTTAAAAGTGGCGATTTTAATGTCAATGGCAATAAACATCTTGGAGGACAAAAAAAAAAATCGAAGACAATCAGTTGCAAGACTTATTGGACGATCATGGGAAAAAGTTGTAGAAAATGATAGAAAATACTTTGATTTATAAATAATATTTGCCAATTTTTCTAAATAAATGCCTTTTTAAAATGAAAAAATAGGATAAAAAATACATGCAAGGAACTAATATAAAAGTTTAATGTATTTACTATCAAATATTATTGATATATATTTTTATTGATATTTCTAAAGAGAAATTGGATTTATTTACTTGATTTTTCCATAACATATAAGCAAGTGTTTTTTTCATAATTAAATAAAATTCTTTTGATAAAAGGTAGTCATTTGGCTTTATTTATTTATCTAATTTCAATTATTTTATCGAAATCATTTTGTTTCATTCCACCGAGTTTCCGTCTGATTCGCAGAATTTCTTTTTTCTCTCTAAATAATAGAATATCTTTAATAATTTTGTTTCATCATCTAAATGAGTAGTAGTTATTTTGCTTCTTGGTGTCGCTGATCTGAGCAAACTGAAATGAAGAGAAATAAGTGGCTACTTTCCTCAAAGGCGTTAAAGATATTTGTTTTGTACTTCGGAATCTTCGAGAGGCCTCAAAATGTATTCGAAATATATCGTAATAAACATTTGGCACTTTTTCTTCATTGCAGTCTTGTTACTAGAAAATTTTCTTCCCATACGCATTTCTTTAGAAAAAAAGAAGAAAAAGAAAACAGATAAAATAAAAGAGTCAATGTGAGGGCGCTGCGGATGATTAGAACCAGAAAACGAACTGAAGGGAAGAGTGTGGAGAAGAAGGACGGCGGGAAAGACAAGGCCGAGAGAAGGTGGTTGGATGTTGGAAAGTTCTATAATGTTAACGTACTAAATTTTGTAATAGTGTTCTTATATGTTATGTTTCGTCCTACGTCAATTAAATGTTGTCAAAAAATTTAAATATGGTGTCATGCCAATTATTTTCGTTTACATTTATTTACTAAAAGGGCAGTCTTTGCCTTATTAATTTTTCTGATGAGAAAGAAGAATTAAAAAAGCTCGGCAGCGCCGACATCTTGGTGGCAGCGAACGGGATCTGGATTAATGAAGGTGTCTATTATATTTCCGGCTGATCCAGAAGGAAATCGAGTTAACCCACCGAATCCAGGTATGTAATGAAGGAAGTTACGGCAGTAGCTAAAGGAACTCAGGTAAGCTAAATGTTTACTGATTTGGTGCGCATGTAAAGATATAGTTTTGTTCCGTTAGGAATATAATTTGTTGTATCACGCCAGTGATTTTGTTCCGTCAGGAGTATAATTTGTTGTATCACGTCAGTGATTTTGTTCCGTCAGGAATATAAGTTGTTGTATCACGCCAGTGATATCCAGATTTTTAAATTCTGCATGTTGTGTCACCTTCTAACATGTTGGTAATATATCTTTACAGCACAAATAAGTATTAATTTATTATAGTTTATATTTTGTTCCGCCAGGAACTTGCCATTTTATTTGTTACGTTAGTGATAATACCGCGTCAGTGGTTACGATGATTAAATATAGTTTACGTCAGTAAAATAAAGAGAGAAAAAAAAAGAAAGTTGATTATTGTACCTTTTAGAGAAATAAAACTAAAACATGCTGTGTTAAAAATTTATTTCTATCAAGAAATGAGCTGAACAACTGTTGACACTATCGTTTCGTTTTGAAAGGGTGAATGCTGTCATAAATAATTGTATAGCATTTTATTATAATTTTTTTTTATTTTTATAAAAATAAAACTGGTGTTCTTTTGATATATTTTTTTCAATATATAATAAAGTAATTGTTCCATAAACATTGCAAGGAATTAATTCTTGGAAAATACAATAATAAGCTCTACGAGTTTTTGTTTCACTTGTTTTGATATTTATGTTCTTTTTTCAGATATTCTGGGCATTAAAGAATTTATTTTGATTGTTGTCTTAAATAAGTGATATGTTTAATTGAATTTTATGCTTGATTAATCTGTATTCTAGTAAATAAGTGATATGTTTAATTGAATTTTGTGCTTGATAATTCTGTATTTTAGTTGAAAAATAATTACCAGTAACACTTTCGTTTCGATTCCGAACGAAAGATATTTTAAAAATAATACTTTTCTGATTGATATACGTATTTCCGGTGTTCCGGATAAATCATTCTTGTTTTATGAATCCTGTTGACGGCAGTTAAAAAAAAAGAAAACAAGAAATAAGTAAAAGGAAAGAGCAGATTTATGGGTTTTTTTTTATCATCTAATTTATGCCATTTGCGTTTTTTTTATTAAAAGGATATTTTTTAGAATTAATACTATTTGCTGTTATTCGGGAAAGCATTCTAATACTCTCTTCATTTTATGATTGTTTATGAACTAAATTCTTTCAGTTATTGTTTCGTAACATTGGACTATAGCTCAAATAAATAATTCTGGTTAAATATTTTAATATGAATGATCTTTATTAATGGAAGATTTATTACTTATGCATTTTCTTTTTTTTTATTGATATAAGTATAAAGGGAGTGCTGTATTAGAGATTATATTTTATTGTTGTGAAATAGAACAACAACAAAAGTTAATTTGTGTTACATTATAAGAAGTTTGTCGCAAGTGCATAAACTATTTTATGTTTAATATTTTAAGAAATGTTTTCAAATAAAACAGAAATTATTTGGAACATGTACTTGCATTTTAGATTGTTAAAATAAGTTTTATGAATTTAAAAATTATCAAGATAATATTGTTAGCAATTATTATTATTTTACTTTATTTTCATTTGAGTATTTTTTTTTTTTTTTTTTCAATATTGTAAAAAGTATCTCCGCAGTAACAGAATTCTTGGTGCGCGTTTTTAAAACAACAAAAAAGTATTTGTATAATTTAAAAGAAACAGGGTAAATTTCTATTTTCGGGTCAGAATTATTATTTAATAATGGCGTTTTTGGCAAAGGGTATCAAGTGTGATCTTATAGTGTTGGCAACTGAAATGGGGGAGGAACCGAAATCTGATATGACAGTATATGGGCTAAAAACATTAATTACTGGCAGTCAGGTCTATGAAGAAGAATTTGTCAAAACTTTACTAGAAACAATAATCTCTACAAGAAAGGAACAAGAGTTGAAATTGCAGATGGAAGCAACAAAGAAAGATAACGAGTTGAAATTGCAGATGGAGATGGAAGCAAGGAAGCGAGAGATGGAATTTGAATTGGAAAAGCAAAAAATAGAAGCAGGAATGGCTGCATCTAATGCTAGTTCAGCTAGTGGTGGACAATTTCATATCAATCCGCAGATTGAAATTTCCAAGTCCATGCCAAAATTCGACGAAAAAGAATGTGACATTGTCTTATATATGTCATTGTTTGAGAGACAAGTCAAGAGGTTGAAAATTGATGAGGAAAATTGGGTGTCATGTTTAATACCTCTCATGCCTGCAGAGATAGTGGAACTGATCGCAAGAATTCCAGAAGAAGAATTTTTTAATTTTGAACATGTGAAGGAAATCTTGATGAAGAAGTTTAAATTGAATGCTGAAGGTTTTCGGCAGAAATTTGTTCAGCACCAAAGAAATCCAGAGAAGAGTTGGAAAGATTTCATTTATGAAGTTACAAATTACTTTCAAGGCTGGATAAGTGCTTTGAATGTCACAGATTTGGAGGGACTGAAAGATTTGATCATTACGGATCAAGTAAAAAAGAGAGTTCCACAAGAGGTTCGTGACCATTTTGTTGACGTATGGGGGACATTAGTCAAACCTCAAGATTTAGCAGACAAGCTAGACGAGTACGAGTGTATTCGAAAAACTTATCGGGGACCGTCGAATCCAAATCCCAAGGCACATCAACAAGTAAATGTTAGAAATAACGCCTTTAGCCGTGATAACAGAGACTATAATAATAGTCCTAAGCAGATGAAGCAAGATAAAGGTTTCACACGGAATAGATGCGAACCGAAAAACCGTCCAAAGTTTACCTGCTATTTCTGTGGAGCGGATGGTCACGTAAAGAAGTTCTGTCCCAAACTTTTAAAGACGAACTCAGATCAAGATAGTAGAAGAAAGGCAAATGTTCACAGAACTGTCGTGGACCCAGAACCGGTAACTAAGGAAACGGCAGTAGTGGCTAAAGTGATGTCTCACAGACGACCTTCTCTTGATAAAGGTCTTTGTAATCTAGAAAAGATACGTATAAGTGTGAATGGAAAGCCTGCAACAGCTTTAATTGATTCTGGCACTGAAATAACTGTAGTCAGAAGAGATATATTGACTGATTTTCCTGTTGAAGATAAGGCTTCAATTTATATAAAAGGCATTTTTGGTCCAGCAGAGAAATGTTCTCTTGTCAATATTCCAATGGGTGTCATCGTTGGCGAAGACGGGAACATGATTCACCAAGAAGTGCTGTGTGCAGTTGCTCCTACTCTGGTGGATGATGTACTGTTGCCCCCAGAAATAAGGGACAAGCTGCAGGGTGTTCAAGAAAATTATTTCGTTGATATTTCCGAAAAGGACACAGAACCGAAGACAATTAAAGATAGAGAAATCGTCGATGAAACAAGTGATGATAACCCAGTCTTGGGAAGTGAAGAAATAAGGGCATTCTCTGTGGAAAATTCAGAAAAGAATGCTAAAGAACTATCAAGGTCGGACGAATTTCTTAAAGATCAAGTGGATTGTCCAAATTTGGAATATGCTAGAAAATGTGCAAATGAAAAGTCCGAAGGATATTATTTCCATAATAAATTTTTGTTTCACAAAGAAAAAGTTTTAGGAGAGTCCGTTGCTCAGCTAGTTTTGCCTAAGAAGCGTAGACTTGAAGTTCTAAATTTAGCTCACTGTTCGGTATTTGGAGGTCACATGGGCGCAAGAAAAACTGCTGAAAGAATAAGGTATTCTTTTTACTGGCATGGAATATCCAAAGATGTCAGAGCTTTTTGTCAACAGTGCAAAGAGTGTCAGTTGACAAGGCGAATAAATCAAAAGGACAGAGTACCAATTACTCCTGTGGCAAGACCAGAATTGCCGTTCCAAGTTGTAAACATCGATATCATTGGACCTATAGATCCGCCAAGTGCAAAAGGTCACAGATATATATTATGTCTAGTTGACCAACACACGAGATGGGCTATGGCAGTACCACTGACCAGTTTAACTGCCAAAGCTACATGTGAAGCACTGTTAACCATCTTCATGCGGACAGGTGTGCCTAATATAATAGCATCAGACAATGGGACTAATTTCAATGCTAGTTTGACACAAGAGTTTGAAAAAAGAATGGGATCCAGCCCAAGATTTTCGACACCATTGCATCCAGAGTCGAATGGGCTGGTAGAAAGATTTAATCAGACGTTAAAGCACATGCTACATCATGTCATTTTGGAAGAGCCACGTACATGGCATACAAAAATACCATTCATTTTGTGGGCCTATCGAGAAGTCCCCAACAGCACGACCGGCGTAGCACCTTTTCAGTTGTTATATGGACGAAAACCAGAAGGACCCTTATCTATTCTGAGGAACACTTGGGTGGCAGATGAAGAGGGTTTGCAGTTGGATACTACTCCAGTACCTCTTTACATGGAAAAGCTTAAGAAGCAGCTAGAAGACGCAGCTGAGAAAGCAAAATTGATTTCAACAGTGCAGCAAGAAAGAATGGCTCGTTATTACAATTTGAGATCTACGAAGAAAGTCTTTAATCCAGGAGACAAGGTAATTGTTCTATTACCTGATTCTAGAAACAAGCTTTTAGCTAGATGGCAAGGTCCATGTACCATCGAATCACGAAAGAATGAACATTCATTTTTAGTGAAGATGCCTGATGGTAGTCTGAGGCATGTGCATCAAAATAAAATGAGAGAATTTATTGCCAGCTCCGGAAGTGTGAACGTCATATTTGAAGGGGAAGAAGAATTTGGTGACATCGAAAATACTCCATTGAAAAAAGACTCCTTTTGGCAGGAAGTAAAATCCGTAGCCTCACCTGACTTATCGACTACGCAGCAGACAGAATTGGAGAAATTATTAAAAGAATTTGAACCCTTATTCAAAAGACCAGTGCAACCAGTTGCAATAGGGGAGCACGTGATTGAACTTTTGCCCAATATTACTAGGCGGAAACCGCATTCCTACAGTGTTCCAATGTCTTATAGAGCAGAGGTGGACAGACAAGTGAAAGAACTGTTGGACTTACACTTGATTGAACCTTCGAATGCAGACATTACATATCCTATAGTATGTGTGGCAAAGAAGGACGCATCCATTCGAATGTGTATTGACTATAGAGCTCTTAATGCTGTAACAAATTTCCTAATTACCCCATGAAAGATACACAAGAATTAGTTTTTGCTGCGGGGATGGCTCAGTGGTTATCTTGTCTAGATTTGCTAAAGGGATATTACCAAATCAAAATGAATGATGAGAACAAAATTTTAGCAGCTTTTTCTACTCATAACGGAGTATATCAGTGGAAGGTTATGCCTTTTGGTCTATCGGGAGCATCGGGTACATTCCAAAAAATAATGAATAGTGTTCTTCGAAACCATTCTAGTTATGCTCAAGCTTACATTGACGATATAATAGTGTACTCCAAAACATGGAGCGAACATTTAATACATCTGAGAAAGGTATTGCAGGAATTAGAAAAGACAGGGTTTTCTGTAAAATTTAAAAAATGCACTTTCGCGGCCCGAGAACTACAATTTTTAGGCCATAAGATAGGAGGAGGTAAGCATGCACCAGACGAGGAAAAAATTGCGGCAATAAGGCGACTAGAAAGGCCAAAGACGAAAAAGGAAGTAAGATCTGTGTTTGGACTAATGGGTTTTTATCGATCATATATTCCAAATTATGCGGAAATTGCAACTCTTCTAACTGAACTAACCAAAGGGAAAAAATCAGGAGATGTAAATTGGGGAAAACGCGAAGAGGAATCGTTTTTTAGATTGAAGAAAGCTTTATGTGAGGCGACAGCGTTAAATACCCCTGATTTTGGTAAACCTTTCGAAATTCACTCAGACGCTTCTGACTATGCAGTTGGTTGTTGTCTAACCCAAAAAGATGGAAAGGGAAATTATAAACCCATCGCATTTGTAAGCCAAAAATTTAACAAAACTCAAAAAAAATTGGTCAACTATTGAAAAGGAAGCTTATGCTATTTTGTTTGGATTTAAAAAAATTGGAAATGGTTGCATGGAACTACGGTAGAAATCGTAACTGATCATAATCCATTAAAGTACTTAATTGAAAAAACTCCAAAAAGCCCTAAATTAACTAGGTGGGCATTGGCTTTGCAACGATGGAGTTACAAAATTACTCATCGTCCTGGAATCTTAAACAAAGACGCTGATGCTTTATCTCGTCTACAAACTAAACATTAGTTCTTTTTCTTGTTAAAATTAGTTCTCAATACCCATTGTGTTAATGTATGTTTTGTTCAGTTTTTATTTCAACATATGTACGCTATATTCTTATTGTGTTTAATTGTTTTCAATATATGTATTCATTTTTATTTAATATATGTATGCTATGTTCATATTTCGTTTAATTATTTTTCATATATATATATATATTCGGAGCTTTCATTGTTATTTCAATATGTGGATGAGATGTTCTTATTTCGTTTAGTTATTTTTCCTTATATGTTATTAACTTTGTCCAAAGGAATCAGAGAAAAACTTTTGCCGTTTGAAGACCAGTTTTTCTCTTAGGGGCGGCGTGTGAGGGCGCTGCGGATGATTAGAACCAGAAAACGAACTGAAGGGAAGAGTGTGGAGAAGAAGGACGGCGGGAGAGACAAGGCCGAGAGAAGGTGGTTGGATGTTGGAAAGTTCTATGATGTTAACGTACTAAATTTTGTAATAGTGTTCTTATATGTTATGTTTCGTCCTACGTCAATTAAATGTTGTCAAAAAATTTAAATATGGTGTCATGCCAATTATTTTCGTTTACATTTATTTACTAAAAGGGCAGTCTTTGCCTTATTAATTTTTCTGATGAGAAAGAAGAATTAAAAAAGCTCGGCAGCGCCGACAGTCAAATTTGTAACGCAGGAAGAAATAAGAATAAACATGGAATAAATATTAAATTAATAAATAGTTTCAAAAGCAATGATATTCAAAATATCTAAAATATAGAAATGATTAAAGTATTTCAGAAACCGATATTATTAGATCAACAATAAGACAAAAGCTTAAAATTGCGTCAACCAATGAAAGACATAAATTTTGAATATAATCGTTTGCATCAATCATTCACTTTTGGAGTTCGTAATGAGATGTTTTAAAATTTTTATTCATTTGCTTTGTTCTTTTTAATTCTTTTCGTTCTGAGTTTAAAATTATGAAAGCAAAAATTATTTATTTTGTTACAATCTCAATAAGATAATGTTAACAAACTTGAAGGAATAGATTTAAGTAAAATACTAAATCCACATTTTTCAAAACAATAGATGATTTTTTAAGTATAAATTTATAATATTTAACAAATGGGAAATCATTTAAAAGGTTACTGTGATTTTTTGTTATCTGAAAGAAAGCATTAGAAAGTAGCATATAAAAAATTATTAATAGATAGCTATATTTGCAGCAGACTATTATAACGTGTTATATCAAATATTTTCTATATTCCATGGATATAGAAAAGTTTGGAGATTTGATGGTAGTTGGGCGCCTCTTAAAGTTGGGGGGATTTGAGTTGGTGTATCAATTACAATTTTCATAATAATAATCTGTGTAGGAAACGAAAATGACTCTCAAAAAAAGTATTTTACTAAAAAGAAATATTAGCCCTTAACAGGGGACGTGCGGTCTGTGAGACCGCTAGTGATTGATTTTCTATCACCCCTATTCTATTTTTAGCTCCATTGAATGGATTGACCTTGTAGCTTCCTGTTTTGTGACCTTCAATACACTTGCACTTTTTCAACCGATTTCAGCAGATGCTTTTTAAAATAATTCAGTTATTTCTTCGAGTGCGGTCTCTAAGACTGCATCTCCCTGTTCGTGTCCCAGTGATAAACAAGGTTTAGCAGATGGCGCTAAAACTTGGGGCCCGAAATATCATCCAGTTTACTGATCCTATTATGAAGCAGTGCTCCAGACACTTTTAAATGAAGCAGAAAGTGATTTTAGTGATAAGGATAATTGTACAGAAGAGTTTTTCCGATGAAATTTCGCATTGAACTGATATTGATATGTATGTTCAAATATAATCAATTTTTATAGTGATAATGTATTTTGAAAAATTTATAAAATGTATTAATATACCAAGAGGTCTATATACATAATTTATAGGTTGATTTTTATACTAGTTCTTAACTTGTATGTTTAAAATGCCCTAGAAAACCGTGCTATGAAAGTCACACAAGTCGATAAAAAAAGGGCCAATTTTACCCATTTTCATTTTTTTTTTTTGTTATAATTGTTGAATTTTACATTATATTGTCTTCTATATACCTTCATATATAGTAAAAATAAATATGATTTTTCAAGAATATTATTTATTGTAACATGTCATTTGAGAAGAAAATGTATGTTCCAACGCATTTACTTTTTTCAATGACAGTATATTTTGAAAAATTTCTAAAACATATCCATATATCAAGAAAAATATCTGCAAAGTATATTAGTAGTTTTTCTTACTAATACATTCATTAGAAAATTTAATTCGAGTGGAAATGAAATGCGGTCTCGTAGACCGCACCTCCCCAGTTAAGTCCTAAAATTTCACCTCCCCAGTTAAGGTTTTTATTGTTATCAGAAACTCATTCGTAAAAAGATAAATTATGCTATTCATAGTAGCAAGAGAAGCGATCACAGGATCAAATCTGCGACATATGTGTTAGTAACCCTTGTTCTTCTGTCTTCCGTACAAACTTAAAAATGGAAATGACAGGACATATAGTGATAAGCTCTGTTTTTTGCTTTAAATTTAATAATTGTCAATTAATTGGCAAGTATGCCAATAAAAACGAAGTTATAAATCAATAGACAAAGAATTATTAGAATTATAGAAGAAGTTATAAATCAATTAAAACTTAGATCACCAATGATGACAAAACGGGACATTCCCACCATGCGTGAGCATCCAGCGTGATATGAAGTTCTTTTCGTTGTCATAGTATATTCGAGCATTGAAGTGACCGCAAATTAACCCCCATTACAGTATACCTCATGTTCCCCCTATTCCCAAATGGGTAAGACCTCTATATAAGTATAGAGGGTGTTCAGTTTTACACCATTTCTATATCTACCGGGAAAAAGAGAGCCTGCTTACTTATAAGGAAACTTTTAAACTTATATCAAAGATGCTCCCATTGGTTTGATCTCCAATATTTGCAGAAAAAATGTTCTTTGATGAAGTATAAGTTATTTTATCGAATATCAAAAGTAATTTTAAGTGTTATTTCATTATTAAACACTTAAGTGAGAACCTGCTTACTTATACGGAAACTTCTCATTCCCATGTCAGATATGCCCCCCACTGGGATTTGGTCTCCAATATTTGCAAAATGTTGTTTAATTTGATGTATAAAACATTTATCGAATATCGAGTTAGTCGGCGAAGGACATTTCAAGTGTACATTACTGAATATAAAGGAATAAATTATTTCTATCAAATTCATAAAAAGGATACACTCAGTAACAGATAATTTGAAGCAAAAATGTTGCATGGGTTCTTCGAAATGTTGAAAACTATATTTTGTAACAAATAAAATTTTAGAATCTGAAATACGTGATGACCAGAATACTATTTATTTTTAATAAAATTGTTAATTAATATGAATTTTAATTAAATATTAATAAATGTATTTACGGTAAACTCCCGAGTATCCGTTTCGCGATTATCCGGCTTCCGTACTATCCGGCCTAGTTTTCTTTTATCGTAATTAAATGAGGAAGACAAGGCGTTGCATTGGTAACATTGCCAAGGTATTGGAAGTGGACGTTTGCTGCGATATTCCTACATGTCGCATGCAAAATACAAGTTGTGACAGGGAATGAGCAGCGTTCTGCTCGTTGTTCATTATTTCGTCAGCGTATAACGGACCTCACTTGTTGCAGCTGTTCCTGATTATAACTACATATTATTACGTATTTTTAAGTATACCACAGTGAAGTGCACAGAATTCATGCTAAAATGTAAACAGTTTAAATCCTTTAATTTACTTTTTCTCTAATGAACAGCCACAAGCTCAGAACAGAAAGCCACTTCGACTACACTCATCAAAAACAATTTTAAACATTGTCTTATATTAGAGGACGCCAGGAGCTTAAAGCAAACTCCAGCTTTCAAACAGCTTCAGAGTGTTCATAAGAGATCCACTATTAAATGGTTTTAAATTTTATATGAACACTAAATTTTATAATAAAGTGGTAAATAAATTATTATAAAATGGTAAATGAATTGTGATAACAAAGCGGTAAATAAATTTTTTATAATAAAGTGGTAAATTATTTTGTTTTCTTTGGCAGGATAAAAGTCCGATAAAATGAGAAGAAACGATTTCTATGGCAACCACACAACCAAGATAAATGTATTTCTTTCCCATTTCGATAACGCATTACTCAGGTTTTACTTTTGCGCACTTACAATTCAATTCCCTACAACATGTATTAACCCTTAACTAGGGAGGTGCGGTCATCAGACCATCAGAAAGATGGACTTTTGGTCACCTCCATTCTATTTTTAGCTCAATCAAATGGATTGACACTGTAGCTTCCTGTTTCGTGACCTTCAACAGTGATGCAGCATTCATAATGATAAGCTATTCTTCAAAATTGGCGAAATTTACTGGCGATCAAAATTTTCGTTGCTCTTTTCGAAAATTCCGTCAGAGATAGGTTGATGGGGCAACTACCCCCCCGGCAGGGGCTTATCTCCGATAATAGTAAACTGCAAAGGGTTTGACAGTCATTCCGTTAGTGTGGCTTTCTTCTTCGAATTCTGGTAGTGATATGAAGGCCTGTTGAAGCTACTTAAGTAGAATTAGGCAGTTTCGCAAATTCTGTTTTGTAAACTAAAATGTATATATTATCATGTGAGATATGATATTGTTTTGGCTTGAGAATTTTAAAGCGATTTGAAGGCAACAAATTTTTGAAGCCTCAAAATGCGTAGGCAACAAATTGACGATTTATCGCTTTTTTTATTTTTCTATTGTCTTTCATTCCGTCTGGTTCTTCTTATGAATAGATCTTTAACAATTTAACTTCTTATTTTCGAAGATGTCAATTTTTATTCGAAACTGCTCGATTCATACTCGTCTTTTAGTACTAATGAACTGAAAAAATTAATATTGTCTGAGAATTTTCCACCATGGTAAGCAAATAAACAATCCGAAAGTGCGAGCTGTGGCTGAAAGCCGATTAACATATTCTCACTCATTTTGCATTCTATAAGCGTTTTATATATAGAAAGAAACAAAACGCAATAGATGAGTAAGCCTGCTGTAATTAATCAGTTAGTTTTTTTATGAAATTCAAGTATACAAAACAAGTGCGCTAATTCATTTTAAGGAAAGCCAACTGCAGCGCCATCTATAAATGATTTTGTTAAGTAGAGTGAATTGAAAACTGAACTTTAACACAAATAGGCGCGCGAAACGACAAATAAAAAAGTTTAGGCTACAAAGTATTTGTTTTTCATTCAAAAATGCGAAGTGAATGTAAGATAAAAATCTGTTTGTAATAAACGAAATTTTTAATATTTTAACTATTCTTGATCTTAATATATTAGAATTCTCTTGAAATAATCTATGTTTACCAAGAATTATAGATGTAGTATATTGTGAAGAAATTTTTTATAGATTCTTGTGGAATCACATTTACATTGTAACACAGCGTATATAATATCGAATTTCAACAAGAAACGTGAAATTTTCAAGATTTTAATAATAAATATTGTGTTTGTTATGCATATTTTTATCTTCGGAGAAATGGGATATGTCTCTAAACGGTTAATTATCCGAATTCATATTTGCAAGCAGACTGCGATTGCAATAAAGAGTTTAATAAACTTTAAGTTGAGATTTAATAAAACTTTTTGTGACTTTAGTTCATGGGTAAGGTATCTATATTTATAATATTTTATCTTTTACAAATCCTGGTGCATAAAACATATATTTTTAGCTTTAACAATGTAGATAAATTTCATACTCTTTAAATGTGAGCAAGTTCTAAATACTTTTTTTTAAAAATCATGAGAATTTCTTATCTATTACAAATATCGGGTAATCTCTCTGATCAGAATGATAAATAACATTTTTTAAAACATTTCACTAATTATAATGTTGGAGTCTATATTAAGGAAGTGCACTTTCCGGCTGAGATAACATCTCGCGCACGCCTGTAGTAGTTCTCCGTTATTGTAGGTGGCGTTACGTCTTGCACTGCATGCTATGCAAATTTCTCCAATATTTTCTGCACGAAAATCTCGGCTCTTAAATACAACTTCAATATGCGTCTGGAAATTTGATATTCATTTTTATAAAATTTTGTTTTTTACAAATCCTAGTAACTGAAACATATATTTATTTTAAGCTTTAATTTTGTTGATGAATTTTATATCCTTTAAATGAAAGCAACTTCAATCTTTTTTATAAAAAAAGTCATGCTTTTTTGTTCAGTTACAGTCATAAAGTAATAACATAATTCTTTAGAAAAAGAAAAAGCAAACTCCAAAATCCATAAAAAAATCAGAAGAATTTAAAATTCACAGAACTCTAATAAATTTCGCAAAACACTTTTAAATCTTACAGCATTGCTTATAAAAAATATATATGGTATGAATAATAATAATATAAAATAATCATAGTATAAACGTTGTTATTGCTTCTGATGACACTTGTCGTAGACAAGTCCGCTGACAAAGTTAGCGAATTAAGCAGAATTTTTTTTTTTTTTTTTTTTGTTCATTCTTTTGTTTTTTTTTGTTTTTCAGTGGCGCTATCTAGAGCCAACAATACGACTTAGCTACTCACACGTCATAACCCTTTTTACGGGCTGGAACTCATTCATGAATTTCATTCATCAACCACAGATAGTAATTTAGACCCTAAACGGAGATCGATAACCTCTGATCCACTACCCTCAGCGGTAGTACTCTCGACAAGGAGGATTTTATGACAACGATAGATTTATGCGGGCGCCAGCCACCACCACATACTGAGAGTCTTCGGTTGGAAGGTTCGAACTCAAAACCGAAGGGAAGCGAATCCAACACTCTAGCAACTAGGCTCTCCCGGCCTCTATGGCACAAATAATTACAGCATTGCTTGTGAAAATTTCATGTTAAAACCGTTTACCAAATTTCAACTTTCTAGCTCAAAGCGTTTATAATTTATCTTTGATACAGATAGACAGAAGGATATTTTCCAAACATGTGTTTTCCGAACACTGGGAGGTTTAAAACGTGGAGTTTTCGTCAGAATCTCGAATTCGAACTTCTTGACGGTTACTATACTTTCTCTATAATACGTATACGAGAAAGTTGTAGAATTGTGAAGGTTGAAAATTTTATTCAAATTACACTTAAGATTTTGTGATGAGAAACCTTTCACAAGATAAAATTTTACTAGAAAAAAATTACGAATGTAAAGGTTTTCAGAATGTTACATCTTAAATTATTAAAAGAATGCAAGTTATTTACATAAGAATTTTCATCTGCTTTTAAATTTTATACCATATACTTATTTTTCCTTTCATATCCGTTAATAAGAAGCTGGTTATATTATAATTATGAGTTTATTCAAAGTCATTCAATGTTATTTTCCATCTGCTTTTAAGTCATTCAAAGAATTTTTATCTGCTTTTAAATTTTATACCAAATACTTATTTTTCCATTCATATCCGTTAATAAGAAGCTGGTTATATTATAATTATGAGTTTATTCAAAGTCATTCAATGTTATTTTCCATCTGCTTTTAAGTCATTCAAAAAATTTTTATCTGCTTTTAAATTTTATACCAAATACTTATTTTTCCATTCATATCCGTTAATAAGAAGCTGGTTATATTATAATTATGAGTTTATTCAAAGTTATTCAATGTTATTTTCCAAAAGATATATTCATCTACTAAGTTGAAACACACATTAGCGCTTAATATGTGCATTCTTAATTATTTCTAAAATGTCCACTAGAATTATTCTGGAGTTTCATAATTATATCATAAAGATTTTTCGGAGAGTGAAATTGAATTTTTCATACCCTGTTGATTCCAAAGGCAGCTTTTCACGGACGTTGTTATCACAGAAAAGTATCACCATATTTAACAAATGGATTTTCGCATGCAAAGGAATTTAATATTGTCCTCAACTTACTGAAAGACAAACCTTATTGTAGGATATAATCCATGCGACTAATACCGAAAAGTATATGAAATGAAATTCTACTCGGTATTTTAGATGAAGAATTATTATTAAGTAGATTTATTTATAAACACTTAGAAAATAACTGATTTCGGAGTAAATATAGAAATATTTTCAGATTTATATAAGGCTCGAGGGAAATTCATATGGATATGTTTTCCTTCATATTCCAAATTCTGTAGTATAAGGTTACATATTGAATATAATCCAAGAGACTGATGCCAAATAGTAAATGAAATTTATTTGAAATTCCATCTGGTATTTTTGATAAAGAATTGCTATTTAGTAAATCTATTAATAAATATTTAGAAAACAGCTAATTTACGGGAAAACCTGGAAACATTTTCAGATTTATATAAAGCTGGAGTGAAATTCATATGGATATATTTTCCTTCATATTCCAAATTCTGTAGTATAAAGTTACATATTGAATATAATCCAAGAGACTGATGCCAAATAGTAAATGGAATTTATTGGAAATTCCATTTCAAGGAATTCATATGGATATGTTTTCCTTCATATTCCAAATTCTGTAGTATAAAGTTACATATTGAATATAATCCAAGAGACTGATGCCAAATAGTAAATGAAATTTATTTGAAATTCCATCTGGTATTTTTGATAAAGAATTGCTATTTAGTAAATCTATTAATAAATATTTAGAAAACAGCTAATTTACGAGAAAACCTGGAAACATTTTCAGATTTATATAAAGCTGGAGTGAAATTCATATGGATATGTTTTCCTTCATATTCCAAATTCTGTAGTATAAAGTACATATTGAATATAATCCAAGAGACTGATGCCAAATAGTAAATGGAATTTATTGGAAATTCCATTTCAAGGAATTCATATGGATATGTTTTCCTTCATATTCCAAATTCTGTAGTATAAAGTTATATTATTGGATATAATCCAAAAGACTGATGCCAAGTAGTAAATGAAATTTATTTGAAATTCCATCTGGTATTTTTGATAAAGAATTGCTACTTAGTAAATCTATTAATAAATATTTAGAAAACAACTAATTTACGAGCAAACCTGGAAACATTTTCAGTTTTATATAAAGCTGGAGTGAAATTCATATGGACATGTTTTCGTTCATATTCCAAATTCTGTAGTATAAAGTTATATTATTGGATATAATCCAAAAGACTGATGCCAAGTAGTAAATGAAATTTATTTGAACTTCCATCTGGTATTTTTGATAAAGAATTGCTACTTAGTAAATATATTAATAAATATTTAGAAAACAACTAATTTACGAGCAAACCTGGAAACATTTTCAGATTTATATAAAGCTGGAGTGAAATTCATATGGACATGTTTTCTTTCATATTCCAAATTCTGTAGTAAAAAGTTATATTATTGGATATAATCCAAGAGACTGATGCCAAATAGTAAATTAAATTTATTTGAAATTCCATCTGGTATTTTTGATAAAGAATTGCTATTTAATAAATCTATTAATAAATACTTAGAAAACAACTAATTTACGAGCAAACCTGGAAACATTTTCAGATTTATATAAAGCTGGAGTGAAATTCATATGGACATGTTTTCTTTCATATTCCAAATTCTGTAGTAAAAAGTTATATTATTGGATATAATCCAAGAGACTGATGCCAAATAGTAAATTAAATTTATTTGAAATTCCATCTGGTATTTTTGATAAAGAATTGCTATTTAATAAATCTATTAATAAATACTTAGAAAACAACTAATTTACGAGGAAACCTGGAAACATTTTCAGATTTATATAAAGCTGGAGTGAAATTCATATGGACATGTTTTCGTTCATATTCCAAATTCTGTGGTATAAAGTTATATTATTGGATATAATCCAAAAGACTGATGCCAAGTAGTAAATGAAATTTATTTGAAATTCCATCTGGTATTTTTGATAAAGAATTGCTATTTAGTAAATCTATTAATAAATATTTAGAAAACAACTAATTTACGAGCAAACCTGGAAACATTTTCAGATTTATATAAAGCTGGAGTAAATTCATATGGACATGTTTTCTTTCATATTCCAAATTCTGTATTATAAAGTTATATTATTGGATATAATCCAAGAGACTGATGCCAAGTAGTAAATTAAATTTTTTTGAAATTCCATCTGGTATTTTTGATAAAGAATTGCTATTTAATAAATCTATTAATAAATACTTAGAAAACAATTAATTTACGAGCAGACCTGGAAATATTTTCAGATTTATATAAAGTAGGAGTAAATTTCAATAGGACAAGTTTTTTTTTTCACATTTCAAAATTTCTTGGTAAAAAATTATAAATAAATAAGTATAAACACGAGAAAGAATAAGTTCTGGATTTTATAGAGTAGCTAAAGAGTTTTGCCCTTACAATGCAGAATTCCGAAATAAAAATACTATATTACTCCGCATTTACATATTCCTTCTTTGCCATGCTTTTGATTGGCCATTTCAAATTATTTAGAGAATTTTAATTACATTTCTCATGGCTTGCATTACTATTGCTGTAGTCCTGAAAAGTACAAAAGAGGATTCATTATACAGGGTGATTCAAAACTTATCATTCAAATTTCATGGGGAGGTAGGAAATATGTCAGGAAACCGACTTCACATATGAAAGTATGTCCGCAAATATCATCTGCACCAACAAAATGTTCAAGCGAAGTAAACACAAGAAAACAGTAAAGTATCGAATGTGGCCTTTAAATCACATACCAAATCGCATCTATCTAGCTCAAAGTATATTTGAATTACCATGTAAACATTCAGACAAGCAAATGGACATATAAAGCGATAAATAGGCATATAATTTCAAAAGCATGCTTTTTGAACTGTAGAACGAAGTGAACAGTGGAGATTAGTCGACATCTCAAGTTCGATTTTTTTTTTTTTTTTTTTTTTTTTTTTTGACAATTGCAGTACCTATTTTTGTAACTTCATACATGAAAAAGACAAAAGGATTACGTGCTTCAACTTATAAAAGTGTTTTAAAATGTAAAAAAAAGTTTTTGTTTTTTGAAAATCCTAAAAAAAAAAAAAAAAAAAAAAAAAGGTAAATTTGTGTCATATTTTGTAAAGAAGTAATACATCATTCCTGGGAAAGTACCTACTTCGTTTTCGTAAAATCACATCACGTACACCAAATGCCATAAGATGAAAGGAATGAAGAAAATGGAATTTTGCAGAAAAGCGACTCAATTCTCATGTCTTTTGAAAGAAGGGAAATTTCAAAAAATGCAATCGGAATTTTCTTATTTCTATTGATGTAACATTTTAAAAACATACTTTGTTTTAGTCAAAATTTCGACTCCGAAGACGATGCTTTTTTTCAAAATCTGTAGATTCGAAGGGTTTTTATCAAGGAGGGTGTTATAGCAAATGCAGCAATCTTTGACTCCTCCAAGAATTAGAACTTTTCTTTTCCTATCACACAGGGTGATTCAAAACTTATAGTTCAAATTTCGTCGGGAGGTAGAGGATATCTCAGGAAATCTATTTCACATAGGAAAGTATGTCCACAAACTTTATCTGCATGGACAAAATCGACAAGTGAAGAGAACACAAGCAAACAGTAAAGTTTAATGGTGACGAATGAGACCTTAATTCCAACAAGGTAAAGTACATTCGTTACCAGTAGTTGCTTCACAAAAGGTGCTCAAAATGTCGACCATTTACATGAACATGGGATTCACAGCGCCGTTGCATCGACCGCCGAACCTTTTTAGAAACGTCTGGCATATCAAGAACAATGTCCGCGGCATATCCGCCAAGATATGTGGTATCAACGTGAGCTCCAGATCATAGTACAATTGTTGCACGTGATTAATTGAATCTAACATTTGGAGCTCAATGGATCGGCAGAGGTGGATCGATCGCTTTTGGCCGCCCAGATCGCCTGATTTATCGCCCATGGATTTCTTCTACCATGAAAGACCATGTATACGAGACCCCCGTCGACGATGAAATGGACCTTGTTGCACGAATCGAGGCCATCACAGACATTGTCTGTGTTATACCAGGCGTTTTTGAAAATATTCGACTTCAATGCAACGACGCTGTGAATCCTGTATTCGTGTAAATGGTCGCAATTTTGAGCACCTACTATGAATTTGTAGTTTATATTGGAATAAAATACACATTCGTTACTACTTAATTGTACTGTTTCCTTGTGTTCACTTCACTTGTCCATTTTACCCATGCGGATGACGTTTGCGGGCATACTTTCCTATATGAAATTGGTTTATTGACGCATTCTCTAGCTTCCCACGAAATTTGAAAGATAAGCTTTGAATCATCCTGTATAATGAAATATTTGGATTTTTCGTTTCACTGAATGAAGAACAAAGTTCCAAAGTCAATTTCATGCAAATATTACAGTTATTCGTCATGAAAAAAGCATTTTCATTATGTAAACAAATACTCCGAACTAATTAGAATATTATAAAATTTTTACACTTTGTCAAAGATGAGTCTCTAATTTAAATTAAATGCCTCTGATTGTACAGAATTTTGCTTATCATTAGATAGTTCATAAAAAAGGCCAAACAAAAGTAATCTTCAAGAAACTTTCTCGTATTCTCCATTATAAAGGTTTTGCCATTTTCTGTCCCCCCACATAAAAATTCTGAACCTCTTGCACTAACGCCTCGAGTATTCAAAGTTTTATTTTCAGAACACCACACAGAAATATTTAGTAGAAAGAAAAATTTCGAGAACATTGAGTTTATATTCATGCTGCGTTTTTTTAAAGCAACACTAGGGTTATTTTGTAACCAACCTCGTAATTTGGAGTCACGGTCAAATGGCAAGAACGACACCAAAGCTGGCACTCCCCCTCTCCGAGCTTCCACGCTAGCGGGAGGAAGTTTCGTCCCAGCTGATTCATCATGCGCTGACTTACACGAGGGTTCTTTGGTGGAATGGAGTCTGGAACCTGAAACCTCTCAGTTCTGAATTACCACCAGGCCACCTCGGCCCATAAAGGGTGTTAAATAGTTTAATATAAAGAACAGAGCCAAATAACGTTTTTTGAGTTATTGCGTTAAAATAATGAATATATAGATCAGCAGACAATCAATTCTGCTGTGGAGTAAGTCCAAAATTTGTGCACAAAACTTCTTTCATCTGATCTGTTAGGTTTTTTGAGTTATCCCACTAACATGCGCAAAAAAAAAAAAAAAAAAAAAAAAAAAAAAAACAGAATAATTTACGGACGACCCCATTGCAGATTTGCTTCAAAATTTAATCCAAGTTAATATTTTAGATTCCAAAATCTGTGCACCAGATTATATACAACTTACTCTTTATGTTTTGTAGTTGCTCACTTGTACTCGGACAGACAGATAGACGGACTTCTTGGGAATAGATTTCGTTCAAAATTTGATAGAAATCTACAAATTTTGAGTAAAGAGTACATCTCTGTTTCAGTCGTTTAGTTTCAAAAGTTTGTTAGTCGTCATAGGTACAGGCGGTCGAATATAATATTGTAACGAAACTTGTTTTAGCTTGGCACTGCGTGGCTCAGTGGTAGAATGCTATGAACTGAAGGCGACCGTATCTGACTGTAGGCAAGTTACCCAAAAATTGTTTTGTTATTGATTCACTTTCTGTTATTTCTCGTTTGTTCTAGAATGTTCTTATAATTTCCGTATCTTTCTAAATCTGGAAGTTTCGAGTCAATTCATCTTGTGGATAAAAGCAGATCTAAGGTTAAGTTCCTAATATAAAGTCTCGAGATTAGCGAGTGTTATCTTTGACTTCAGTTAACACACGGTTGTTCTATGCTAACTTCATCCACTCGACGATATCGGTAATTCTTACATGTGGAGATGCGTCAAAATCCCTATTTCAATTTTTTTAATTAACTTCCTCGTACACGAAGTATAAAGAAAGTATCGTAATCATTAAAAAAATTCGAACTCGTGATTTTGACCAAACACCACATTTAAGGCCTTCAAGATTTCGGAAAATACAGTTTTGGCATTATGTTTGTCTATCTGTCTATGACAAAAATAACTCGAAAATATTCTGAGCAAGAAACAAGATTTGGTATACGGTATTTACATCAAGTTCGAAGATTTCTATCCAACATTGAATAAAATCGGTTCTGGAGAAATCCATCTGTCCGGCTGTTCGATTAACAATTATCGTGGCAAAATTGCTTTTTGGAAGAAAGCCCCCCCCCCCAAAAAAATAGTATATAGGTAGCTTATTTTATAGTTTATATACATATTTTTTTATATTTTATATATATTTTTATTTTATAGTGGTAGTATATTTTTATAAAGTTGTATGTATGGTATACTATACAAAATGAACATAAGGGTTAAATATTAACGCGATAATTACAAAACAAAGAGAGCTAGATGGATAAAATTCGCCACACATATTTAACATCTATAATGTAAATAACTATCAAATTTTGAGGTAAAACCAACTACAGGTTGACTGTCTGTCTGTCTATACTTACGGACGCATGTAAACGTAATACTTCTAAAGTGGAATGATTTAAATTTATCAAATTTGATATGTGATTTTGTGACTGAAATTATAATCCTATGTCAAATTTTGGTTTCAGTCAGTTGTGAAAAAACGCGTCGAAAGCACAAATTCACCTATATTAGAGATAATGCGAGAAAGATTTCAGGAGACCACTTCCACTGGTTTGAACGCTTCAGATACGAGAAAACCAAGAATGATTTCAAAGTAATCGAAATAGTTTGAATTTTAATACCTTCTCTCGGATAAGTCTCGTATTTAAATTAAATGCCCCCGCTTTTTCTATATTTTATTCATTAATAAATGTAGGCGTACGATAGAGAAATCCCCAATTTCGTGCTTCTTAAATCCGCTTCGATTACTTTCAGAACAATTCATTTGCTTTGAATTGACATTATACTAAATAAAAAACCGTGTAATGAATTAAAAAAATTGATGAAATAAATTTGGCTCATAAATCATGCAATAATTTAAAAACCAGAAATAAAGAACGTGGCCTGAAGTCATAAACTTAAGAGATTTGATATTGGTTTTGCTATTAATTCATCAACCGAGACGATAAAGCAAATAAATTTCGACTGAAGAAACTATTTGTCTGTGCAAAATGAAAGATAATTATATGAATATACGACAGTATAGAATTTTTTCTTTAGAAGGGAAAGACAATATTCATATGGGAATGTATTATAAAATGATGACTTTCCTCATTGTTCGGAGGAATTGGAGAATTAAATGATTTGCATATTTCGTGCATTTTTTCTTTACTCTTCAAATATGCAATATAAAAATTAATATTAATTTGCTTTTTTTCAAAAATATTCCTTATTATGAGAACTTATTAAATTAAATTCTACAATATGAAACCAAAAAGTTATATTATGGATAGTATGAAAGGAAAATGATGAAAACAGTTCGTTGTTTTCATATCTTAAAAGATAATAAATTTTGCCTCCGAGTCAGATTCGAATTTTTTTTATTACTTTTTGACTTAGATGTTTTAGGCCCTTATCTAACGCAAAATGATATGTCATAAGATGCTGCATAGTTTAGAAAGTTAGAGCCTCGGTGGCATGGTGCTAAGGTCTCGGCTTGTGAACCGTAAGGTTTCAGGTTCCAGGCCCGATTCCACCGAAGAACCGTCGTGTAAGGGGGTCTGTTGCACGTTAAATCTGTCGTGCCAAACGTCCGCCCGCTGGTGTGTTGTGGAGAGGGGGATGCCAGCTCAGGTGTCGTCCTCGTTATCTGATCGCGGTTCAAAATGACGAGGTCCGTCCCAAAATAGTCCTCGTGTTGTTTTACAACGGGGTGTTAACATAACTAAACTAAACTAAAGAATGTTATGCATTAAAAATAGTGGTAAGAATTTTGTTTGAATTTATGTGAATTTTGGATCAATTTATATATAAATCATGCTGTAATCACGGGTTTGTCCTGTTGTAGTATCTTCATAATAGCGTTTTATAACTAATGTTTTAATGAGACTTTGTAAAGGAATGCACGTATGATAAAATATAAAATGAAGTTCTGCCAATAGTTTCATTTAAAGTGTTAGACTAAGTTGAAAACAAGAATTTGGATGAAAAATTGTATTTTTAGTTTTTCGCAGTTTAAAAAAACAGGCTCACTTGTGTTTCAATAATATCTTTATTTTGTCTCTATGTGAATTAGAAGCCAAGTTAAAGCAAACGATTTACACTTGAATGATGCTTGTTTATAAGATTTTAAGAACTGTAAATGTATTTTCTGAAGAACGACATTTTTTCAGAATTCTATAAGAATCGTCATATGTCAAAAAATAATTCAGATATCTTAATGAAGTTTGTAATTAATGGGCATTATGTTACACAGAATCTAAAGTACTATGATGTTGAATGCTGTAGAAGTGGATTTATGATTGTTAAATGTAAATATTGTTGAAAAAAATTTCAAAATTCCATAGATAATTTCATATATCACACACAGAAATTTTATTTTTGAATATAATTCTTAGATAATTGTGGGCTGCACTCTAAAATATGTTACACATGTAACGTTGTAAGGAAAAATGAAAATCTAGCAATTTTTTTTCTCTAGAACAATCTTAGTTTTTGTAAATACATGCTAAAATTGACATCAAAATATACTTTTTCTTCAAAAGCTACATATATATTTAAATAGTTTCACTTTTATTTAGCATTTTTCTTTATATTAATAAAAACATCATATAAACATAAAAATATTGTTGTTTTCCGAAACCTAGTCGGATACGACCGCGTCAGCAAGGTCCACTAGCCTTACAGCCAGCTTGCCCCCACCGAGCGGTTTTTCAGCAGATTTTGACTCCTAGGTACCTAGGGTCCTCGGACTGCTGGGCCCCGTATCGCTTTTCGGAGGAACGCCAAACTACGCGGCCGAACCGGATTCGTCCGGTGACCGCCGATCAGCGCCAAAAGCCGGCAGCAGCAAGACCACATCCGTCTCCACTCACACCGTCCATGTGAGTAAAAGCCAGCCGCCCACGGTCAAGGAGAGAGCACCGAAAGTGGTACCCCGCGCCCATGAATGGTGGAAGAGAGAAATGAAAGTTAGTGAGACTCAGGCACTCAAAGAACAAGCATGCACCACATCCCATGCGCTGCCCTTCCAAGAGGACTTCACGCGTCCTGGGGATAGGCCCGCAGACCATTAACCCGTCCAGACGGCTCCCTCCCCTCTTCCGGGCCAGTGCCCTGACAGAGAGAAAGCAACAGTAAAGAGAAATTCACAAAGGTGGGCATACGAACCTGCACTGAATATGTACCTTTGTGTCATCTGCCGCTCCGAACCTGACGGAACTGCACAGGCAGGGAAACAACGGCGTGTGCCCGAAGGCCCTCTAGCCGTTTTTCGAAGAAGAAAGGAGACCATCTAGCAACCACGTCCTCCAGGGGAATCTCTAGGAAAATCAACGATAAGCGGGTGGGGGGCAGAGAAGCGTCAGTCCACAAGTTCTGGGAACGGGTGACACTGTCGGCATGCAGGAAACCACAAACAACCCACACACCCAGCTTGCAGCTTCTCCACGGACCAGAGGCTACGTCGATCATGCAGTGATTACCTGCTGGTAATGTGAACTCGCGTCACGAGAGTTGTCGACTTCGCTTGGATTTAGCTATAAGTCCAGACTTAAGTCATGAAGACTGGGAGCGCAGTGCGTTCGAGAGCTCGCATCCAACTTTCGTCTTCTGCTCGCTCGTATTGCGTTCGAATCTCGAGTTATGGACTCGGTCGAGGTCACAAAACCTCACCCATTGCCGCACTTCCTTGGTACTAACGTTCCCAAGATGTACCCAGCAACTGAAGTCACGGAGACGTACAACGGGCTTCCTTCGGATTACCCTTACTCAGCGGAGGGGTCTCACTTTAGATGCCGTTAGGTCAGCGTTGCATTAAATGCCCGTAGCTAACCCCTAGCATCTCCTTAGAGACGTCAAAGGTGGGTACCCTACCTTTCGGCAGGTCGTCTTCACACAAGTCAGTCACCGAGGGAGAACCCCAACGTGTGCAGCCGGGCGATCGTGCACGCCTGCGTGAAGACCTTTGCGTCATCCAGGGAGACCCTCGTCTCGCCATTTAGAGTCGGGTTTGCGCAACGTGCGGATATACTGGCCATTCCACCCCACCCTGTTCTACTTGAACAGTTAGGAGCTGGACGCAGTTGTGGGGCTTAAGTCAGAGGAGTATAATGTGTCCTACACTTCCAACAGATAGAAGCGGGAATGAGCAGAATAAAAACCATCTTTTAAAAACACTTTCACTAACTAAAAAAAATAAAGGAAGCAATACTTTTTATTTTTAATATATTTTACTATTTATTTTTTATTTCATTATAATTATTAAGGAATCTTGAAGTCGGATTGTTTTTTTTCTTTTTTCTTTCAAATTCATTATCCTGTAGTGGCAAGCGTGCGGATGTATTTTTTAAATAAATTATTTGATATCTAATCTTCCCCGTGATCTGGACGTCCCGGGCTCGAATCCCTGTTCGGGCACGGTTGTTCTTCATCTGTGTTCTATTTGTGAGGTGTGTGAATGTTCCCCCCTGTAAAAAAGGGTTGTGCAAGCGAATGTGTGTGTGTCATCTTCATATGAGCTAGAAGTCGGACTTCTGCCCTCGGGTGCTCAGGGGTCTTTTCCCTCAGGAGCTACTGCACCCCCTTTCCGTGGTAACGACTTCATCATCATTCGATATCTAATAGCTTAATTCTGCATTATGGTTTCGTTAAGAGATTCAGTAAAGTAAGAATTAGTGTAACAGTTATTTATTTTCAGGTTTCGTTACACACGGGCGATATACAGATAAAACGTGGAATAATTTAATATACAAATAAGAGAAGCGATCAAATTATGCAGCACTTGCCATCGCCGGATCTGAACTAAGTCATCGGCTCCAGACATCAGAGGGCGCTGTCTCTGCGGTTAGTGTTACAAGAACGGTAATAGAATATTTTAAAAGAACACATTTTCTTCGGGACTGCACAACTATACAGGATTTTGAAACTACAGGACATAATGAAATGAGGGTAAAATCGATTACAAATATTCATTTTGTAATCGATTACATTTATACAAGCCTAAAACAGATAAAATAAAAGTGTTTGAAAATGCTAGAGAGTTTAATTGAAGAATTATATCCATTGAATGATTCTGAATAAAATAAATTCTGAATAAAACTCTTTTTAGTTAAAAAATTTGTCATGCCTTCTGGTTGATTTCTTAAAATAAAAGTAAATAGAAAAATTTATTAAATATTGTTCAAATATTAATTATATGCTTTCAGTGAAAAATGTTTGATAAAGTCAAACACAGATGGAAAAAAAAAACTCTACAAAGTATAGTTTCGAAACTCATATTTTTTATTTATAAATATAATGACCATCAAAGACTGTTTTATGTACTAGTATGTTTAACCTTTTTTCCCGGTTATATTTTTTACTATGCTTCAATCAAAAAAACTGAAATTTATTTTACAAATACAATAATTTGGAGTCTTTTTGTTATAAGAGAATCCAAATAAAAAGTAGCTAAAAGTGCTAAAAAAGCATAAATTATTACATTTTACCAAAACAGGAAAAACTTTTATGGTAAAACATATCACTTAGATTTTCCTTAACGAAGAATTTATGACTTCATAAAATATCTTAAGGCAACCAAAACATTCTCAAAGATAAACACTAACTTTAAAAGAAAAAGCGGAAGTAATTTATCAACACATTTTATTGAAGCTGTAAATCACAAGAAATATTTGGTGTAAAATAAATTGTTGCCAGAATATTTGTATCAACAGAAATTTCTTTTTTCTTATTCTTTTTTTTTTAAGTTAAATATAAATGTTTTGTTTAAAGGCAACATTTTGGGTAGTCATTTTTTCATTTATTTTTAATTTCTTTATTTAATGCGAAAAGTTTTAGAAAAATTAAATAAAATTGTAGGAAATTCTCCTAAAATTGTATTTGTAATATCTAAAATAACTATTTTATAGAAAGTATTAAGATTGCTTTAATCTTTCTTTTCTTTATTTGTTGAATCTTGCTCTTATTATTTGAAAATTTTAATTCAAAATAACATTTTTAGCAATAATGCACTTGCAAATTTAATAACTACTTACGATTAGTATTCATTGCTAATATAATTTATTATTTTTCAACTTTTAAATTTCCTTGGCTTGTTCTTTCATATTGGTCATATTTCCACTGATATTTTCATTTCAAAGCTGTAAGAAAGAAAAATTCACACTTAGGACAGCGCCACCTGTAGTGGATAAGTATAATTGATAGTAAATTAAAACTCAAAGATTTCAAAACTAAAATAATAAGATTATTATTTAAAGATTTCTTTTATTTTTATATTTAAAAATCTTTTTTTAATTAAATTTAGATTTTAGGAAACAGTGGATTCTAAAATGACAGAGAAAAATCGTTATGATAATAATAAAGCACTGAGGTATAACTTTGATTTGATAACATATTATCTACCACATTCAAATGCATTTAATCAATTTGAAATAAGAATTGAATTGATGTAATGATAAAGAAATTCTCCATTTAATAATCGAGGTTTAAGCAGCCATTATTCTTAAAATCCAGAAATAGCCGGAAGTCAAGACCTCAAGAGATTTCATATTGCAATCTTCTATTAATTCATGAATCAGAAGAAAAAAATTCATAGAAATATAAAGCGAACGAGTTTCATCTGAAGAAAATATCTCCCTGCTTAGACTAAATAATAGTACGAATCCAGGATAAAGCAAAAATCATTTATTGAATAAAAAAAATAATATCTCCATGTGCATTTAGTGTATAATTTTGATATTCCAGATTTATTCAAAAAATATAAAAAATAAATCGATTTGCCTTTGAGAATTGTTTAAGTGCTTTTCTTTAATATTAGAAAGTTGAAACAAATCTTTATTTTCAAGAGGTAGGTATTATTATGAAAGAGAATCTAATTAAATGGCTTGATATTAAAAGAGGAAAATAGCTTTAAGAATGAAATCAGAACAAAAATCGATTCACCGTTTGATTCATGTTTCGTTTTTTGTATTCTGTATCCTGTTTCTTGCTTTATCTCTTTTTTTAAAAAAAAAAATCTTTTAAATTATAGTAAAATATTTATTTTGGATATAATTTACTTTCCATTTTCTCCTTTGAAACAAGTTGATGCATATTGGTATTAAAGCAAATATGATTCTAATTTTCTAATTTTAACATTTTACAAAACATTGTAAACTTTGGAAAAAAAAAGGTATAATTGATTTTGGGGTTTCTTTTTCAATTGTTTCTTAATATTTTGAGGTAGGTGCTTTTCAGAAATTTTAATCGAAAGTTTTCTTTCACAAGAATCATAAAATGAAAAAACAAATTTGCAATTTTGATATAAAAGAAATTGAATCATAAAAAAAAATCTAATCGTCAGAAAAATTGAAACAAAAAAGTCAAATAATGCTATCCCTATATTTTAACATCGCAACAAAATGATGTCATTTTAACTTTAATGTGCTTCGACATATAACTTTAAGAAGTGAGCTTATCCACGATAAGGATATCTAAGAGTGAGTTTATCCATGATAAGGAACCACTATAGGGATATCTAAGAGTGAGTTGATCCACGATAAGGATATCTAAGAGTGAGTTTATCCATGATAAGGAACCACTATAGGGATATCTAAGAGTGAGTTGATCCACGATAAGGATATCTAAGAGTGAGCTTATCCATGATAAGGAACCACTATAGGGATATCTAAGAGTGAGTTGATCCACGATAAGGATATCTAAGAGTGAGCTTATCCATGATAAGGAACCACTATAGGGATATCTAAGAGTGAGTTGATCCACGATAAGGATATCTAAGAATATTCCCGATTTTGATGTGAGTAATAGCTCTGTATGAGAAAATAGATAAAGTTGATAGATGTATTTTTTACCGATAGATATATCAACTTAATGCTTACATCACGTGAGTGTGAAAGACGAATGTTTATAGAACAACATAGCGCATAAGAGTGTCTGTTAGATATATAAGTGGAAATTGTTAAATAAATCTCTTGGGAATTATATGACGAAACCAGCCAAATAAACTGGATAATCAAAAAATACACTTTATTCCAAAAGAAGTTTCTGTAAACATAAAGTACAGGTAGAAAAATAGAACCACAATCTTCAAAAAGAACAGCACTTGTATTAAAAAATAACTTAAGAAGATAGCAAATCATTAAAAAGAGCAACAAAGAATTCAGCTTAAAAAACTAGAGAGTTCGCTCTGCGTTTAGTACTTTATAGAAGAATTATTCGCAACAAACTTTCGTGCCAAAGTAAGTTTTTTGATATCATTTTCAAATGGAATTCTTTACAAGTATCTCTAGATTTCGATTCCAAATAGAGATAAGAACCATTTTCTTGAAACTTCATTTTCGTCGCCAAATTTCTTGATAAGATTGGGGATCAATGACGTAGCATCAATTCAGAATCCGTTAATCCTTGAAAATCTCTCGAAAATTCAAACAAATTTGTAGCAAAACTTAAGAGAATTACAAAGGCTACTTAGGGACTCTCCAAAATGACGGTTAAGAAAATTTATCAAAATGCTTTAGAAAAAAATTAATTTTTGCGGTTTCAAATTTGGTTCATAGGATAATTTAAGCAAAGAAATAAGATCCATTTACAGATTCAGAGAATTTATCTTATAGCATTTACAAAAGGTTATAGTTTTGTTTCGACTGAAGCTAAATAGATGTTAAGTGAAAGTCCACCATTGCACTTATTCAATCAAAATAGAAACAAAATGTTTCAACGGAATCCAGAAGGTAATAGAAATGATTACCCGAGTAATTTAAAGAACTTTGAGAAAGATGTAGTAACCTGGAAAGTCCTGGCCTTCTTATGATAATTTTTTGATTAAACTTTTAGGAAGAGTGATTGTATTTATACATATATGGTTTCAAGATGAAGGGAAAAGTAAGTGGATCTTGAATTTAGCTTGATAATGGAATTGAAAAGAAATGTAAATGCAACGTTTAAATCAGAGGTTCCCAAACTTGTTTTTCTCGGGGACCACTTTCAAATTTTTACTATTTTCGGTAGACCCCCTGCTTCTACATTTCTACTGTATTCCCAAAACTCCTAAAAAATATCACCCTCAATTGGGGGTGTTACGAAGAAAAAAAAGTAGCGGGCGGCACTTTGGAAGTCTCGACATGTGGTGTACACTTCTACTATTATCTATTGTTCTATTCAATTCTGTGTTTGAGTCTCGAATATTTTTGAGTACCTATCTAGTGAATGATGCTACCTGCCTACGTTGATAGGTAAATCTAAGCTAAAATTTTTGTTCTTTATTATGAAAACCTGAAAATTTTTCGTGGACCCCCACTTACAACTTGTGAACCCCTGTTTTCTTTTCAAGTCTACGTGGACCCCCATGTGGTCTCCTATGGACCCCTGGGGGTCCACCTGGACCACTTTAGGAACCTATGGTTTAAATGATGGGGCTATAGCTTTTATGACTGAAGCCAAAGCCATTGTGAGAGCTATAAACTTTGTAATAACAAAAAAATTTTAGACTCAAAATCCACTATAATAGTCTTAGTGTGTTCTTAGAAATCAAGGAATATGTTATTGGATGTAATAGGTAAAATATTGAAAACTGATTTGGAGAACAAAATTTATGGATTAAATGGGATTTTTATTTTTATGGAAATAAGCGAGTAGAGTTTCTTGCTAAACTATCTCTGTGAAGTGATGAAATTATTTTAATTTACAATGATTCATGTGATCAGATTACTTTAGTTTACAATAAGTCAAATGCTGAAGTTAGAAATGAGATTTATAAATCTATTTTGGAGAAATGGCAAGATGTCTGGGATAGAGCAACTATGGTTTCTATAATTAAGATATTTTCTTCCTCAAGTGGACAAAAATGAAATTGTGGGAAATTTATAAACCACGCGCTGGCAGGTTATAGAGTTTTAAAGTTCCTTAAAATCGTTAAAGTATGTTCGGTTGTTAATATCCGTAAAATTGTTAAATATTGTTATGTTTATATATGTTATTAAACATTGTCATTGATGGCAATAGAAAAATCGAATTGGCCTAATGGATAAGCATAGTCTGACCTTCGAACACTTTTCTGTTTCTTTATCGTCAAGAACTCTATAGATGAAATTCTTTCTGCTCTGTTTTTTTAACTACCTTTTTATTGGAAGAGGTGGGGGTTATAATTGTAAATGTATCTTGATATGGTTCGGCTTCTCTTGGTAACTTGTAGATAAATCAATTTTGAATTAATAAAGTAATTGCTGGTTGCCTTTGCCAACCCACTTGGTCTCTGGTGGATAGAGATGGATTTCTGTTCTGTTGTTTAAAGCGCATGGGCTTCGTTTAACTAAAGAAATCTTAATGTTAAAGAGCCGGTTGCCTCTGTCCAATATCGCCGTAGTGGAGCGTTTATTTCTCTGCCGGGTAGGGCTGCTTTATGGTGGCCTCACCTTTACATTTGGCTTATTGGCTTGGCTTTGACATATTCCACGATGACCAACCTTTACCTTACAGGTTGTAAGGCATAAAAGGTTCCGGGGAGAGGATCAAAACCCTGACAACCACGATGGCCTACAGGCATTCAGCCCACTTGCACTAGTTATTAAATTTCAAAAATCAGCAAACGACGTCAAAACATGAGTGGAAATAATGAGCAGATATTTTATGATCTAATTAAAAACAGAAAATAGAAGTACAAAAAAAAAATAACCCGTGCTCTAATAAAAAATCGATTAATAAGGATACAAAATCTGTACAGGAATAAACATTAACATAAGAAATAAGAGTGAAAACCCGACGGGGTCCACTTGGCTCGGATGGGATTTGTCTTTCTTTGTCTTATCCTCAGGAATAAAAGTCAATTATGGAATCATTTTTGATCTAGAAATGTGTGGAATTGATTCGCCTAGTCCAAACTATCTGAGAAGAAAGTATGTTTCAAGGTACTCAAATACTTTCCATGTGATCATAGTTGTCTTATAAAATAAAAAGTTTCACATTTGGTTAATTTCTGTGCTTTATGAACAACGCAGTTTCTAAGTTGAAATTAACATATTTCTTGAAATCTGGTTAGTCTTCATATTCTCTCTAAGCAAAATATTAATCTTTCCTGATACTGCTTTCCAGAAAATAACAGAATCATCAGAAAGCTTATTATCTGCTTTATAACTACTTCTAAAATCAACAGTGAGCAGCAGAGATTGATTTTGTTTTGAAAACTCATAAGAATATTTCTACAATTTGTATACAAAATATATAAAGATAAATTATTATATTGTCATACAATTTGAACAAGAGATTTTAATAAATATTCAGATTTTTCTGAGTACAAAAAGACCATTTTTAAAATCACTTATGTTTATTTGTCCTTGTGAGGAAAATATTGCTCAAAAACTCGTTAAGCCTCAGGTTGAAGATGGTAGTTGGACTTTTCATTAAACTTGCCAACTTTTATCAAATTTTGATAGGAATCAGCCTTTTGAAATTTTGTCCGCCCACATCCATTGCAAAACGATAAGTCAAAAACACAAGTAGTTGGATGAAATAAATTTTACATTAGTACTATAGATATTTTTTTATCAAATTTTGAACTCAATCTATCAAAGAGTTGATCTCTCTCTGCGTCTATAAGTCGAAAATGCATATTAATGATGCGGTAATGGAGTTTTAAGTCGAAAATAATATTTTTGATGTAGTAATGTCGTCAAAATTGTTGATCCCAATCAAATTTTAAACTTAATAGGTAGGAAGCAAAATATCTCAAATCTTTATTTATTTATTTTTTCTTTCTTCATAACTGTAAAACGCACAAACCCATTCTGTTTGGTCTAGTTCAAGTTTATTTACATCCCGTTTTAAAGCAACACTAGGGTTATTTTTGGACGGACCTCGTAACTTTGGACAATGGTCGGATGACGGGGACGACCCTCTCAAGTCTCCTCACTTAAAACGTACCTAATAGTCATGAATGAATAGATGACATGATGACACCTAAGATAAAGTCCTCCTTTGCGAAATTTCCCGCCCAGCTAGCAGGAAGATTTTTAGCCTTCGATTTTAAGTCTGAACACGAATCAGACGAGTCTGACACGAATATATTATATTATATTATTTTATTTTTCCAAACGTATGTGAACATATAAATCTTATATGAGAAATTTATATGCAATCACTTTACCAAAATCTGCAGCAATTTTTTTCAAGAAGAATAGAAAGAAGATATTTTTCAAAATACATATTCAGGTCTATTCACTCTGAGACGAGACTATACTTGGAATGCTCCATCATCTATAAATATGTGCAAAAAATGACGAAAGGAACCTTTTCCATCGTGCGAAATCCCCAATTTATTTCGATGCCAATATTTCCTTTTCTGCAATTTTAATGTCGTTAAAAAATCGCTAAATAAAATATTTTGAATTACAGTGCAAAGTCATTAATCATTTTTAGTTTGTTTTAATTCAAATGTTTTGACGCATTGAATCTCTAACAATAATTTATCTCCAGCATATATAAAGAATCAGCATCATTTTTTCAGATTCATTCAAAACGAATTACGCTCATTTTGGTTTTGACTGCCCATTCTTCAAGTTTTATTAAACATCTTTCACTACTGGATGCAATACGGATCATTTAGCGATTTAAAAAGGGTAAACTTAAGGAAAAGTAATTACTTAGGTAATCTACCGAAAAACTACGGAAAATAGTTCATTCTTCAGTTAGGAAACTATTTTAGAGTAAGGAAAAATCATTAAGCTAGAAAAATGACTGATAATCATGCTAAGATAACACAGTTCTTAATCTCAGCTAAAAGGTCTTTGCTTAGTGTAAATTGCGAGAAATAGCCTTTCTTATATCTAAGAGGATTTAAAAAAACTGAGCAAAATTTTCGTAGTTAACTTAAGTGTTAGAAGTTCCAAATTTTCCCAAATAATTTTGAGAAAACTTCCTTCATTTCTTCAAATATAATTCTTCAAAGTTAGAAAAAAGTAAAGAGAAAATTTACATTTTATTTAGGTGAAATAATAATTAATAGTTTTAGAAATGCAAAAAAATATCTTTTTTTTCTTAGTGTTGCTATTTTCCCCTCTTATTTTATATCTTGAACAGAAATTTATTACAGCAACAATTGCAGTGCTTCTTTTGAAACGTATGGTGTCATATGAGTTTTCGTTTTTCATTATGGTTGGAAATTGAAGATGTAATCTTACATGTTATCTGCGAACAGATCATGGACGAAATTGAAACATTTCGTCGGTATATTCAATGCTTGGGCGATCATTACAATAATTTTCATAATTTTGCTTAGTTTCAGCGAAATAACTAAATAAACTTATATAAAAATAACTAAAAATAACTTTGCGAAAATAACTAAATCGAAAAACTTCACAAAGGCGAAACATAATAAGCAGATATGATAAATGGCGCTGTAGTGGTACAGGTTATTTTCCTCGACGATAGTGTGAGTTGCAGATAGTCAGACGATGTGGCTGGCACACGAACGGCATTCCGTCTCTAAAACTACGCCTCAAATGGCAAAAAATATTTGGTACATACTTTTAGTTTCCTTTTTTTTTTCTTTTACACAAACTTTTAATGTGTGCCTCTCCTGCTTAAACGGTTCATATACGAAAGAAATGGATTTTGAACATAGGAGAAAATTCTTCAACCCCAGTTTCCGGCAATTATTATTAGTGCCAAACACTACAGTTAAGTTTAGTTACATTTAAGACCTATTTGAACTCAACACAACGTTTATTTCTCGTAACCGTGAGCCATAGTCAGATGATGAGGATGACACAAGCGTGACTTTTCTCCTCTAAACTTCAGTGTTGAAAACAGCAAAGAATTTTTGATACACAGATTTTTAATGTGCGATTGTTCTGCTTAAACGGTACACAGAAATCGATACTGAACATAGAAGAAACTCACCAAACCTATTTCTTCATAATTAGGACAGATGGATATTATCGAATTTTCAACATTACATTTTATTCTAAATTGAGAGATCAATATCAAAATATCTACTAACAAATTAGGTGTTTATCTAATCACTTACGGAAGCAGAAAAAGCATATTTCTGGTAATGCTAATAAGCATTAACTAACCATACTATAAAAAACTGCAACAAGAGAAAAATTGTATAAGAGGACGAACAACAACTTTCGAAAAAATTAATAACCCTTCTGACTTTTCTGCTGTTTGAGAATAAATCATTTCTCAGATTTTTCATTTCAGTAACAACAGAAAAGCTTTTTCTTATAGAAAACATTAAATCAACATATTTGACAATCAAAATCTGTATCTACGCATAATACAGTTGCGCCCTCTGTAGGGAAAAAGAGTTTTTTGTTAAACAGTGTTGAGGGCGAGCAACCGAGAAGAGATGTGTGTACCATCAGCTCTCGTCAATTTAATTATTGTGAATTAAAAGTGAATTATAGTATGTTAGATTACTTTTTATTTAATGAGTTTTGAGTTCTTTTTATTAGTGTCGAAGTCAAAAGCCGAAGGCTGATGTTTTTTCTTTGCAGAATTTATTTATACAGGCATTGATATTTCCGTTTGACAATTTTTTGGGGATTTTTTTTACAACATTTAATTATATAAAACTACAAAATCTACTTTTTACAACAAAATAGATCAATTTTATATTTGGAGTATCTCCAAAATATCTACCAGGTTAGTTAATTGTGAAAATATTTAATTCTTAAATAATTAAAAATTGTAATTTCATTAAAAATATGCTTAAAAGAAAAAGATTATTTTATATAACATGCACATTAGTGGTGATTTAGCCGTTAGCAGGTGTAAAAGTGTGAAATACGTGCAACCAATACGTAATCCTGGTAATTTTAAAGCCATTTTACGACTAAAACTTATTTATTGAAATCTTTTAATAAAAGACTTTTATTCCTAAAATAATTGAATGATTTGACTCAATAATGAACAAGAAAATAACTTAGTAATGCGATTTAAATTTCAATAAATAGTCTCCAATGGAATTCTAGTTAATTCATAAGACATTTTAAAATGTAAGTAGACGTTAGTCTTAAATATGAGGTAAGTATATATTGGATTATAATTTTTTACAATTAAAATTTTGACTTATTTTTTTATAAAGGTAGAACATATAGGAATATGCTATCCAAATCTATACCGTATCTTTCAGTTTCCAATCAGTTTGGGTTTTCAAATTTTATAACTGGTTTAACTAAAAATTCAGTAAATTTCTTTAATCATGTGATAATTGGATCGTTGTAATAAGCGCAAATAGGATTCTACTTAAAAATATAAACATATCTTAATATAAATATATATTATGAGTAATTAAAAAGCATGGAGAATAGCTGTTTGGAAGACAAGTATATAAATACAAATGAGATTTTCAAGAATACGGTAAACAACAGCATTAAATCAAAGCTCTCATTTCCCAAGTCTTCCCACGGTAAAATTTATTTGTAATAATTGAGTTTATTACATCACATTGAATTCTATAAAATTCCCAAATTAAGTAAAAAATTAAATTTTTTTTTCTATAGAAAATTAGTATAGGTGACGCTGCTGGTGAAGCGATAATTATTCTGGGTATCTTGAAACATAAAGCTAAAACTTATTCCATAGCACATATTTATTTTCTACGACACAAAATACATAAGCAATCATACGGCTATTATCGAAATCGTAAATACTGATTTGAAAATTTATCCCGCAGATTTACGTCATATAAAGCGCCACACAACAAGTTTATTTCCATCACTTCCAACGCATCTCGATAAAAAAAAAAAAAAAAAAATGGATGAATCGAATTAAAACGAATGTAAAATTCATTTAGAAATCAATGACTTCATAAAATTTAATAAACATTTCCAGTGAAACAACCTATTTTTCCCATAGTTAAATTTATTTGTATCAAAAGACACACATTAGATTCAATAAAATTCCAAAAGTAAGAAAAAAATTAAAGAATTTCTTTCTATAGAAAATGATTATAGATGGCGCTGCTTGTTAAGCGAGAATTATCCACTTCTCAATTAACACTTTTATCCCAGTAGAATTAAGACTTTCTGATATGCTTTCTTTTCTGGTGTATCTCATTCTAGTTTGATTGTTCTTTAGTAGTAATTTATTCTCTAATTTCTGTTAGGTCACCTACTTTCTGCTTTTGATATCATCATTACATTATTTAACAAGCAATACCGCCTATGTCAATTTTCCATACTTCACTCGAGAAAAAAATAACTGAATTATTACAAAAAATATCCAACATTGCGGATTTTTTAGATATTTATTTGGTATGAGTGTAGAATATTTTAAATAAATTGATAACTGAGAAATTTTTAACAGTTTCAGAATTAATAAATAATAATTCAATATTCCTAATGGACATATCAAATTAAAACAAAGAAAATAAATCCTCCGCATTTATTTACTGATTTCAAAAATTATTGATTTTTTTTATCTTGCTTTTTTTAGAAAATAAATATAGGTGGCGTTGTCTGTTTGATTGTCAACAGCTTAATGTAACATGGAAAAGACTGAATATTTTAAGATGACAGGATCAAATATTATATTTTTTCTGATTATTGTATTGGATTATATTCTAAAATGGGAAATTTTTCAATATTGCATTTTAAACCCAAATTAGAAATCTTTTAAATTCGATTAACGTATGTATTATTCCATACAAGCATTACACTAAATCATGAAATTTCACCCAAGAATAATTTATCTTGGTCATCCATTTCTTGTCTCGGTAAACTAAACAGCCGATCTGAGAGAAGAATACCATTTGAAGTGTAATTAAGGTTTATTTCTTTTTTTATTGGTCTAGAGAAAAGGAATAGAAAATCGTTAATGAGTGTAGATGGCGTTCACCTCAGAGATCGTTTGTTTATCCTCCGGTGGTTTCGTGGGCAATCGGAAAAGGCCGTTCCTTGGATCATTTGCGCCGCTGAAAATAACTGCAGTTTGTGGTAACGACTGAGAATTCGTTGGGGAAAAGGATGAAAAACTTGTGGATACGGCTTAGGGCAAAAGTATGGATAGAGACATCTGTTTTCTGCAAAAGTTTTTTTTTTGGTTTGAGCTATAGATAATTCACATATTAATTCTTCGTAAAGATAAACTTTTAAACTTTCTAAAAAATTGCTAATAAAATTCAATATTATTTTTTATTATTTGCCACAATATGATTTCTTTACTTATTTTGTCTGAAATTTAATGTACCATAGCCATAGATTTAATAAATCGAATGAGGACTTACTGCTCTTTTTACAAGCCTCGGTGATTAAAATGTTTCTGAGAGGATTTAAATAAAATAAATAATCGTTTGCAATAATCGATTTTTATTTTAATAAAATAAAAATCGTTTGTAAACTTTGAGGAAATATTTTCAAGACTTATATAAACATCTGGCAGCATTCAGTATTTGATTTCATATTATCGTTTGGAAAGAAATTTTTTTTGTAAGGAGATAAAAACTTAATCTCTGTAGATTTTGCAAAATGACGAAAGTAATTGAGTAAAGAATATGTTTCCATATTATTTCCGCTCTGCAGTTTCTGTTACAAAAATGTTTCAAGTGTTGTAGAAAGCTTATAAAAAAAACTATTTATCAAAAATAAAAATATTAGTGTGGTATAAATATTTTAATTCAGGTTGAAAATCCTTTATAAATTAGTCACATTGCAGTGCACTTTCCACTTTATTTAATCATCAGGATATTTAAGAAATGAGATAACTAGTACTTAATATTTCCCCTTTAAAAATTAGTGATGTCATTGAATAATTCCTAAATCGAAATATTCGGAAATGATCCTAATTTTGGTGACAGCACTTGTGAATTTACCTCATCAATAATGCTCCTTCTCATAGTGCCATTATTTAAGAATTTCGCCAAAATTTTCAACAAATACGGATATAAAAATTCCGTATTTATTCACCAAATATGGCACCTGGTTCTTATTTCAAAAGTTAAAATTACCTTTTCATGATCATTTTCAATATATTGAAACAATAAGAGAAATTGCCACGAATCTTAAATTCTATGAAAATAGATTTACAGGATGTTTTGTGGATTAGGAACGAAACTTAAATTCTATGGAAATAGATTTACAGGATGCATTGTGGATTAGGAACCAATCTTAAATTCTATGAAAATAGATTTATAGGATGTTTTGTGGATTAGGAACGAATCTTAAATTCTATGAAAATAGATTTACAGGATGTTTTGTGGATTAGGAACGAATCGTAAATTCTATGAAAATAGATTTATAGGATGTTTTGTGGATTAGGAAGACATTGGAAAAATTGCATTGTAATCGTAAAAATTTATTTTGAAAGAGATATAATAAATATAAATGTATAAATTACACGTTTTGATTAAAGGCATCTTCGATGTTTTCCAAAAATACATGACTACCCCAAAAGAAGAGTGCATTTGAAACAGAAAAAGAATACCTTTTGTGAAACCCTTTTTAAATTATTTTCATCGAAAGTTCAATGCTTCATGTTTGAAGAATTGTTTACAAAAATAAACTTATTCTTTTTTATGAAATGCGTTTTTCCCCCAATTTTATAATTATAATAATAAAATTTGCAAGATTTTATAATCTTAATTTTTATTTTTCTCCTTTATAAAATTCTTTGAAGTTCTTAAATTTTTGCAAAATTTAATACATCTACTTCTAAAATATTCATCATCTTTCCATATAACATCTAACAAAAATGAACAAATCAGTCCTCCCATTATATCGAATATTGCTTCTAATTTGCAAAACTTAACACATTCACATAGCAAGGAATTTCTGAGTGCTGAATATAGTGATTTAATTTGCATTTCCTAGAAATCATTTCTATTTTTCCTTAGAGTTTTAAATGACAGGCGAAAAAAAAGTGGCGCTACTTTTCCTCTACACCATTTTGTTAATCAATGTGCTTAAAAAAAAGAGAATCCAAAATATCGATATTTAATCGGAATCCGATTTAATTACTATCTATATTACGCTGATAAAATCCCATGTGAATTATAATATATCCCATGGGATGGAAAATATAAATTATCTGAACTGCAATGCCACTTACGATTGATTTTTTCATTTAAGGAAATATGTGCTGTTTCAGTAAATTTACAAATGAATTATTTTATTTCCACCGAATTTTGAAATACCTCAAATGTGCGAGAAAAAGAATAATATTTATAAATCGACAAAAGTTGCGATTTTTTAAATCAAACATTTATTAACAAACAGATTAACTCCCGTTTCTGGAGAAGTATTTCTTTCTATGAATTTTACTCCTTTGTTCATTTTAAGAAATTATACTATCTTTTTTAAAATCCCATGTGAATTATTATATATCCCATGGGATGGAAAATATAAATTATCTACACAGCAATGCCATTTACGTTTACATTTTTTTTTTCATTTAAGGATGTATGTGCTGTTACTGTAAATTTACAAAACAATTAATGATTATTACTCATTTACATAATAATGATTATAGCTCATTTACAAAATAATGATTAAAACTCATTTACATAATAACGATTATAGCTCATTTACAAAATAATGATTAAAACTCATTTACAAAATAATGATTAAAACTCATTTTAAAAAATTAATGATTTTGTTTCTACTAAATATTTAAATACTACAAATGTGTATGAAAATGAATGATATATATAAATCAAAAAAAGAATTTTATATTATTTTTCAATTTAAGAAATGATGCTATCTATATTGTACTGATAAAATCCCAGTATTATATATATCCCATGGGATGGAAAATATAAATTATCTACACAGCAATGCCACTTACGTTTAGATTTTTCATTTAAGGTAGTCTGTCTGCTACAGTACATTGACAAGGAAATTAATGATTTTTGTTACCACTAAATATTTAAATATCTGAAAATATGTATAGAAATGATTTAGAAATGTGTCCATTTGTGGATTATGAGCAAATCCAATAACAAATGAATGGAATAAAGTATATTTTAATTTTTAGTAATCAATAGTACTGATTTTTTTTATTAATTAATGAAGATTTTAAATAGAATTTTGTCGGCACTACGTATCAAAACTGTTTTAAACTAGAACTTGCAATATGGAAGGCATACTTATCACATTTCTATCGAAGATATATATGGAGAGAATTTAAACATTAAAGATACGTTAATAGGATCATTATCTTAAGCGAAAACATTTCTTATAAAACTTCTTTTACGTCTAAGAAGAATATATTATCATTACCAAAGGTCTTAGTCCATCACGCAAGAGAAATAAAGAATAAATGTTCAGTTATGAAGAAGTGCACACAAGATTCTGTTTCGAGAGATGAATATTTATAAAGTTCATTTTTCACCATCGACAAATGAAGTGATTCCCTCGAGCGCTTAATGGACATTTATTTAGCCCAATTATTCCAAAACTTCTTTTTACTTTATTTGCATTAATGAATCGGATCACATTCAGAATCAGCAGCGAATAAATAATTCAGTTGATTCTAATTATGGACTCTAATGAATAGAAACATAAGATTTATTTATTTATTCCGAACGAAAAGGAAATATTTTTTGTGACTTGAAAGTTGATTTGGTTGATGTGTAAAATAAGCGTAAGTTAAAGTGAATGGAATATTTTAAACGAAAGAATTGGAAATCTTAGCGTTTCTTAAAAGAAATAATATATAATTTATACATAGAGAGAATTATTTTCTGCTGCATTTCGATTTAGAATTATTTTGGTAAAGACTTTTTCAGCTGTTACTCTTAACAATCGAATGAATTCAACGAAAAATATGTAAAAAAAAACAACTTACCACCTATGAAAATTTTGAGAAACTGATGATAATTTTTTTTTTAAATACAAAGTACATTTCCAATGAAAACCAGTCGGAAACCCTTTTTTTTTCCAAAATAGATCACGACATTATGTTAGTTATTTACATTAATAGATACAAAATACAGATTTCTCCAGCTATTACTCTTTAACCTTTAACAATTGAATGAAAACAAGTAAAAGTCTGTAAAAAATAGTTTATCACTTCCAAAAATTTTCAGAAATTCATAAAAATAATTTTTTAAAACAAAACCTGCATTTCCTACGAAAATCAGTTGGAAACTTCCTCGCATATTTTCCAATAAAAGACTTAATCTTTAGTTGTGTTCCTTAACAGTTACGAAACACAGATTTTTAGCGTGAATCTAAAGAGAGAATATGCATTTCGAAGTTTTGTTTCGAGCGACTGACTTAGAACAACAATTGTAGTCAAAAGATCTACTACCAAATATCAAAAATTTAAGTTATTGCGTTTAC
This sequence comes from Argiope bruennichi, assembly GCF_947563725.1. NCBI lineage: Eukaryota > Metazoa > Arthropoda > Arachnida > Araneae > Araneidae > Argiope > Argiope bruennichi. Next base: position 16,484,530 of record NC_079161.1, read on the forward strand.
ATGCAGGGGAAAGTGAAGACCGATTTATGGGTAACCCCTTTTACAAGTTTGGGAGAAAATTTGAATCGACATAGGATGCGTTAAACCTGTGCATCAAATTTTATATCTCTAGTCTTTATGTTTTATTGTTATCTAATTTGCTTATACTAGAATAGCCAAACAAACTTCTTCAGAATGGATTTCCTTCACAATTTAATAGAAATACATAAATCCAGTCTAATGTCTGCATCAGAATGTCAAACTATCTGTCTCAAAATGCTTTTGAATAATTGTTCACAAATAGAGATATATAATGCAAAAAGTATATTTTTCGAATTCGAATTGTTTGGTGATTCCACTACTTTGACATTGCCATATAACAAACAGCCAAAAAACAAATTCAAAATTGAATATCTGAAAAATAAATTAAAATTTTCATTACAAGTGAATTGCTCTCCTTTAGAAACATGAGAGAATGAGAATTTTCAGAGAAGAAGGCCAATCTTTGAAACTTTCCTATCTATCGATGATACAGTGTTGGAATATATTTCATGACTAACAACTTTTCCTCGATGGTAGTTATATTTGAATGGTTATCTCAAAGCTTGGAATGGTTTTGCTAAACTCAAAGGGTAAGTGCAACGACAATGGAGCATTTTTTGTCTCCTTGGCGATATATTTTTAGATTTCTTTTAAAGCCCTATTACAAATATATTGTAACGGGGGGGTGCACCTCGTAATTGAGGATGAGAAGTTTCTGGCATGGTGGTTGGTTCTCACCATTCCTGTGGGTACCGAAAAGGTGGAGGTCTGGCTCCTCCCCTCAACTATGAGACGTACTTCCTTAGGGAAGGGTTGCGACGTGGCCGGTAAAGGCCCTTAGGACTCAACTACAGTTTCTGCCAATGTTGCTGTGGCGGTGGTCCGGTCATTCAAATTTTTCTATGTGCCTTCCGGCAAGTCAGCGAAGTCAGTTTGTGATTGTGATTACAAACACATTGATTTTCATATGTGCAGTCTGTATGCACAGGGTGGGTGGGGGGGTCTATAAAATTCATTCTGAGTTTCGGTTCACACACTTCCCCATAATTTCATTCCTTTTTATTTTAATTATGGATTTCAAAACAAGGAGATATATTTTATAGGATCCGAGAACATTCAGTTTCGAATTTGATTTATAATTTGCTGATATTTGTTACAAAAAGGAATGAATGAAAAAAATTCCAGAGAAAAATTCAATTCTTTATTTTTAATCCGTGACTAACAATTTATTCATGATCAACACGACTAACAACAACAAAAAATGAAGAAAAAAATTTAATTGGCAAATTAAGATTTTTATGAATATCTTCTTTTTATTTATAATACTATAGATATTCTATTTCTTATTCTATAGTGTAATCAAATATGCAGTTTAGATTCTGAATGAAGACAGTTAACAGTTACAGCTTGTTTTCATTGGCAATGCTAATTCGATTTAAATTACTTTGAATTGTGCAGTAATGTGACAATCTTTCTACAATTCTCACTCTCTCTCTTTCTTTTTCTCTCTCTTTAATATTACCAATTTATGCTACGGAAAATGTTAACTTTAATATTTTTATGTATCATTTTAAATATATATAAAAGACAATTCTTTCAAAATAGCAACCAAGTCTTCAAGTTATTTTTAAATTCATGGCATTTACATCAAAATAACACGCATTTGAAGGCAGCAAAGCGATCGATAACTTAAAAACTGTCACTTTTGATCCAAAAATGAAGAGTAATCATTACGAATGACTTGTGATTTTTTTCGTTGCCTGATTTTCGAGAGCCATATACCCGTTCAAGCATAAGCTGCTCTTAAACAGATCATAAATCATTCTAACTTTGTAATATTTCAATGTCAAAAGACAAACATCAATTATACCAGAAAGGAAAAAATGTGACAGCCAATACTTATTAGTAAACTCTTCGTCAAGGAAAGTCTTACTTTCTAGAAAATGCAACTTTATTATTGATCTTTCAGGAACTCATTTGTCGATTGTAAAGAATTGGTGCATACTTATCAAATTACGACAGTACATAGCACCCATTTTCAACTACAAAATTTAGCTCAAAATGATGATAGAAATTTTAAATAATTAAAGTAAAATTTATTTATTTTTAACATACACAACTAGACGCGCATATATTGAACATTCTACAGAGGCTTTTTTAAGGAGTTTAAGATTTTCAATAGAAAATGTAATTTCTATACTTCGAACAAAAAAAAAAAAAGGCTTCAATGATTCTTATTAAAATAGAAATTCTAGAGAGGCCAAAAGTTGTTTTCGATTATGCAATAAAAACTTACTGATGAGTTAGTTATACCACAATTTTAACCTCAAATCTAAGCATACAAAAGGAGAAAACAATTAAAAATTTAGCATGATTTTGCTGTTTTTTCGCATTAATTTCGTATTATTATTGCACAAAAATGTTTAAGTGTTTTAAAAATTCGTTTTTAAATATATTAGTTTAGTTATTGATCAACATTTTTTATTGTTTTTCAAAAGTATTTCTTATATGCGTTCCAACAATAATTTTCATTATTGTCGAATATAGGTTATATTTCCCTAACGAAGTATTTCTGTACTGTTCGTAAGCACATACCCTCTGCTCCTGTTTGCAAAAAACAGAAGATTATACGCAAGAAAGATCAGGAAAAAGTTTTCTTGACTCATCCATTTATTCACATCTTGCATTTTGATTCCTAAAAAAAACTTATGTTTTGTAGCAATCAGCACACTTTTCAATTTAAAAAATATTTCAAAGTATTTTAAAAGATTTAAAAGAATATTTATTTCTAAGTCGAAAAAGAACTATAAGCCGAATTAACATGCATTCACATTTAGTGTTCTAGAAAACTAAAAAATTGCAAATTAGTGTATTTAATATCATATTTATTATTATCAACAGAATTAATTGGCAATCATTTGTTATTCATATGATATTAAATATTATGACATTACGATTTCGACTTAAAAAGGTGAATTCTTTCAATTGCCAATACATGTATAAAAAAGGATACGACACAATACCATCTAAAAGAGAAACAACATATATAAATTCATCATGACATGCATGAATTCACTGTTAAAAACTAGGTGAAGGGAAATGATTTCTATTATTATCATTCAAGCGAAACAAATAAATAAATGAAAAGATTAAGTGCGATATTAGTCCATGTATTGCCCAGAAATATTACATTTACGGATTGTTATAATCCATTAATTTATGTTTCATACCAAAATTCATAGAAAATAAAACTATAAATTATACTGTAATAAAACCCTTATAAAATCAATACATTAAACATATATATCATTACATTAAGAAATATTACATTTAATGATTATTATAATCCATTATTCTGTCTTACATAGCAAAACTCATGAACGAAAACAATACTTAATTTCAGTTGAAAAAATATCCTGAAGTTAAATACTAACGAAACCCTAAGGAAATCAATACAATAAGAAATATTACATTTCGTGATAATTATTATCTATTTATCTGTGTTGCATAGCAAAATTCATGAGTAAAAATATACCTCCATTTCAGTTAAAAAATATCCATAAGTTATACTCTAATGAAACCCTGAGGAAATCAATACATTAAGCATATACATCATTACATTAAGAAATATTACATTTAATGATTATTATAATCCATTAATTTGTGTTGCGTAGCAAAATTCATGAACAAAAACAATTCCTTCATTTCAATTGAAAAAATTATCCTTAAGTTAAACACTAATGAAACCCCAAGGAAATCAATACATTGAGAATCAAAATCATAAAAAAAAAAATTCTTAAAAATACATTATCATTATAGTTCGTCACGCAAAAGAAAGTAAGAATAAATCATCAATTAAAAAGAAATCCACAAAAGATTCTGTTTCGTGAAATGAATATTTATAGAGGCGCACATTTTTCTCCATCATCAAAAGAAATGAATCCCTCGTGCCCCTAATGAGCGTTTATTTATCTCCTTTACGCTATCACTTCCAGCTCATTTCTGCTAATGAACCAAAATACCTTCAGAATTCTTAATGAATAAATGAATCAGTAGATCAGAAATGGTAAGCTCTAAAAAAAACTACAGAATGTTTATTATTCCGAAAGCAAATGAAGCATTTTTGAAGTAAGGGAATTCGATTTCGTTTATGAGTAAGCAAAAACAATAATAGTTGGGAACAATTTTAATAAAAGTGTGATTGCACAACATCCCTACCATCACTTTTAATGCAAATATTCTTACCATTTTATAAAGAAATTATTCTATTTTGTATTTTATACTTACCACTATTTTTAATTATTTCTCTTATATATAGATTTAAGTCCCTGGCATTTATGTAACGCCAAGCTTCTTTCCCACAGTTTATCGCCACTACAGGAGATAGCTTCTGAGTGAAGCGGTCTCTCCTTTGACCGCCAATTACAATAGCCTTTTATTTTTTCATTGGTAAATAATTGCCAACGAAGGTAAAATATTTGAACACTGTACTTTGTTCTGGAATTTGGAAGAAGCTCTGAACTTCAAATGACTTGGAAATTTTTTTTCTTAAGAGTCCGGCGCATGAAATTTGTTGTCTTCGTGTAAAGAATTCTTGTGTAAAAGAGCAAGCTGGCGTCAATAGTTAAAGATTTGGTGCCTTCCGACTACGGTACAAAATTACGAGGTCCATCACTAATAAGCCCTAATTTTACTCGTTGTCTGTATGTCCGCTGTTAGGAAGACAACGATTTTAAGTCGGTGGGGGACCGTCTCCACTTTTTTCATAGTAGCGCCATCTAGAACCAAGAGAACGACTTAGCTACATACACGTCACAACCCCTTATAAGTAGCGGACTTCATTCACGCATTTCATCACTCATCCACAGACCTAAATCAGAGAACGATCACCCCTGATTCGGTACCCCCAGTTGTATCAGTCGACATGGAGGACTTTGTGACCACGACAGATTTATGCGCACGTTAGCTACCAAGCAAGTGGAGAATCTTTGCCAGCGGGGTTCGAACTCGCAACCTAACGGACGCGAATCCGACGCTCTACCAACCAGGCTATCAAAGCCTTACATAATTTTACTTAAAAATGGGACGTGAATATAACTAAACCATTACGAGTTATTTGCGACAATTTTTGTTTGGGGATTCATCGCCGACGTATAGTTGCTACACGTGTATCAGAGAACCAAATATGTAATTTGGACACTTTTCTGTTAATTGAATGAAAGTAAAATCTGAAACAGAATTACAATTGTGGTCTAGTGGCAGCAAATAAAATTTCAGTTATTTAATCACTAAGTTTTTGAATCGCATATAAATGCACGCAAAAGTATGGAGGAGCTGACGTGTCAATGACTTCATGGATTTAGCTCAAAATGTGTCACACATCTATGTATTAAATGTGTAACATCAATTTTATCTTTATTTTTTAAATTTAATAGTTTTATATTCAGTTGTCCGATTATGGTGTTCACAATGGATCGGACAAATGACTAGACAGATTTCCTTTTTAATAGGCTTCATTCAAAATTTGATTGAAATGTACAAATTTGGTGTAAAAACCATAAAAATATCAACCATTCAACTTAAAGCCTTTTTGAATTATCGGGAATTCCAAAAATATGTGCGTTTTGAATTGGCATACAGAGAAGTAAGTAAAAGCAAATTTACCAGAGAATCAGCTAATAACATTTTCTCACATTTATAAAAACGTATTCGTCAAAATATTTTTACTTAAGTAAGTTGATGAAACAGTAAAGAAAATCACAGTATTTAAGTTCTTAAAGTTTACTGTTTCCCCTAGAAAACTTTCACTTGAAGAAAAATTTATCACAGGAAATTTTCATTTTCAGCCTAAAATGCATATTAAAAATGTACTAAAGTTTTAAGAGTGTGCTGAAGTTTTAAAATTTTCCAATTACCCACAGCTGTAGACGAAGCACGGTTTCTTTATATTTTCCAAAATTATTCTGAGAAGCTAATAACGAAGAAAAATTGACACTTAGGGTTTAAAATGATGATTAATGATCTTGGAACAGGAGAAAATGCTTTTATTTTTTTTTTCAATACTTATTCTAGAATATGAAGGGGAATTGTTGTGTGTTATTTTCAATATCAACAGCACTAATGCAGCCTTTTCGTAAAACTTGCTGTGGATTGTTTTGATTTTCTTTAACATAACTTATATTATTTTTGTACTCAGATGAAGAAAATGAGGGTTAAAATAAATATTCTTGTCTTCAATATTAATATCAAATATCAATAGTGAAGAAAAATTATTTCATCTTTACTCATGCTTCTGAGAATAATTGTTCCGAATTCAATACAATATCTTGTGGACCGAACTATCAACAGTTTTTTTTCTGAAAAATCGTGTTTTTTCGGAGAAAATATTTAAACACGAATCATATATGGGTAAAATCCTAGATGGGCCTACCTCTTGGCGACTTATTTGAAATATCGCCAAGTTGACTACTAATTGAATATTTGTTATTATTATTTTTCAATTAAATAACGATACTTGAAGGCCAGAAATAATAATAAATATAATAAAAAATAAATTAAATAAATAAATAATAAAATAAATAAGTAATAAAATAAAATAAATAAAAAAATAAAAAAATAAAAAATAAAATAAAAAAAAATAAAAAAAAATCCAACTAGGTTGCCACATTGGCGACGTTATCGCCACTCGTTTGGCGAGAATTCAAAAAGACGCCAAGAAGTGGGCTGTGCTAGGATCCACCACAAAAATTGATAACATATGAATAGTTTTCAATCTCACCTCATCTCAAGCCCATCAGCGCCATCTCACAAAATTTTGAGATACCAATAGGTTAAAACGACAATACAAGTATCACAAAAATTTACCAGATGGCGTTATATGACAATGTCAGCATGAGAGCAGAAAGAAAAAGACTCTAATAGTTAGTTATAAATATGTTTTTTTTTTTTTTGTGCGTGGGGGGGGGGAGCGTAAACTCGCTCTTTTTCAGGAAAGACTTCTATATAGATAAATTTAAAAAGCAAAGCCTCATCTAAATATAAAATCCAAATCGTTAGAGCTGCTTCAGAGATACACGAAATAAATTTATATGAAAACAAAAATTACTCCTATAAAGTTGTAAGATAAGCAAAATCTAATTGAATTGCAAACGCGGGATCGAACATGAGAAAAATTCATGGAAATCTGAAGCCCTGAATACTACTCCACCTTTGATCCGCTTATGCAGCTCATGTCAATATTTAGTTATAAAAAAAATTGTGTGTGTAAAATCGAAGTTTTTCAGGAAAGACACCTACATAGATAAATTACCTAAATAAATAAAGCAAAATCTTACCTAAATATAAAATTTAAATCAAATCGTTTGAGTCATTTCCGAGATATACGAAATATCTTATATAAGTGTTTACAAGAAAAATTTTGTACAGATAAAATTTATATCCATACAAGAATTGCTTGTTTAAAATTATAAGATCTTTTAACCCTTAACTGGGGAGGTGAAATTTTAGGACTTAACTGGGAGGGTACGGTCTACGAGACCGCATTTCATTTACACTCAAATTAAATTTTCTAATGAATGTATTAGTATGAAAAACTGCCAATATCTTTTGCAGATATTTTTCTTGACATATAGATATGTTTTAGAAATATTTCAAAATATATTATCATTGAAAAAAGTAAATGTGTTGGAACATGCATTTTCTTCTCAAATGACATGTTACAATAAATAATATTCTTGAAAAAGCATATTACTTTTTACTTTTTAAATCATATTTATTTTTACAGTATAAAAAGGTATATAGAAGACAATATAATGTAAAATTCAACAATTATATGAAAAATAAAAAACATGACAATGGGTAAAATTGGCCATTTTTTATATGTTTGTGTGACTTTCACAGAACGGTTTTCTAGGGCATTTTAAACATACAGATTAAGAACTAGTATAAAAATCAACCTATGAAGTCTGTATATATATATATATCTTGGTATATCAATATATTTTATAAATTTTTCAAAATGCATTATCACTAGAAAAATTAATTATGTTTGAACATACATATCAAAATCAGTTGAATGCGAACTTTCATCGAAAAACTTTTCTGTACAAGTATCCTTATTACTAAAATCACTTTATTCTTCATTTAAAAGTGTCTGGAGCACTGCTTCATAATAGGATCAGTAAACTGGATGATATTTCGGGGCCCAAATTTTAGCGCCATCTGCTAAGCCTTGTTTATCACTGGGACACTAACAGGGAGATGCGTTCTTAGAGACCGCTCTAAAAGAAATAACCGAATTATTTTAAAAAGCATCTGCTGAAATCGGTTGAAAAAGTGCACGTGTATTCAAGGTCATAAAACAGGAAGCTACAGGGTCAATCCATTCAATTGGGCTAAAAATAGAACAGGGGTGACCGAAAATCCATCGCTAGCGGTCTCACAGATCGCACGCCCCCAGTTAAGGGTTAATGACATCAATGTTTCAATTTCCTGATTTTCTCAACTTAAATACAGTTTTAGTTCCTGACAGAGACAGAGCAATAAATGTAGCATTTTCCAGAACTTTCATATTTTTTTTCTTCAAATTATCAATGATTTTATCGAGGAGAAGATTGGGATCATAGACCCGGCACTTATCCAAAATTACTGCAAATATCTTTTGTCAACCGCAGGATAAACTTGGAAAGGAAATGGTATTAAACTTGAGGGAATTAGATGCATGGAGAGCCTTAGTGCTAGACACTTACAGTTGACTTCTCAGTTTGAGGTAGCTAGTAACAGAAGGAAAAACAGAAGTAATGTACCGTTGGGGCGTCATTTGAGTAGAAAAAATATTGTTAAAGGTGAAAATTGAAGCAGTTTTTTAGATGATATTTAAATTTCGGAAGAAGCTATGGAAGTTTAAGTGGAAAAGTCCGTTTTACAGTAAAGTAAAAAAAGGCATATTTTCCATTGCAGTGGGCATAGTTAATTTGTTCCTTTATTGTGGGATTTTCATGAGTTTTGAGTTGATTAAAATTTTTTCTTGAAAGTTCTTTGATGAAATCATCGAGCTTTGGAGTTTTAAGATCTTTGTGCAAAATATCATTCCGGATAAAACAGAGAGCATTGGTAATGATACAAAGCTATTTATATTTTAAAACCAAAATTTTGTTTTGGTTGGTTTTAGCAAGCGAGTCCCTAAAATTGGTAATGTTATTAAATAGCTAAAATATTAATGATAGTAAAAAAAAAAAGATACATAAAAGAAAGTGGACAAAAAATGTAAAATATTAACTCCCATAATAGATTAATCAATGTTTAAAGAATTTTAGATTTCCAAGTGGCGAACACACCTTTACTTTTGAAACTTCCTTTATTCAATAAAAATGATGTGTTTTTTATTTATTTATTTACTTCATGCTTTTTTAAAGCGGAAGAGGCTTGATTTCTTTTATTTCATGTAACATGTTTCTGGAAATAGTCTGCTAAAGTTTACTCTGTAATTCTCCACCAAATATTATGGCCTGCTCGAGACGACGATGGTCAGATTATGAATCGAAAGGCCAAATCAACAGGAGATGATACAATATTTATCTCGCAATTAGCTAATAATAGCATTGTCAGTTACAAATAGACACCAAAGCAGGTAATTTGACTTCTCAAAAAAAAAAAAAAGAGAGAGAGGAGAAACTAAAGAAACGAAGTCATCAAAATATTTATTAAATATCCAACAAAAACAGATTTTGATAAACAAAATGCAGTATCAAGCAAAAGTTAGGAAGATTAAGTTTAGGGAGATTTTTAAAAAGTAATTAACCTTTTGAAATCTTGAAACATGGAAAAAATAAATCCTTCAATTCAAATTATACTTTTTTTATTAATATAAAAAACAAAATTATAACTTTTGGGTGATGAGGTAAAAAAAAAATATTGAAATTTTGAAAGGTTATTTATATGCGAAAGGTGAAATTATAAAATCAAATAAGAGTGAGCTACTGGATGAAAATTTACTCCTTAGAGCTCCTCTTTAGAAAGAAAAATTTTCTAATTATCTCTTTTCCTTTTATATTCTTATCATTTTTTCTGTTGCATTTTCAATTATTTTTCCTTGGACTCAAAAAAATTAAGTCATTGAAATGAGAAAAGTTAATATCGAACCTCAACAACCTCTAATTCACAAAAAATAAGATTTTAGTGTCTTACTTATTTAGCATTTCAGAAAAAATGTAATTTATATTTCCTAAAACAGATATATTTCAAAAAACCTTCTGTATCAGGCAGATTTCCTGCTCAGGATTGAAAACATTTAAAGTGATTTCTTCATATGCTAGTGACCTTTGGTGACCAACTTGTTCGCCTAGATTTATTGACATTTTAGGCTGTTAAAAATTAATTTTTTTAAAAAACTTTGTTATTTAATGATATCAAAGAAGATGTATAAACTGAATAAATAAAATAAAATAAAAAATTTATTTACTATGAAATAAAAGCAGAAATGAAAATTCTACTTTGGAATTCATATACAACGAAAGCATTTTTAAACTTAAGTTTAACATGGACAAAAGCACTTGACTGAATATTTTGATAAATGAGTTTGAATTTCTCTATAGCATTAAAAATGTGTATTATATTAAAAAACTATTAAAAATATGGAAAAGTTTCACTGATATGAAATTGGTATCATTAAAAAGGTAATTTTTTGAGCTTTAAGATAGGGTAGAAAACGTTTTGTGTTATAAAAGTTTTGAAACAAAGGCTCACCAGTTTCCATAGGTAAGCCATAACAATTACCTTTCTTTTTTTTAGTGGATCAACTTTTTTTTTCACAGTCGTTTAAAATTTAATGTATATTCTGTGATTTCTTTTACTTCTTCATTTCTCTGAGTGAATAAAGTTTTCGGTGAGCCCTACCCAGAGTATTTCTAATAATTTTTTGCAGTTTTAGCAATTAATAAAGCATTGAATTAAGAGCGACCATTCAAACATTCAATGAAAAACATTCAATGAAGCAATTTGAAACTTTCATATGGTTAATGTTTACATTTAACTGTTGCCACTCAACAGTATGTAATAAAAGCGATTTCTGTGCCACATACATTAGCATTTTATACAATAGATTTTCAGAAGGCAATTTTTGCAATTTTACGAAGGCCATCAAAAATATAATCTCTAAATTTGTCTTTACTCTCAATTCACAGTTAAAGCTCAAACTCAATAAAAAAAAAAAAAAAAAAAAAAAAAAAAAAAAAAAAAACTTGAAATCACAAAAATAAATTTTAACACAACCACTAAACTAAAAGTACCTTAACTGGGGACGTGCGGTCTGTGAGACCGCTAGCGATGGATTTTCTGTCACCCCTATTCTATTTTTAGCTCAATTGAATGGATTGACCTTGTAGCTTCCTTCAGTTATTTCTTCGAGCGCGGTCTCTAAGACCGCATCTCCCTGTTAGTGTCCCAGTGATAAACAAGGCTTAGCAGAGGGCGCTAAAACTTGGAGCCCGAAATATCATCCAGTTCACTGATCCTATTATGAAGCAGTGCTCCGGACACTTTTAAATGAAGCAGAAAGTGATTTTAGTAATAAGGATAATTGTACAGAAGAGTTTTTCGATGAGAGTTCGCATTCAACTGATTTTGATATGTATCTTTGAACATAATCAATTTTTCTAGTGGTAATGTATTTTGAAAAATTCATAAAATATATTAATATACCAAGAGATATATATACAGAATTTATAGATTGATTTTTATACTAGTTCTTAACCTGTATGTTTAAAATGCCCTAGAAAATCGTGCTATGAAAATCACACAAGACGATAAAAAAGGGTCAATTTTGCCCATTGTCATTTTTTTTTTTATATAATTGTTGAATTTTACATTATATTGTCTTCTATGTACCTTCATATACTGTAAAAATAAATATGATTTAAAAAGTAAAAAGTAATATGCTTTTTCAAGAATATTATTTATTGTAACATGTAATTTCAGAAGAAAATGTATGTTTAAACGCAATTACTTTTTTCAATGACAATATATTTTGAAAAATTTCTAAAACATAACTATATATCAAAAAAAATATCTGCAAAATATGTTGGCAGTTTTTCATACTAATACATTCATTAGAAAATTTAATTTGAGTCTAAATAATATGCGGTCTCGTAGACCGCACCTCCCCAGTTAAGTCCTAAAATTTCACCTCTCCAGTTAAGGGTTAAGCAACAACATTAAGCTAAGCGTTCCACGTTATTTGGTTTTATTATTTGGAATTTTTTTTATTGTTATATTCATTTAAAGAATTTGGAAACTGATTAAATTCCAACTTTTAAGAGTATTAAAATTATTTTGTAAAACCCCGGAAAGAATAATGTTTGTAACATTTTATTTTACAAAATGGTCAGACATGAGTACAACGAGTAGTAATGCCTTCAAATGCTCTGATTTATGCAAGAGTGTCAAAATTTCTTCAAATACTTATTTTTCAACTAATTAAAAGTAAAGTAACTAACAATTTGCAATTTTGAGTTTCCATTCCTTCTTTTACCGCATTATACTTCCGAATTTCAAAAATTGCAATAAAAGCATGAACTTCAAAGAGATAATTATTTTCCCATGTCTTGATAAAATTAATTCTGAAATCATGTTTTTACAATTAGACCATCATTTTTTGAGAAATAACATTTGTGATTTTCTTTTTCGCACATTAGAGAATCTGGTTTCAAATGACAGATTAATAACAGATATTAATTTATAAACGTCGACAAATTCGTTTAATACAGTTTAATCTTAACGATATTATACAGACTTAACAAACAAATACAAATAAAGTTTAAATATTAAAACATAATACTAGTCTTGACATACATTGAAGCATTAATACTAGTTGATATTCTGATCTGTAGGCTGAAGTAAAGGTCACAATCTTTTGTAATCCATGATGATATTTGCAAGTGTTCTCAAATTATTTTCTAAGTATCTTCCATTGAAATGCTCTAGAAGTCAATCATCAATAACAAAGCAAGCATTTGAATCAAATTATGGCTTTATGGAATAATTCTTCTCCCTGAATTATTAAATTCGCCAGCAACGCTTGCAGCGCCCTCTTTCTCCATAGAAGGAAACATTTTTCTGCTGGGTCTCGTGATTGAATTCAATATTTCAGATACCGGAAATTTGTGATGGACGAGGAGGAAGATGTGGCATTGTTTTATCAGCCGGAAATATTTCGTTTCGTTGCTCTTTAATATCTTAAATATCAGAATTGAAAAGTGTATAAAACTGATACATCCATCCCAGATTTTAGATCATAGTGATCAATTTATAAGTTTTGAGGATTAATTAATTCATGGAGTAAATTTCATGCTGGAGAAATAAGTAGTGAAATTGATAAATATTCTTATTTCAGTTTGAAGCTTTATCTATATGAAATATAATTTATTTATTTCATATAGACATAGAAATGTATTCGAGGCAATTTAAAATATCAATGTAATATGAAATTAAAATAACTTGAGTATAAAAATTTTGATTATATTTTTAAATATTTCAATAGAATTATTATTAAATTACTTTTAACCTGGATTTTATACTATGCGTTAAAGCCCTCTTAACCATAAATACAATGCCATTGTTACGAAATTTCCCGGGGTTCGTTTGGATAGTGGAAGTTATATGGTGTGAAGAACGCTCAATCACCAGGCGGCAGTAGAAAATAAGACAACGACGTTTATTTACACGAAGACACACTGGACCGCACAAAGACGACAGCTATATACAGCACAGAAGGCAATTATTTTCAAGCCGAGACGTGCACACAGCAGCATACAAAACTCTACTACAGACAGTAGCACACAGCTTAGTTCAGCGCTAGCTTCACTCCGTCGCTGCTCCGCTTATCTCTGGAAGGCCAGTTCTTTTTCGTAGGTTCCGACTACTCTCTCTGGAAGACTCGTACTTCCCCGTCGATCCCGACGACTCTCGACTACTACTTAATACACCGTCACTCCCCAGCAGCTGCAGCTCCTTTTATAGGTCTCAGGAGGCGGGGCTAGAAGCCTCTCAACCAATCAGGAACGTTCGAGGCTTATCTCCGTTCCTACTGGACGGATCGGGAAAATTCCCGTCCAAATTCGTCGCCAAGCTCTGGGACCCCCCATGGAACCAACTGTTCTGGAAAGCGGCATCACAGATTCGTAACAGTATTGATGAAATTTTTTTGCACATTTGTATATATTTGAAAGATGTACAAAAGATGTACTTTGTATGAGATTCTGAATTGCCAAGAATATCGTCATGAGATCATAACAGTTGTTAGCTACATGTTGACAACAGTCAGTTAATTAGGCTGAGAAATAAGCTATAGTTAGTTATGGTTGAGAAATAAACTATATATTAATTAAAAAATAGCTCTCGTAATTTTGATTTATTTTCTTAACAATTGCTTTTACTTCTTAGAGTGTTAATGTTAGTTTTCGAAAGGGGGAAAAAAACTCTATATATAGTCCGCAAATTTTTTCCAATTCAAATCATTTTAGAGTTAAAGATACAAGGCGATGGAAACATAACAAATATTAAAAAAAGATTAATATTTGTATATTATAAAAACTTACATATATAAGTTGCAATCTATGAAAATTTTGCTTCTTAAAGTAAATCTTCAAGTAGCGAAGCTGCCTACTGTTTATATTTCCAATTTCAATTACTCTTCCAGCAATGTTTAAAAGTGATCCCTTATAGTAGGGATCACTTTTAACATGAACTACTAACAACAAACTTAAAACATGAACAGACTAACAACAAACAGAATTATATTCGCTATTTCTTATGCTTCTTTTGAGTTCCATAGAACTAAAACTGTTGAAAGAAGTATCGATAATTGTATTTTCCAGAAGGTCTTCTAACTCGGACATCGAAAATCGTCAAAAGTGCATTTTGTTTTTTAGCAACTATTGTTGCAAAAATTACAAACCACCAGTGAAAAATTTATTGGGGAAAATTATTAATCTCATTAGTTATAGGAAATGACGGAAATTCATGAAAGTAAATGACATTTAAGTTTCGGATTTATGGACTTCAACGTGTTTCTTTATACAGGAAGTCGGAAGTTTCTTTATATGACATGGAACAGTGGTTCCAGAACGATACAGAGCAACACATTATATCCTTTGCAAAAAAGATTGTTTCTCTCACAATTAGTTAAAAAATGCAGGAATTGATGAAGACGTTAAGGAATCCACCGAATGAACTCCCAAAATATCATTTAGTGAGGGACTAAAGACTATCGAAACCGCTCTTCATTATTTTGCACAAGGTCCGTCGGCAATAGGCTTAGTGACCCTCTGCATTTCTTAAAAAAGTATCCAGATTTTGCAAAGTTGGCTAATGAATGATAGAAAGCTTAATTCATGATAGAAAGCTTTACGCCTTTATAAGCATATTTTTGAGGTCTATCTTATCAGATAAATTAATGTGCAGTGTGCACCGTACTTTACCTTTGTTTAAGGGTATTTGGGCTGCTTATTCAGTGTCGTGTTCTCAAACAAATAATACATAAAATTTTATTACAGCATAACCTAAGTGAATAATCAAACTTATTTGTTTCTAATCCCTATCCTAATAACCAGACCTCTTTAGAAATTCGAAAACCTACCGGTCCACATCAGAAAAAGTTTTCGAGTCTGCTCTTTTCTTCCCTAATGCTGCTCTATTTTGGAACAGCATTTTAAAAGCTTTTTGATATTGTCGAAGCGATTACTTAAGCGATTCCCCCCAAAAATATTAATTTATTTATCCTTGTTTAAAAGTGGTGCACTAAAAATTTCTTTGAAATATCCTATAATAATTAATTAATATAACTTCATAATAATAATTATGAATAATATAATTAATAAAACTATGATAATACGTTAATAAAATATGTATTTCCTTTTGGACACACTTGATTTCTGTCAACTATTGATCAGACATATGAACCACTTCTTAATGAGCTCAAGACAAGGCGATTCTAATTAAAATGTTCCTACTTGAATCTATGTTGA